>NW_020538040.1:97625022-97888055 GCF_003426905.1 Ctenocephalides felis
TTCAAACTTACATTCGCGCAGAACTCTGTTAATGTCTATATAGCTTTTTGCTACATCTCTTTTTCTATTGGCACTGCAGGGGATTAATTCACTTTTGCTTTTCTAAACTATTATATAGAATTTAAGTTTTTATATACGCCATATAGAAATTAGCTCTCATATGTGTTTATCACTAGACAGGAAACCTGTTAAACTATATAAAATATGTTATCGAGACGTATGTTAATTACATATTCAGCGCATTTTGTATAATCGATATTGAAGAAAGTCAAGGATCTTTGTAAATAATTATACATTCAGAGTTTATTAATTATAAAAATATAACATCTGCCTGGCTATCATTCCTTCGCACATTTCAATTTAATGTACACGTTTGCTGAACGTAATATTAGTCGATGATGATCTGAAAAAAGAAGTTGGTTCGGTCATTGTCGTTTTTATATTATGAGTAGTAGTTTATAATTGAGCTTTTATGCATATGATTTTATATTTTGTAGTTAGACGAAGATGTAGAATTACACCTTACAAAATTGTTGTCAAATGTTATTAACTTTCCTTTTCTGTACTTGATTTTTTATTATTTTTTTATTTAATTAATAAAAAGTAGCACGTATTTTTACTTCAAATATTTAATAATAAATTTAGTACAGTTAAAATTTATAAGAAAAATCGATACCGATTAAATAGGGCAAAGCTAAAGGACTCAACGATACAAAAAGTTTGGGAACCTATGCTTTAAGGATCAATTCTGAAAACTTCAAAATTTGTATTTTTTTCTTGATATTCAAATTATATTCTTAGTGACTTTAAAATGATTTTTAATATCTATTATTGACATTATTTCGCATTTTTGCAAATTCAATAGTACGTCAAGATATCATAATTCACACGTCATCTGCATTCAAGCAGATACAGTCTATTTTCTTGATAAATAGAGAATTAAAGCTCGAGAAACTTCAAAGAATAACGATTATTGCTTTATAGAAATTATTAATTGCTTCAGCTCACAGCCATAAACAATGATCAATATCTGTCATGTCCTACTTTCAGTGAAAACTGTAAATGTATATAGTTTTAAAATGATTTTCAATGTATTCCTCAAATTGAAAATTTTCTTTTGTGGGCAAATATTAATATAATTATATATAACATAAAATGATATAATATGTATAATAAAGTTGCATTGATTTCCAAACAAGTTTTCTTCACTTCACTTTCCGCTGTATATTATCGAAACCGAAAATTAATGTCATTAAGTTTGAAATTACACCACTCTTAAATAAAATATATTTTGTTTTTCTCAAAAATTGTAATTTTAATAGCCAATGACCCGATGATAAAGCGTATAGACGCTTGACGAATATACTCGTCAATACACAAAATTCTGCCATTTTCTCGTAACTAGTATACTTGTCAATTATAACCAGTTATCTCATTGGTTTTTGCTAAAACAATATCTTGACATGGAAATTTTGGGGAGCGAAATATGAGACCATGGCTTAAGAATTTTTCTAAAAAAACTTACAATTACAATATCAAAGTATTAGGTTGTCAAATATCTCCCTTCCGCTTTTTTGCTCTTGGTTTATAATACAAAAAGGATATTTGACAACCTATTAGAATTCTCAATAAATTTACCCAAAAAGATAAACCTTTCAATAAATTTATGATATCGTATGTTAATTGATTTTTTTAAAATTTTCCAATGTTTTTAAATTTCTTAATTTACAAAAATCAAATTTATATTGATAATTTAACTTCAATCGGGCTCGCTCGTAGGAAAGTGACTAGAATGAGGATCGCTATTTCGGAGCAGTAGTGACAACGGTTTTCGCTTGGAAATATAGATAGGAATATGTTTCAAAGTGAAAATAGTCCTGACAACTGTTTGGGTTGCCATCTGTAGAACTGACTGGAATTCAGTCATATCAGTCCGACAGCTTATAGGGCTCTTAATTAATTCGGTACGAGCGACATGTATACTCTACGGCCGCAGAATGCCTCACACAACCGGGCGTCGCGTTGAGTTGACGTTGCATGCCGGCTGCGAGCGACTTTTCGCGGCACCTATGCCGTACTGAAGTGGTTAAGTACTGATTGCTGCTCATAAAAAAACTTCATTTAATTTGTTTATTAAACGAGAAATTCCAGCAATTGGATTAAAGATTCACTTCTAGTTTAACAAGTGATCCATCCGAATACAACTTCCTTGTTCCATAATTACATAGAATATTTCGTTGTTTAACAGCTAGGCCATTGTGTCGTGTACATAATCCTTACGACTAATGTATTCGAGTGCGTGCTCTTGTAAAGGGGGTTAGGATATTGAACCTTGAAAACAAGTACATACATATATGTATGTATATATACATTGCATTGCCAAAACATCAAGTGGAATGCCCCGATGAATTAACCGAATGACTTTGCGTGTGCTTATTTTTTGTTTTCGTATCGATTAATACAACCTCCCGCGATGAATTCAACGGTCGGACCCGCGGAAGAGCGAGTTAAGTAAGTAACATAATAAACTAATGTTTGTACGTAGTATACTAATACATGTAATGCATGTATTTAAAACATTTTCAAAGGGAAACATATGTACTTCAACTGGGCCCAATGATGGCGTAATCAGTTCGGACGTGGACTAGCACCAACTAGTCCCAGATTCACTGGTTCGTCCCCAGCCACTGCCTAGTCGAACATCAGGCAGCTTTGATGTCAAATTTCCACTTGAAGTCGTAGATCTTAATATGATCTCAAGAAAATTACCTTTGCATATGCTATCATAAAATGTCAGCAAATACTTCAAGTATGTACAATTGTATTTGACAATAACTACTGCGCTACCATTCATTGAAAAGCCGTATAATCCTCAAAACAATTATTGAATGTCCTTATATGACAGATTGTAATTAAAAGTATAACAAAAAAATATTTCAACAGCATTGTCAAATTGAGATTTTGCGGAAAATGGATAAAATAATAAATGCGTCAGTGGCATTTCAAGATAAAATAGTTAAATTCTACTTTTTTTCGTTAACAGCAATCAGAACTTAATAATCCTGTAAGCTTGTTGTCATGATTTCTTTATATCGTGGCTTTGTAGAGGCAACCCAACCGTTGGCCTATTTCTTCTTGATAAATTTATTATTAGAATAACTTTAATACTGGTGACTTTATTAGAGGCAGCAATGCCGGGTAAGGGCTATTTTCACATGAAAACATAATGTTATCTATATTTCCAAGTAAAAACTGGTGTCACTACTGTTTGACATCAGTCTGCCCGAGGCGAATATCAAATTGCAACTTATGTATAAATACTGAACTACGAGATGCCCAAGTTTTTTTACGTGATTATAATTGGTTGATCAACAAGAATATTTAATTTTTTTATTTTTATAATTAGATAGTTTGCCTAGAGGTGGCTTCGCCGAATTTCAACAGAAACTAATCAACACAGTTTCCGAGTGATATCTTTCAAATAAATATTCCATTCTTCAAATCTAATTGATTATTTTTTTTGAAAAAACATGCATAAAAACCTATGTCTGTTAATTACAAAAACGGCTCATTCAATTTTATGTAAAATCGACGAATTTTGATAACTCAACTATATCTTAAATTTTCAAAATTGTTAAGACTAAAGAGAAAATTAATAATTTATTACAGATAAAACGACCCAACCGATTTACACTTGAAACTATTTACCACAATTGACATATTTATCTATGATAGTAGGTTTATTGTCTCAAAATCTGCTACACGGAAACGTAACTAGAAAATTAAATATTTTATATCAATATGAATTTCAGATAGCATTATTTAAAACACTTCTTCATTGAGACTTTATATGTCTTTATATGTATACATCCTACTTAAACAGGTTCAACTTTATTTTATTAACCTGTTCTTTAATTTTATCGGTATATATAAAACTTGCAGAACAGACATTAATTTAGAAAAATTTTCCGAAAAAATTCTAAAATTAATCGTTGTTGTTTTAAATGTTTATTTTATTCTGCATACATTTTTTACACTTTGTTTCACATCGACATATTTAAGCATATACTTAAAACAAATTTGGACATTTTTACTAAAATGTGTCATATCAGAACGAAAAATACAGGAATTGGACCAAGATATCTTTTGTTCTGATCTAAAAACTAATTTATACTGTATAATGTTATACTTGTGCGCTTCATGTATATAATTTTAGTAGAATCTATTTATTACCTAAATATTGTGGTAGTTTAAGTATGTAGCATTCATAAAAATTGGATTACATTATATTTTTTCCTAAGTGCGACCTTTTCCCATCGAGTACCTGCAAAACTAATCTCACGTTGTTATTTATTGAATTCCCAAGAGCGTTTATATGTATCTACCTACATTCGTACTATTTATTCACATTTTATTTTCCTTTCATGCGTCAAACGTAATATAGGTATTTATTTAAGACATGTACATTTGCTCTAAATTGATTTTCCACAAAATTCTGACTTTGTCAATATATTTGTCTTACAAACAGTTCTTGCAAAAATCGTCGAGTTTGTTGCGAAACGCGAATAAGATATTACTGCATTTTTTATTATTTGTTTTGACTGAATCGTGACGCATTATTTTCATATCACGAATATTCCTGAACGATGTGAATTTAGAACTCTAGAATAATTTATGAACTTTTTTATGAATTCTGATTTGACATCAAGATGTTATTTAATATTTTATGAAGTAGAAGGATAACGATTTTTTAATGAAAAAAGACGCTTATATAGCTGTTTCACTAAATAATTACAATGAAAAAAAAACATTATAATTATAAAAGAATACCTAATCTAAATTGAATTCTGCAATTTAATTTTTATCATACAATCGTATTATGTGCTTTATTATCAAAATCTTCATTATTAATAATTATCTCATGTATAATGAATGTTATTTCTCTTTCGTTACGCATGTTCGAAAATCAGTTCGAATAAAACTACCTCATAATCAGAAACATCCAATCGTCGTGAGTATTATAGGAAAATAAAAGAGCTTAAAATAAATTCTATTATTTTTTCGCAAATTGAAAACACCTGAGCCTTTCTACTGAATCCATACATTATAAATGCCTAAATCTATAATTAGAAATACTATTAAAGGCGACAATTCCGTACCTCATTGTGATTTATTTTTAGACGGCGCGAAACTGATTATAGTCAATCACGTTCTGCCTAAAATAATCTTTTTTTTGGTACTATCTGTCAGCACATTCTACTGTTTTATTTTCAACTATTAATACTTTCATTGCGAAATCGTGATACCTTAAATTAACTAATTTAAATATGTAATTGGAATTATCCGCGTGACCTATTTGAGTTAATTCCCGACATTTACCTGCTGTTAGTAAACATGCTGGACACTAAAAATCATTTGCAAGCGAATCAAAGTTTATGAAACGTGTAAAATTTATTTGTAGAATGAATAGTAATATTTGTATTTTTCGAGTATAGTAGAACAACACTTTTAACAAACACAAATACATTCTGTTTTTACAAAATTCGAAAAAGACACAATTTTTTTTTATCATATGGCATTCAAAAAAAAGGTTTATTACGTTACTTTGGCTCGCCGGTGGGCTAATGATTAAAGCTATGGAATTTCATTCACAAGTACCGGTTTTGATACCCGCTTCGAGAAGCCTGATGTCAAGCGGTAGTGCCATCGGGTTTTTCCTAATACCTAGATAGCAATATATTTCCACTATTCATCACTATTTCAGAAATTGTAATAAAAACTAGAGACAATAGTTAGGGTTGGTATGTATAAAAATAGACGTAGTTTGTTAAAAAATATTATTAAAACAACTTATAGAAGCCTTTTGACTCTAATAGTGAATCTATACAAATAAAACAATTAATGAAGAAATTGAGAAACAATACAAATTATCTTCTTATTACTGCTATGTTACTGTCTTTATAAAGGTTTTATTGGATCGTAAATGATATAAAAAAATCTTGTATGATGAAACGGATATTGCTTGTGATCATACTAGACAGATCATGGTGGAAATCGATCCTGGAACCCTGTGGTGGCTAAACCGAAGCCATTATCACTCGTCAAAATTAAAAATGCGCGTTTCATGTCACGAGATAGGGGTTCCATGGCAACCCTCATCCCGTGACATACGCGGATTTTTAATTTACTTTTATTGATATTGCCGCCAGCACAAAACTTACCAGAATTTGGTATTTTAGAAAATATGTTGAAGTATACATTACTAACACAAACTACGCAGGTAATTACAATATATTCAACATCACCTCATTATTGAAACCATATCTCATCTTATCACTTACATTATTTTTGTAGATGTCAATGTGTTTCCAAGTAAAAATAGCCCTTCCCCGGCATTGCTGCATCAAATTCAAATATATCACTGTTGGAGAAATTCTTATATTAAAAATTAGCAAATAAAGATAGAACAATCATTGAGTTTCCTTCTAAAAAAGCGACGTGGTTATTAAAAATAATTAGAACGGCTCATATGACTTAAGTTCTGATCTCAGTTCAAAAAAAATGGGCATAAAAATATATGTTTTAATATTAGTGGCTATGATGTACGGTAAAGTAATTTCTTGTAGTTAAATCATAGAATTTTAATTAAAGATTTACTTCTATGAAGAAGAAATTTCAAAACATATAGCTTGCAATTAAGATGTAACTATGTAAATGTTAAATATCCATTTATATGAAATAATTTCATATAAATTTAAAAAAGGCGCCAACTTCAAATAAAGCATTTAACAATTGCAAAGTAAAAAGAAGGCTGAATACAACGTTACCAGCAGAAGACATGGGAAAATATATTGTGGCTCATTGCCCATTTTTTGGATAAGAGAAAATGTTCCAAAAAGCCCGAATGTAAAAGTTCCGAAATTTGAATGCAGTGTACATTTATGTTTAACGGCAAATGCGAACTGTTTTGTGGAATTACACGCATAAATTTTCATGCACAGAACTGCGAACATTATAGACCATCGTGATTCGATAGTCAAATAGTTAATATATTACAATAAAATTGTTTAAACAAAACTTTTTTAATTTCATTTTCATATATAGGCTTCAAATTACTGATTTTTTGTTTCTCTTTTTTTATTCAAAACAAAAATACGGCTCACAGAGGGTTAATATAAATATGTTTCGCAAACACTTCCGGATTTGTAAAATGATATTCCTAAAGTTTCTTCTTGCCTCGGCAATTTCTCGCATGAATTTTCTCGAGAATATCTTTTTCGTTCATACATCGCATGTTGAATGGATTTAATCCTCGGAACATTTCAGCGATAGAGGGTATATTTTAAATGTCCGGCAGTTCTCGCTTTTACGGATTTTCGCTGCCATTTGTATGAAAAGGAAGCAATAGAGCCGCAGCCAAGTGTTTCATGCCGCAACCTTCGACGGTAATTACATAGCGCGTATTCTGTGGGTGAACCGCATGCTGTTAGATCCAAAATCGTAGGCGAGGACATCTGATATGTTAATTAGAAAATGAGAACTTTCCGACGTCACTTAACCTACGAATACAACGAATTAACTAATCTCGTAATCGCTGCGCTGCTCAAGTGCGCTTCTGCATAAATGTGCCGTCCTGAATTACTGCATTATTTTTTCTAATGATTTACTTTTATCGGACTGTGATCGCGTTGATCAATTATTCTCTCTTACAATTTATAGTCCAGTCATTTGGTGCCATAAAATGCTGTTGTCTGGCAAGTTTTGAGGAGTTTTGAAAATTGGTAATCTTGTAGATTTCGATGTGCCCTTTACGACTTTTAACGTTGCCACCTCGAATTTTTGTCGTTGGCGCCGCCATATTGGAAAGATGGCATCAAAAACAGTTTTTTAACAAAAATTCCTTTCCGGATCATTCTATGATAAAAGTATCTATATAGAAATTAAGCTAGAGAACATTTAAAATCTATAATTTTAGCGTATGCTAAAATCTTTGCTGCTCGCGCCGCCATATCGGCCCTACCTGAACCACTCTATGTACTTGAACACATTCTTTTTAATAAATAAATCTTTTCAATGTTAAGCGAAAAATGTCAAGAAACATTAAAAATTTAAATATTCTTTTTTTTCTGATAGTTGAACATTTCAGTGACAAATTAAACTAGAGAAAACTTTCTATCTGAATGCAAAAGCCATATATATAGAAGTAATAAGATAATATAAAAAGGTTTCAAGTTTAATTATATATAGTTTAGGTTGTTCTACAAAGTTTTGCTTTTGATATATTATAGTTTAATGTGTCTACTATACTAATGAATACTAAAATTAACTATACTAATACTAACTATAATATATAGTAACAAACTTTTGAGATATGTATCTACAATTTCCTGAACAAGGAACATCAATTCCTGTATAATTTTAGTGACAATTATAAAATTCTATTTAAAAACAAGGATTTCTGGCATAGTGCCTCAATTTAACAGCAAATACTAAAATTGATATAATATCTCTCAACTATTTCAGTTATATAATACTTTCTAATTGTAAGTAAGACATGTATATAAAAGTGATAGTCTAAATAAGCAAAGTTCAATTTTTTTAAAAATAGTTTGGGCTTTTCTACAAACTTTAATATTTGATATATTATACTTTAGTATGTCTATTATGATCACTAATACCAAATTTTATACGTTTTCTCACAAATATTTAAGACATATTGAATTTTTTAAATAAGTGCATTTAGAAGAACACGCAGTTCTGATTGCTTTTGAAATAGATATTAAATAATACGCATTCTAGCTGACTGTGGCGCCATAGATTAGCGACCAATGGTACTGGGTTCTATACTCACTTCGGCCAGCTTGATATCACGGTACGCTTTTAAATCTCCTGAGTCACTGTAATTATTATTTTTTTCTAGATCAGCAGATTCTGATTCGTTGTTCTGATAAAATGCTAATACAAATTTATTAGTGTATGAATATTTTGCGTAATAATGAGGGAATTCTAAGATCCAGTTCACGTTCCTTTGTTTTGAAGTTCCCAGTAACTGTATGTATTGTATGATGCAGGGTAGACTATTGTTTGATGCATTGTATATGTAAACAATTCAAAACTAGCGGAAAAATGAGCTATAAACTTGTTTTTTTTGTGTGCAATATTTTTGTTTATAATTTATTCATTAGTTATAATTACAAGCGTGCTTAAAAATTATAATAACAAATCTCGCTTTTGTATAATTGTGATATTATTTAAACCTTTATTGAGAATCATTACGGTACACAAATTTCAAAACAAAATCAAACATGGTAATTCGAATGAGAGAACCAAGGGGAGTATTGTAAGGCCAATAAACTAATAAATAAAAAACAAGGAGAGTAAGCGAGTGATATCACATGCATGGAATCATATTTCTTTTTAAAAAAAATAGTACTGTGGTATTACCAGCATTCTGGGCTCGCTCGTAGGAAAGTGGTTAAAACGATTGAACCCGAATCAGAGTTTCCAGGTTCTATCTATAGATAGCAAAATGTTTCCAAGTGAAAATAGCCCTGATCGGGCTTCAATGAATATTTGCCCTATTACAAAAATTGTAATGATAATTCATCACGTAGAGATAAAACAACTATTGGGGTTGCCATCTCTAGTATAAAGTATAGAAAAAGTATAGAATTAAGTCAAATTAGCATAACAGCTTATATGAGTCCTAAGTTCGGATTGCTGTTCAAAAATAATAATTAAAAAATCAGCCTCCCTCTCGCACTTATTTACGACTACATTAAAAAACGAACATTATTCCATGTGTTGCAACTTGAATCTGTTCACAAAAACAGATATACTGTTCACACGCAACAAAAAATCTATTTAGCACGGTAAGTTATTTTTTGCTTCATCGCACATTCTATGCATTTCCATTGGTTTTCTTCTATAACAAGAACTGGAACTTCTCATATGAAATCTTACATTGCATTTTATTTATTGAATAGATCTTTCAATTTTCAATATTATAGCAATTTATGATCATTAATATACAAACAAAATTTGTTTTTCAAGCAAGCTATAGTATGGTTCTCTGCCTAGTCATGCAAAATAAATATTATATCTACATAAAATGTGCAAAATGTAATGATACTTGGTCCGACATGCGAGTGCGATATGAACGAGCGCTCTTGTGTAAAAAAAACTGCATTTTAATTTCTGATTTTTTTATATATTTAATACACGCGACAAACCTCTCGCATTGTGTGTTTTGCATGTACATATATAATCCACTATTATATTTTTTATCATAATATTTCTCGGAAAGTGATGCCAAGCCCCTCTTTGCGAAAAATGCGAATGTGCTATTTGATAAATAGTATTAGCTCTGAAACTTCATATTTTATAACGAATCTGTTATATTTCAACATGTTTCTCCATTACATTGGTATACTTAAATAAAATATGCAATTGGATGACAAAGAAAAGTGTATATAAATTCATTTGTCTAATAGTAATAAAATATAATCTATCAAACAGAAAGAAAAACGAATCGTGCAATGAGATTTTCCTGAATAAAGCTTTATTACTGCGAACACGATGAGCGCTCGAGCATTTTAATCCTGTTCATCCTGTTAACATTGATCATTTGTTGATCAAGGGATTACATTGATAGAGCCGGAATGGATTTCTGGCAGGTTATTTTATTTGTATTTATCGATATCGATATAATACTGTCAAAATGATGATTTAGACGGCACAAAGCAAGTCACAAACATGACATTTTTAGTTAAAGGGGTAATAAAACATAAATGCCATATTCATTTTTAACACGCTAATCGCCACCTTAATATCACGAAAATTTTCACATGACCAATGGTAACTTTCCTATAAAAAATTGCATAACTGACATGGCTTATAAGATATTACTCAGGAATAGAATGAACATACAAAAGTAAAAATAAATTAAACTTTTTTTTAAAGAAAAAACGAAAATTACTCTCTATGTACATTTGATCAATATTATAAGATGTGATTTAACGTAGTCTATTGCAATCATTATCCCTTCTATTTTCTCTATTAAGTCAACCTCTTTTGACATAAAGCATTCCCATATCATTATATTCCCACCACTAAATTTAATAGTTGGTTTAATATGTCTTGCCCGTAATGGTTCATTGCGCCCTTTCCACATCCACTTTTTGTCATCAGATCTAAATTGCTCAATTTTGGTTTCATCAGACCATATAACATTTGACCAATAATTTACTGTGAAGTAGGCATATTTTTTGGCAAACGCCAATCTTAGTTTTTGATGTCTATTTGTTAATAGGAGCTTCCTTTAGGACACGGCGAACTCCTTCGCACTGATGTCGATGTTATCAATTTGTCTAAGTATATTTACGGCATTATCGACTTTCCCTGAACGAATAGAACGAATAATATTGCGCTTAAGGCATCTGAGATGCCTATTGGTTTACGACCTGCTTTATTCTTAATAACCTCTCAAATGGGTTGCATTAATTTTTCGAATGCTGCTTATAGTTCCTACTGAACATTGATATTTTTGACTTAAAAACAATGGAAAACTTCTTTTTGAAGCTCATCAAGTATAGCTTTTCGAATATTTTCCAACATCGGCTTCACTGTGAAAGAATTACAATTCAAATAGTGTAATGTATTCTGAACTGTCAACAAAATTAAATGACTTATTTTTCAAAAAGTTAGGAATTAGTTCCCTGCATTCTAGAAGCAGTAATAAAGAATTAAAGAGAATATAAGAATTGAAATAGCTTTTTACATACTGTTTGAGAGTGTGATCAAAACTCACAAAATCGATCAAGTGGTCTTGTGAGGCTTGTAATAGGTTGTGAGTGAATTATGTTTGCAATATAGATAGGAAAGTGTTTAATGATTTTAAATAAAGAATAAATAGAATTTTCTGATAAAGTTACAAATTCATATTGACAAAAAACATAGAATTAGAACGAATTTTTGATAATATTTCACACATTTGATCAATTTCGTGAGTCACTGTATATATGAAATGGTTCATGTAGAACTTGTTAGGGTCAGACACATATAACTGACATGGCGTGTTAAATTTAATAAGAACATCATGATATTTCATAAAATTTCTACTATGATGAATCCAATCCTTGTTATGTTCTCATATACTGAAGTTTAAATTAAAAGAATATTTCAATAAACAATATCAGTAGTTTTAAAAATTCAAAATTATAACTTAAAATTGTAGTTTTTCTTCAATTTCAAACTTTTAGAATTTTATAATTGTAATTTTTTGAGAAAATGATAATTTCTTGAAATAAAAATATTCATGTATTATTTTCAAACTCTTAAAAAAATCTTCTTGAAATTTGTAATTCAACAGAAATTTCAAATAAATAAGTTACAAATTTTCAAGATAAAACAAGTTGAAGCAATCATATAATCAAGTCGTAAGTGTGATATTAAATTGTAGACATTTCTTGGAACTGTTTTGCTCAACTGACAATATTAGCAGTTTTAAACGATAAAAGTTATAGAAACTATAAGAGAGTTCATCTCAAGACTATAAAATGCTAAAAGATGTGAAGATATGTAATATCCAAGAAATAAATTTCTGTAGATGACCAGTCCCTCATCATTTTAACTGCAACATATTTATCAATGTTTCACAAAATCATTCGTTAGCTAAACTTTTATTTTGTTGGCTTGCATTGATTGTGAGTTGTGAGTTTTGTGCAGAGTCCGTTTAAATTGCAGCAAACGGACACTAATTGCTGATGCTATTGTTTTGAGTTAGCATGATATATACAAGTGTATTCTGCTTAATTGGTTTCTGGTTAATTAATTTTCTGCAATGTTAGATTTGTTTTGCATTCTATTGCAAACTTTGCGCTGTGGTGCAGTAGGTATAACAGATGGATGTACTGTCTAAGTACTGAGTACGCTTTCAAACAGTCGGAAACTTCAGGAAATTTATGATTTTATACACACACACACACACACACACACATATATATATATATATATATATATATATATATATAGCCAACTCTAATTTATAGTTGTCCTAGTTACTTTAAATAACCATCATTTGGGGACCTTAACGATTTAACGCGGCGATGTGATCTATTATATTTGATCGGAAATTTTGAAAATAAATAGTTAATTCAATGTCGACATTTACTATATTTATTTATTGCATCTGAAACTAATTAGTATTTCGAAAATATGCAAAGAAAATAGTAATAGTAAGTAAGTAAAAGTATCACGGAATTCAAAAAATGTAATATCTTTTTATATTTCTCAGATAATAAAAAAAACTCTTTGATGATTGATCTGGTTTAATCTGAAGAAAGAGTAGAGTGGCAATAATTATAAAACAGATCTTAACATAATTTTAGTGGCTGACATATAATAGCTCAGGCAGTATCATGTCCGACTCTTATGCCAGATAACGTTGGTTCGTTTCCTGGCTCATTCTAAAAAAAATACTGAATTATAATGACGAATTTGTATATGATAATATACTTGTAATTGAATACATTAGTATATGAAGTATGTATAAATATGAAAGAAATATGGGACAACCCAGTATCATGTAAAAGCTCGACTGAATTAGAAGTAGAAGAAAAAATAAAATTGATTCAGTAGACAGAATTCGAAAAATTGAGATAATGTAAAATATCAAATAGAAAAGGATATGAAATAAAATAAATGTATGTGGCTAAATGCTAGTGCAAATGCTAAGAAAGGAAAATGATAAAAGAAATCATTGTATCAAAGAACACTGTCGATTAGATCAACGCCATTTATAAACATATCCATTTTTGAACGATTTCAGAATTGGAAAATTTGTAGTTTTTCTTTTACCATATAGGATGTTCAAGCGCATGAACAAAACTTATATTTGGTTATTTCCCGAATTTTGATCCACCTAGATCTAAAATAGTTATTGATGAGAAAACTCGGTTATTTTTTATATATTTTCTCAATGTAACATATTGATACATCCGGGTTTTACTTTACTTTCCCGAAATGCATTTGGTGTAGGTTGATTTTGGAATACCAGTAGACAATTAACCAGAAGATCAACTCGCGATTTCAATTTGAAAACTCGTGATTGAAACCGTTTGTAAGGTTTATTATTGATTAAACTAATGATAACGTATAGCATTTCGATCTGAGGATATAATTAGCTCTTGGAAATTTAATGAAAAATATCAATTACAAGACCATAAATTACTCGGGCGAGCTGTAATCCGTTGAGCTTTAGAAGCAGATTACTGTTGGGATAAATTAAATGTTTGCATTTAATTGGCGGTTACATAGGAGACATATCCCTGAATGCGTCGAAATCACGTCCGATCGGTTCCGTTGCGGTCAAAAAAGTAGGAATTGCGGTTTGGTAACGACCGTGATTTGTTGCGTGGAAGATTGATTAGCATTTTACCCACATCGACGATCGTTATTACTTTCAGATATTTGGGATAAATAAAATTTAGAAAAAAATAAGAATAATAAGAGTTTTTTCGTATTAACAGGTATATCTATTAGCTCATTTACAGAGCTTTTAGCTAGTAAGAACTTATCTATCGACTATGGGGATATACAGTATGGTTCAATATTTTAAGTAAACTATGCATTAAACTTATAATTATTGCATAACATAGAAAAAATGTTTTTTGTAATAATTGTAATACAACACTTCATTGTAATATATATCCTTATTAATTAATAGCGTTTGTTTTATTTATAATAATAGCATGATGTTTAATTTACTTTTTTTACTTTGAGCATTATGAATGAGGAACAATACTATTCATTTAATAAGTTTAATTAATCTTGTTCTTTTTCTGCTCAACAATTGCTAGAACTTTACCAAAACTTATATATTTTCATTATACTTTTCTTTGTTAAATTTTTCAAGTCTAATCGTTGAAAAATAAATTATACATACTACAAACCTCAAAATTTAAGAGAAAAATAGAAAGCAAAAAATGAATATTAAACTAATGTACTAATATTTTACATATTTTTTTTAACTGAATCTTAACCCTGTTTTAATTGGTCAAACTATTATATTAATATTCTCAATGATAAATAAGAAAATGATAGCTCATAATAAATAAGAAAAAACCGTAATAAATTATTAACCTTTTGCACAAATATGCGTTCTAATTTAAATTCACAAACAAAATCTATGACGTTTTAAAGATATATATTATATCTTCTCTTATGGTAGAATTGAAAATTCTTAATTCTCTAATTTTTTTAGTGTTTTGAAAACCGGAACATCGTTAGAGTATCCAATGCATTAATTTAAGTCAGTTTAAATTAATCTTCTAGTTTCTTAGACTAGATTTATATACTAAATGAGCAACATATAGTATAACAAAGAGGCAATAAATCTTATCCAAATCTAGCTGGGCTGAAGTTAATCTTCTCAGGACGACATTGCAATGTCTAAACTACTGTTTGTTAATTGCTTTTCTGTTTAAATCTTGTTAATAGAGAATTGCAAAATATATATGAATATATTATGTAAATAGGGTAGGACGGGGTGTAAAGGATAATTTGACTTTGAGCGATTATATTATGAAAACCAAACCGATTATATCCCAACAAATAACACATATCAAACAAACAACTATCTGACTATGTTTAGTAGAATACCCAGCTAATTCATTATTATAGAAATGTGTTTATTTTCTGTTTTTCAAAAATTCGTCATATGTTTGTTTTTGCGCCATAGGCAGTGTAAAATGGGGCGGCCAGGGGGCAAACAGATCCAATATCTTACTTTTAATTTTATAGGTATTTATTGAAATTATAGCTGCATTACTGAACCAATGCAAAATATAAATTTTATGGGTGCATTTTTCACGAAGAGAACACTGTATATAACCTGAGCAGAGTAATAGTAACTATTTATTTAATTTATCTCTTGTAAAATTGCTTTTTTAACTTAATTTATTTTTTTATTTACTCCTTCTATTGTATACACCTTTGCCAGAGAAAAGGTTTAATTGGTCCTTTTTACCCCACCCACATATAAGCTTTTATAGTAGTTACAAAAAGTGTTGATTCTAACTTAAAATTTACAATACATCTTGTAAAATAATTAAGCAACGTATACTTAAAAGTTACATTAAGATCAGGTAAACTAAACAACAATGTACACAACCGAAAAAGCTAACCACGAAAGAAAATACTTGTGTTATGGATTTTCAAACATTGTCGTTTAACTCCCGATGGCAGAAGAATCAAGGTGATGGCTCGTTAAGCATGTTGTTAAAAATTCTCAACTTCAATAGTTTTTGAGATATCGGTGGTGGACCTTTTTACCCGCTGCCCCGCTCTAATTTATAATAATGATAATAATACATCACATAATGACAAATTAGTCTCTCCTCCCTGGCAACTTGCATGAACACTTTTGGAGCAAGACACACTAGATTAAATAAATAAAAATACCTTGTCAAAATTTATATAAAATTGAATTAAAAAAATTATCCAGCCAAACATATTTGTTGGCTATATGTTTTTTTTTTAAATATTGTTTTTCACTCTAGGACCGTCGACTGCTTTAATATGTTGGCATATCAGAATTCTATTTGTTCCGTAAAAAAATCTTGAGATTGATCATTAAAATGTAGTTAATGTAATTGTCGAACTAATATCAAAATTTTGGGAGTTTGGACCTCGAAAAAACACCATCTTCAAAAGTTTGCGGTTGTCTTTAATCCATTACATACTTGTTGGTAGACAGAGTAAATGCGCATCTGTTGTGCAAAAGTTAATAGTTGTCGAAAAAAGTTTAATTTGTCGACTGAAACTGCCAAGTTGTGAGAGAAGGATAAAAAGAGGTCGGGTTCGGCTGCCGTTGACTTAAGTTCATGTGCCCGAAGCGTTGTTTGCAATATGTGCACTCGGTTAGTGTTTAGTTGAAAGACGGTTACAACGCGCCCGAGCTTCGGGAAATAGGTCATCATGGCCATACGCTCTTAACACGTAACGTGTAATTTCTGCTTAACCGCAAATTGTGCACGATTTAGTTCAATAAGGAATACAAACGGCATGTAGGATCACGTGATGGCAGCCAACCATTCATCATCAGCATTAATCATTCAAATAATTCCCGAAGCGACGGTGTATCAGAGGTTGCCAATATATTATACCATCGGGTATGTTTGAAATGTTGTCGCAACAGAGCTTCAAAGCATATCACAGCATTGGTTTTTCAAATGAACGAAATATGTTTCATAAAGTAGAATATTCGACTTGCTTGTCGACTCTTTATTATATTTTTTATGCTTGCAAAAGAACCATCCGCACATCACCGTTTATTAACTTCCCGTAGGGTTTAGTAATCGCAAAAAAACGAAAATTAAATTTTTTATGAATTTTGGCATACATTTGAAAAAAATGATGTATGTGTGTAAGGTGTGTGTTTGTATGTGTATGTATGTGCGAGTACAATTTTTGTAGACGATTTCGAGAACACGATTGGACGAACCAATTTGAATGATTCAAAAAACATTCGATTCCTATTGATATGGAGAAGTGCTAATTAGTTTTTCGCCAAGGCAGGTTTAGCTGTTTTGAAGCCAAAAAAGGTAATTCAGTTTGTGAGAGAACGGAGCGTTCGATTTCAATAATACAAAAACCATTTTACTAGTATTAAATGAAGAACTGTTTCGGAAATAAAAGGAAAAAATAAAAAAAACACCATTTGGCGGTCTAAAATGATTATATGCACAACAAATTATCATATGTTTTATAGAGATTTCAATAATAAGTACAAATTTTGTTTGCATTTGTACGTTAGACTAAGGCGCCTACGATATTTGGTCCTCAACACGGCTATGCAGCGCGATTGCTTTTCTAAAGTTTTTAAAAAATGTAAAGCTTTTAAAAAAATTAAATTATTTTACGGCAATTCCAGCAATTTTCATTAAGGCATGATGCCATTTACCACTAGTTATTATTTTTCATGATATTCAGCATCAACGTAGCCGAGAAAGGAAGTCGATTATGGTAGAATGGTTGTTGTAAGTTCTAACCCGTTCTTTAAAGCATCATTAGTGGTTTTTATGAATAAGACCATTATGTTAATATACGAAATTAATTACTATTTAATGATATTTTACGTATATGAATTTAGAATATAATTTTCATTATTTATGGTTCTGAAAAATAAATTAGTATAGGTTTATATATGGTGTACGATCTAACTTACATTCATCCAGAGAGCTCAATTGCTTATAAAATTATTGTAATTTTCGTAAGTTAAGTGTAATTGTAAGTTGAGTGTATAATTTGCTAAATTTTACTTTTATATTATGTTAATATAAAAAAGATACATTTATTTGTTATTTATTAGTGTATATAAAATACATGTATTTGTTTTTCAGTTTCATATTTTTTCAATTTATTTTTCCTGAAACATCCAACGAGCAAAAGAAAAAATAATATTTTTCATTTAATATGGTATTTAATGACCATATACCGCTAATTAAAATTATTACTTCGTATTACAAAGAAATATAATACAAAGAGACACTTCTTAGATTAAAGGCAAAATCAATCATTGCAATAAAAGTTTGTTTGATTGGTTAGGGTTAGGGTTACCACAAACTTGTACTGGTTTTGTTCCCAACCTCGGCCAAGTTCGACATCAGGCAGCAGATATCAAATTTTCACTTGAGATTATAAATCTCAAATATAATCTCATGTGAAAATCGAATTTCGCGGGCATAGTTGCATATAAAATCTTGGAAAGTCTTGGTCAATATTTGACCAGGGCTTTTGCCATTTAACCCGGTATCCTTCGGGGTAGCGAGTATAAATGTATGACTATAAATACCTGTAACTTATCTTATAATTAATCACAGTAATCCCCACCACAAAAAACAAGTCAACTAAATGTCATAGTGATATGGACGGATTGTAATTTAAATTAGAAACGTTTCTATGAATCTAATTTCTATTGTAAAAAGAGAATATGTTAGGCATAGTTTTACTAAAAAGATATATTTTCTATCAAAGTATTTTCTATCAAGTTCATGATAATAAGAATTATGAAGCACAATATATACACGTGTATTCTATTAACTCGAAAAGTTGGCAAAATGTTGTTGATGTATTTTATTATGGAATTTCACCTCTAATGTTTGAAGCATTTAACTCTTTGATGCTTAAAGCTTATTGAGTACTTCTCTCTGGGAGAGTTCAGCTGTACTCAGACTTAAATTAACTCGCGTTCATCGTCATTTGCTATCATCTTATGTGGAAACGGAAATTTCGAGAAACGTTTATTATACTGTTTTAAACGTGCTATTGTAATCTTCAATTAACAATGTAAAATTATTGTAGTATATATGTACATATGTATTTGTTATTTATATTTCATTAACATAATCTTCCTGAAGAATTTATTTAAAATTTAAATTCGGTTCTATATTGTATTGTAATTGTACATCATCGTTCATTCCACCTCATGTATTCTTATAACACGAATTGAGATGCCACTTAACGTTTTTACGTTATGGCGTTTTATGTGGAGTTGCACGTACGATATGCCTCGATGGTTTCTAACCTTACTGTTTTTATGTGTTTTTCACAACCATTATAATAATAATGCAAATGCATAATGTTCATTATATCGAAGATGCTCAGCGTAACAGTGCGAAAAGAAATAAATTTCATAAAAGATATATCCGTGCACCACAGACAAACACGGAATCCGAGATAAATAAGATTGTCAGATTATTTAGCGGACACTAACATTCTTTGCCCAATTATACAATTTCTCACTTGAGAACAAACTTATTTAAACAGATTTGCTTACATACTATTATGATATCTCTTTTATGAAAAGTTAGATCTCGATTGTTACGAAGAGTTAGATAAAATGCCAGTTAGAGATAAAATAACTCTGCTAAACTGTATATAAAAAACATAAATGTCTAATACTGCCGCATTATAAAGATTGTTTTTAAATAAATCATGGTAATTTCCACGATTTTCCACATCTCTACATTCGTTCTTCACTCTTTGAGGAAAAACTGTGACTGATTGTCAAAAATATATAAAAATATTGAGAAATGAAAATACTGCTTATAAAAGTCAGCTAAATCATTCCAATGTTATTATTGGCAATTTTTAATAAAAGATGAAAAATAGATATAACTCGAAAAACATTGAAAATTAGTGGTGCATAGGGCTTCCAATACCGTACAAAAATCTGAATACCGGTATTCGATATTTGAAAAATGAAATTCCGGGATCCCGGTTTTAATACCGGTATTGTCGATGAAAAATTAAATAGTTATATTTTTACTTACTTCAGTTGTTATATTGACATATTAACAAATAATATATGAAATCTAACAAATATTGTGCTGAAATGAGTACATATTATTTATTTATTACATAAGGAGTAGAAGTAGATAGAAACAAAAAACGTGTCAGTAAAAAATATATATTTTTCTATGTTACATTTTACATTCTACATTTATAATAAGAATTAATTATTTATTAATATATTTAAGAAAAAAATAAATTATAATTCATGGCTAATGTTTTGCTTAATAAAATATGCTCTTGAGAAACATAAACAATCAATTGTTTGATCATCAAGCTCTTTCCGTCTTTCCGATTCTACACTTGTTGGTACAATTGTAATTAAGAAATTATACATATTTTGTAGGTTTGTTCTTTTTATTCCTGTTTTTTCAAAAAAAGTAATTTCATCTTTTATTCTTTGTTCTAGACTTGGAGTTTTTTTTAACACACACACGGATGAAGTATTTATTTTAATATTTTTTAATTACACACCAACTTAATTAACTTTGGTTTATATACTCACTTATAAATATCATAAGTTCAAATTAAACACAATATTTACACAATATTAAACACACTATTCTTCATATAAAAATTTATTTTCCCGCAACTTTAAGATGTTATCTACACGAAATTTACACAACTGCCTACTTAAAGTTACATTTCGGCTTTATATAACATTTTATTTAGTTTAAGGGAATTCCCTTGATTTTGAATATGATCAATAGAGTTTTTTTATATGTGTGAGTGCAAGTCAAGTTATTACCCGTTCGGATTTCTCGGGAATTACTGCGATGTGTGCAATTCATCGATAAAAGATTATTACAATGTTGACTTATAATCTTATGTTGAATGCAATACAATTGAGAATATGATTCATTACGTGGTGTGCTTCTACTATATTAGTTATTAATATTAACTAATTATAACAATACCCTTCGCAAATTCTCAAATTGTTGTCAGTGACACGCAATTTAAACAACTGCCGTTCTTACTTATGTAAAATGATTTATGTATAATAAATAAAGAATTATATCTCATCGATTGTATATTATGTTTAAAAATTATTGATAGTGAATTCGAAGTAGGAACGAGGCACGTGAACGAATAATAACTTTTGTAAATGAACCCTTTTATTAGCTGGCTGTCACACATAATATATAAACAATCGCTTTATCTTGCCGACACCGCTTGTCGCTTATCTCACTCAGCTGAGTCAAGCTGATTCGGCAATACACAATCCATAGTTTGGAAACTGAAACTTGATATGTATTTTGCGTAAGTTGAATTTTTGATAGAATACTGGTAATACCGTAATACCGGTATTATTTGCATCAATACCGGTATTGAATACCGGACAAAAATCGTCCGGGATCCCGGTTTTCGGGATTACGGAATCCCGGTATTGTAAGCCCTAGTGGTGCATAGCATGGTGCAAATTGCTGAAACTTCTCGTACCGTAATTTACTTTTTTTAAAAGCTTCATTTTTTTGAAATTTTTGAAAGAAATAGATTTTTTGAGAATATTTCTCTCGAAAATTTTGGAATATTTGAAAAAAAACGTCTTTCTTGAAAGTTTTGAAATCGTTTGGAAATTTTTAAACGTATTGCGAGAAATGGAAACAAAATTTTAACGTATTAATAAAATCTCATGTGCATATGTCTAATGGTAATATTTGACCGCCAAATGGCAATTTTTTCTGGATCTCCGAAACGGTTGGACCCACTTTCCCAAAAATTTAATCAGTTCCTCATTCCGTCAATACAAGTGAATCGTATCTTGAAATATTCCATTCAAAAAACGTGTCATTAAAATTTTCGATTTTTTTCGATTACTATAGCTTATCCTAAGTTAAAAAAAAAAAAACATTTTAAAATTTTAAATTTCTACGTGAGTTTTGGAATATGTGGGAAGTATGATAATTAACTGGCAAGTAAGTCCCTTGTAATTTTATAATTGATATAGTTGTTTTTCCATTTTTCTACAATCCGCGAGCATGAAATTTTTAAAAAACGTTTTTCAATTTTCTAGCATCCGCGGACGAGGATGTTTTACACGATAGTATATTGTTCTTGCGTTGTTGGTTGTGACGCTAAGTGCTTACTGCTTCCCGATATCAATTGTAGCAATTTTTATGAAATTTCATTTTTCTTCGCGAGGGCATATCACGTAAAATAATAAAAAAGATAAATAAATATATAAACGTGAGCGAAAATAAAACGCCATTCTCCGCATCTGTATAGTCATCTATAAAGCGGGAATCATTGCCACCATATTCAATGGACGATAAAAAATAAATTTTTGTTTTGAACTTTTTGGCGTGTTAATTGACTCATTTTAGCCAGTTTATCTATTAATTTCTATGCTGTTAAGTTCTTAAAGATCAATTCATAGTTAGAGATTCATAGTAGTTCATGCTAAAGTTAAGGATTATCATTCTCCTGACGTTACTGATGCCGTCTATAACAACAATTAGATGTCACGTCTCATATTTTTTTATTATTATTTTTGAACATCAATCAGTGTCCTATAAACTATTGTGATTAATTTCTGATTAACTACGTTTGTTTATTTATAAATGGCAACCCAAACAGTTGTCCTCACAGTCTTTATGTGATAATTTTTTATTGTTACAATTATCGTAACAGTGATGACTTTATACTAGTCAAATATAAGGAAATTCTCTCCAAAGTGTTGCGATTTAACAAAGTCTCTCGGAGTATTTTCGCTCAGCGCGTTCTGTTGTTCTCCGATGTATGACGACAATGATTGTATGATGTTTGTTTTTATTTTCTTCATGCTTCGAGACCGATAGATCTTCACGGATGATCCTACTGTGCCACATTATTGGGCGGACTTTATTGCCCTCTGATTTCAATCCCCCATCTGGAATTCTTGGAAACAATTGTTCATTGTTTAGCGGCGGATATTGCTCGTCATTTGTTCAGGAGAATTAATGTTATGGAACCAAAATATGCGACGGTTTTGATATATGGTATGAGTATTGATTCAGAATCAATTTGTGGGGTTTTGTGGTATAATGGTAGTCTCTTATTTTGCATCCACAGGGTTTCAGGTTGCAGGCAGTGATGACCATTTCCAATTGAAAATATTGATAAAAAAATATTATCAAGTAAAAATAGTGTTCCACGTATTGCTCCGGCGACAAAATTCATATAAATCTCAGAATTCACGAGTGGAAAGGGTTAAAACAAAACAAATTCTTTTATTATAGTTTGAACAGCAATCATTTTATGCATATAGCACATGGCCAATCATGACCATGTGCTATATGCATAAAATGTTGTGATGTAATGTGCATTCTTTAACTTAGTGCCTAGATGGCAACCAAGTGGTTTCACCTAAACCATTTTCCTTATGATGGAATTAGACATATATGTCTAATACTGATGTGAATATATATTACAATAATGCCCCGAATAGAAAATTTCACTTGACATCACCCAGTATCTTATTCACGTTTTTACCACGGATACCCAGTATCTTATTCACATTTTTAACACGAAGCCAAGGACAGCACAAATAAATAACTATTGATTTGAAATTATTCATAATAATATAATAACAACCATTGGGTTGTTTTCTAATAGACAAGTAGAAGAGAGAAGTACCATCAAAACACTTCTTTGATTACATAGGTCTGATCGTTGTTCAAAATAAAAATACAGTTTTTCAATTCATAGGGAAAGGGTGAAAGTTATTGTTAGTCAGTAAAATGTTTATTTTAATTAGATATGTATTCAAAACATATGACGTTTTATCTGAAGTTTAAAAAACATACTTTAAAAATACATACGTTATTTCAATACAGGCACAGCCATGCACCCACTACAAAATTGGTCAAACTCTTTGACAAAATTATAACTGTGAAACTTGTGAAATCAAATGGTGAAATAATGATTATATCAATATGCTCTCCTCCAGTACAAACTATATATTTATTGAATTCAATGCAAGTTGTTGAAAATCAGGCTGTCGGAAATCACTGCCTTATTTCTTTCCCTTGCCCGAATCATTCCAAGCGTAACCACAATAGCTTTATCAAGAAGTTAACAAGAAATCAAAACTTTTGTCGACAAGCCGCGATGCGGAGGGTCAAGGCCAAACCCTTCCGGATTACTTCTCTGTACATTGTTCTTTTCAAGGCAAGATTCAATGTGTACAGTTCGACAGAGTGGGCAGCCTTTTTTAATAACATTAATAACATATTTGCATACATAATTAATTCTTGAACGTTACTTATCAAAATAATAAATGTATAACTAATGGTATAATTAACTTAATAATATTTGTATCAAGTGATTTGTAAATTAACTTAGTCACTTCGAAAGTTAGTCACTTAGTCAGTAGGTCACTACGAGAAGGTTTTGTAACATTGATATAAATTTTGCTGGTTTTGTTTCAATGTTTTAATTTTATATTAAAATACTTCTACTTGTTTATTAACAGCAATCAGAACTTAACAGTCTAATAAGCTTGTTGTAATGTCTCATTAATGACGTAGCTATTTTAAAAGGCAACCGAATCTTTGACCTATCTCTATTTGATGAGATAGGTCAACCTTTTTTATTTTTATTAGAAAAACACAAATACTGATGACTTTTTATGGGAAGCAGCAATGCTAGCTGGGGCTATTTTCATTTATAAATACATTTCCATCACAACTTCAAATGGAAACCGTTGCCACTACTGTTTGTCATCACGCTGTCCGATATCCACTAAGCCACGGGAGAACCGTTTAAAAGTACTTAAAATAATTTTCAGTTTTTAAATCATTATGCAACTGAATCAATTTTACTATTTAAAATTTATTTGAAATTATTCTTTCAGATTCGTGTATTTAAATAAATCAAAATATACATTATTCTTTTAGACTATGTGTTGACCTAAATTTAAATTAAACTTTATTTTTTATCATCCTGTAGAAAGAGTTATTAACATTAAAATGAAAATTTAGTGACCTTTTGACCAATTTGGCATAGTTCAGAAATATATATATATATATATATATATGTGTGTGTGTGTGTGCGTGTGTGTGTGTGTGTGTGTGTATGTATTTATATATGTATTTAGCATGCTTGAACCAAATTTTGGAAATATATGAACGAATGTGGAAGGAAGCATTCAAGTGTTTTTTTTTTGTAATAGCAGGTTGAGCTGTTTCTAACGATAAGATATAATATATGCAAATATCTAATTTTTGGATTTATGTAGAGCTGCATACATAATGCATACATCTTAATTAATATTTCTAAAGATACGCCGCTGGGTGTATCTTCTAATATCAACTCAAAATGCATTCCTTTTTCTGTATTAGTTTTGTATAAATAGATCGCAGAATTAAGTTTAATAAAAAATATTTTTCATTGAAGTTTGGCTTCATACGAATATATAATCATTTTTAAAAATATTATACAATGCATATAAAAAACTTCAAAGGTTTACAATACATATGAAATTTCGCTCGCGTGAAAATTTTAAAATAACAAATATTTTAATTAGCAACCTACGCCTTTTGTTTTTAACCTGTGTTTTTAAAGTTCGCATTATTATCGCACTAGCTAGGGCTCTATACTTTCTATACAAAATATGAATTTTAATCATTCAAACTTTCAAGCAGCACTTTTGAAGAAATGCATATAAAAATTTTGAATGATTTAATGAATAATCCGATTTAAGCTTCTTAGATATGCCAAAGTGGAATACCCAGGCTGTAAAATTATTGGATTACTTGTTGACGTATCCAAACTGCATTCTATTTAGAATAAATACTATTTTACACGTTTAATTCTATTGGATTGGTTTTATGAAAATAAATCATCGAACAGATGAATTTTAACAAAAATAGGATTCCATGTGAGCTTAACTCCCCCAACGATTACTATTGAAATATTCTCATTTTGTTGCTTTTAATTAAAAATTCATGTTGCCTCTATTTTGTATATCCATTACATTCGTATTAAGCTGATATCTATTTTCGCACTTTTATATAAACGCATCTCCAATAAATTTATTGTTTGAAAAAAAAGATGGAAAAAATACATTTAATAGTTTTTTATATACCTATATTTAACAGCAATCAGAACTTAATGGGTTCTATAAGCTGGTGTGTTTAAACGGCGTGCCTTTATTGGTGGCAACTCGAACGGTTGCCCTTTTCCTATGTGATGAATTTATTAAAATTTCTGTAATACACGCAGCAATATAGGGTAAGGGCTATTTTCACTCGGAAACATATTACTATCTATATTTTCAAGTGAAAACTGATGTTACTGACCAATGTGGAACCCATGATTCGATGCCCATAGTTCTAACGACTAGGCCACGGTGCAGCCCACATATTCGATAACGTAAATTCAAATTTACAATGACCTACGTTTTTGCATAATGTATAAACATATTGTTTATAACGTTTCAATTTCAATCAAATAGAAACTATTGTATTCTCATGTGCTCAACAATATTACGTAAGTTTATAAGAGTAATAAATTATAATTGTATACAATGTGTAATAAAATTTTTTACGGGCAACAATGAGCACGCGATCTCAGTATTTCTACATTTCTTTATAACTCCACTTTTATTTCATTGCGTGCCATCAACCTTAGACGTAATAAATAATTTTTCTTCGAGAGGATCAATTGCATTTTTCTATGATTTATGAAATATAATAAATATCTCTTGCATCAACTGGGTTTGGTAGTATTTTTAACTTCCCGTAGGGTAAGTTATAGTAATCGCAAAAAAATCGAAAATGAAAATTTTTATATATCTTTACGTTTCAGAGGTTTCTGAACATTTTGGCATACCTTAGAAAAAATGGATGTATGTGTGTGTGGGTGTGTGTGTGTGTATGTGTGTGTGTGTGTGTATGTATGTATGTGTGTATGTATGATACAAATTTTCGTCGACGATTTCGGGAACACGGGTCAACCGATTTGAATAATTCAAAAAACATTCGATTCGTATTGATAAGGAGACGTGCTGATTAGTTTTTGGCGAAGGCAGGTCTAGCCGTTCCGAAGATACGGGGCAAAAAGTGCCGAAAACGGTAACTCAGTTTTTGAGAGAACGGAGCGTCCGATTTGAATAATTCAAAAAACATTTCACTTGTATTGACAAGGTTAAGAATCGATAAAATTTTCATGAAGGTAGCTCTAGCGGTTTCGGAGATATGGAGGAAAAAGTAAAAAAATAAGCCATTTGGCGGTCAAAAATGATCATTAGACATATGCTCATCAAATTATCAGATATTTTATAGAGATTTTAACAATAAGTATACATTTTGTTAACATTCCTATGGGTTCCGTACCAATGCTTATGCGTTAGACAGCGACGCGGCGCTTACGCGCTTTATATTTTGCCCCTATGCAGTTAAAGCAGTAGGATTGCTTTGAAAAGAAAGTTCAGATCTTCCACAATATGTCAAAATAAAAAAAAAAAATTTTCAAAAAAAAAACAAAACAAAAATTAAAAAAAATTTTTTTTTAAAAAAAATTTTTTTTCAAAAAAAAGTAATTTTTTGTCCAATTTATAGTTTCTTAAAAATCGTATTTTTTCGAAGTAATTTTTTTTAAAAAATGTCAATCGTTTTTAAAAAAATAATAATTTTTGGTACGGGAAGTTCCAGCAATTTGCCTTAAGGCACGATGCCTTAATTGCCTTAAGACAGAATTCCACTTACAGCTAGTTTTTGATTTTTTTGCGATTACTATAACTTGCCCTACGGGAAGTTAAAAAATACTGATTAACTTCCCGTAGGGCAAGTTATAGTAATCGCAAAAAAATCGAAAATGAAAATTTTTATATATCTTTACGTTTCAGAGGTTTCTGAACATTTTGGCATACCTTAGAAAAAATGGATGTATGTGTGTGTGTGTGTGTGTGTGTGTGTGTATGTGTGTGTGTATGTGTGTGTGTATGTGTGTGTGTATGTATGTACGTGTGTGTATGTATGTGCGGATACAAATTTTCGTCGACGATTTCGGGAACACCGATCAACCGATCTGAATAATTCAAAAAACATTCGATTCGTATTGATAAGGAGACGTGCTGATTAGTTTTTGGCGAAGCCAGGTCTAGCCGTTCCGAAGATACGGGGCAAAAAGTGCCAAAAACGGTAACTCAGTTTTTAAGAGAACGGACCGTCCGATTTGAAAAATTCAAAAAATATTTTACTTGTATTGACAAGATGTAGATTTGATCAAATTTTCATGAAGGCAGGTCTAGCGGTTTCGGAGATCTAATAAAAAAAGTAAAAAAAAATGCCATTCGGCGGTTAAAAATGATCATTAGACATATGCACATCAAATTATCAGATATTTTATAGAGATTTTAACAATAAGTATAAATTTTTTTTACATTTCTATGGGTTCCGTACCAATGCTTATGCGTTAGACGGCGGCGCGGCACTTGCGAGCTTTGACATTTCGTCTCTATGCAGTTCAAGCAGTGCGATTGCTTTGAAAAAAAGTTCAGAATTTCCAAAATATGTCAAAATGAAGAAAACATTTTTTTTCAAAAAATTTTATTGTTTAAAAAAAAAAAAAATTTCTCAAAAAAAAATTTTTTTTTTCAAATAAAAATTTTTTTTTTAAAAAAAAGTAATTTTTTGTCAAATTTATAGTTTCTCAAAAATCTATTTTTTTCGAAGTAATTTTTTTTTCAAAAATGTTATTCGTTTTTGAAAAAATAATAATTTTTGGTACGGGAAGTTCCAGCAATTTGCCTTAAGGCACGATGCCCTAATTGCCTTAAGACAGAATTCCACTTACAGCTAGTTAGCTTATATATTGCGATGCTGTATGGGACTTTTCACTCCATGATGCATCTAATACAGCTCGACAATCAATCACTAAATTTAAGTGCGCTATTTTCCATCTTAATAACTTCATGGAACAGAATCGTATTTTTTTTAACTTCCCGTAGGGCAAGTTATAGTAATCGCAAAAAAATCGAAAATGAAAATTTTTATATATCTTTACGTTTCAGAGGTTTCTGAACATTTTGGCATACCTTAGAAAAAATGGATGTATGTGTGTGTGTGTGTGTATGTGTGTGTATGTGTGTGTGTGTGTGTGTATGTATGTATGTATGTGTGTGTATGTATGTGCGGATACAAATTTTCGTCGACGATTTCGGGAACACGGATCAACCGATTTGAATAATTCAAAAAACATTCGATCCGTATTGATAAGGAGACGTGCTGATTAGTTTTTGGCAAAGGCAGGTCAAGCCGTTCCAAAGATACGGGGCAAAAAGTTCCGAAAACGGTAACTCAGTTTTTAAGAGAACGGAGCGTCCGATTTTAATAATTCAGAAAACATTTTATTTGTATTGACAAGATGAAGAATCGATATAACTTTCATGAAGGTAGGTCCAGCGGTTTCGGAGATATAGAGGAAAAAGTAAAAAAATGAGCCATTTGGCGGTCAAAAATGATCATTAGACATATGCACATCAAATTATCAGACATTTTATAGAGATTTTAACAATAAGTATACATTTTGTTAACATTCCTATCGGTTCCGTACCAATGCTTATGCGTTAGACAGCGACGCGGCGCTTACGCGCTTTATATTTTGTCCCTATGTAGTTAAAGCAGTACGATTGCTTTGAAAAAAAAGTTCAGATCTTCCACAATATGTCAAAATAAAGAAAAAAAAATTTTTTTCAAAAAAAAACAAAAAATTAAAAAAAAAATTTTTACGTTTCAGAGGTTTCTGAACATTTTGGCATACCTTAGAAAAAATGGATGTATGTGTGTGTGTGTGTGTGTGTGTGTATGTGTGTGTGTGTGTGTGTATGTATGTATGTATGTGTGTGTATGTATGTGCGGATACAAATTTTCGTCGACGATTTCGGGAACACGGATCAACCGATTTGAATAATTCAAAAAACATTCGATCCGTATTGATAAGGAGACGTGCTGATTAGTTTTTGGCAAAGGCAGGTCAAGCCGTTCCAAAGATACGGGGCAAAAAGTTCCGAAAACGGTAACTCAGTTTTTAAGAGAACGGAGCGTCCGATTTTAATAATTCAGAAAACATTTTATTTGTATTGACAAGATGAAGAATCGATATAACTTTCATGAAGGTAGGTCCAGCGGTTTCGGAGATATAGAGGAAAAAGTAAAAAAATGAGCCATTTGGCGGTCAAAAATGATCATTAGACATATGCACATCAAATTATCAGACATTTTATAGAGATTTTAACAATAAGTATACATTTTGTTAACATTCCTATCGGTTCCGTACCAATGCTTATGCGTTAGACAGCGACGCGGCGCTTACGCGCTTTATATTTTGTCCCTATGTAGTTAAAGCAGTACGATTGCTTTGAAAAAAAAGTTCAGATCTTCCACAATATGTCAAAATAAAGAAAAAAAATTTTTTTTCAAAAAAAAAAAAAAAAATTAAAAAAAAAAATTTTTTTTAAATTTTTTTTTTTTTCAAAAAAAACTAATTTTTTGTCCAATTTATAGTTTCTCAAAAATCTTATTTTTTCAAAGTAATTTTTTTTCAAAAATGTTAATCGTTTTAAAAAAAAATAATAATTTTTGGTACGGGAAGTTCCAGCAATTTGCCTTAAGGCACGATGCCCTAATTGCCTTAAGACAGAATTCCACTTACAGCTAGTTTACTTTCGTTTTATTCAATTAATATAATTAGTATCATATTTATGCATACAATCAAATATATGTAAATTTTTTAGTTACTTTTTATGACTCTCCTTAATTAAGGTTCTGTATCAAAGCACTCAATATTGGATTGTTTCTCTATTCAACATTAAATATCAACATACATAAAATATCTAACGAAGTAGTGGTATCATCTGAATTTAAAAATTCTTGAAAAATAAATAGTGACAGATATGATGATAATTCTAAAATATCTATGATAATAATTCAAAAAAAAACTAAACTCTATAACGAACTCTATATGGCGATCAAGATTTATTTTGCTATACGGTAAATGGAATATGTTATTTCAAAGTGTATTTATTTTAGTGTCAGAGCTTGAGGTATGCCTAAAATGGCATGAAATTGAAATATTTTTACATTTTAACAAGCTAAATCATGATAGTGTAACAATCTAATAATTTGAACCTTAATTATTGGTTTTAAATTTTTAATTTCTGACATAAATCTCTCTTAAGTAAAAAATCAATTAATTTCGGAAATATAGTAGTGTCTTGCAAGTGAAATAACAGTTCAATAAAACTAGCGTAAACCTTTTGCTACTAAAATGTTTTCCGCAAGAGTGTCTAAAATAAACTAAAATACTGCTGTACGAGCCAGCAAGTTGTCTGAGCATTTCTTACACAACATATTTTAAGATTTTACAATTATTACAATCAATAAAAATTATATTACACTTTTAAAGACCTAAATATTACAATAAAAAACTTGAATTTTAAATAATTAACTCGCTGTGATAAATCTTGAAGCGAAAGTCAACAACTGGATGCGAGTGTCGTCTATAGGCGACATTCGTATCTACCTATCTTCAAGCAGGTATCGCCTATAGTGGACGCTTGTAGCGAAAGGGTTAATGAAACATATATTTAGATATATATTTAAAGCAGCTAATGAAACTAAAAAATAAAACAAATAATTCTATTGTAGTAAACGTAAATATCAAAATAAAAAGAAAGTGGTATAATAATATGAAAGAATAATATAGTTACTTTGTAGTCTTCTTCAGTTATAATTAGTTTTCTGTTAATTAACTTCCCGTGGGCTAAGTAATAGAAATCGCAAAAAATCAAAAATAAAAATTTTGCAGATCTTTAAGTTTCATAGTCTTTTTGGCATACGTTAGAAAAAAATGGATCTATGTGTGTGTGTATATTTTTGGATATATTTTTCGTCCACGATTTCGAGAGCACGGTTCAAACGATTTGTATCATTCAAAAATCGTTCGATTGCTAAGTAGCTTTTGGCAAAGGCAATTCAAGCCTTTTTGTAGATACGGGGCAAAAAGTGTACAAATAGCAGTTTTTGAGAAAACAGAGTATCTGATTGGAGTGATGTAAAAAAACATTCGATTCGTATTGACGGGGAGGCGTGCTGATTGCTTTTTTGCAAAGGCAGGTTCAGTCGTTTCAAAGGTACGGAGCAAAAGATGCAAAGAATATCAGTTTTTGAAAGAATATAGCATACTGCTTCTGTTGATGATACAGCAAAAGGCAGGTTTAGCGTTTTCAAAGTCTTGAAAAAAAAATTCATATAACTCAAAATTTCTATTTTTTAATTTTCGAATTTTTTTAGAACTTTCTTAATCTAAAGTTTAAAAAAATCTTAACTTTACATTCAGTTTCGAAATGTTCATACGATAAAAATAATAATTATGGTAAAGAAGCATTCCGAGGATATATAGTATGCATTTTTATTAGGTTTTACTTATCTTCGTTTTTTTGTAAAAATATATACAGATCGTCGCCCAAATATAAGCACTTATATTATATTAGATCTATAAAATACGAACGATGAAATTTAGAATGTTTATAATAATTATTTCAAAATAGTTAAAACGATTATTATTGATCATTGATCAATTTTTGTTGATAATTTATTATTTTTAATACTCGAACGTTCAATTAAGGTATGGAAAGTTCCAGCAATAGGCTTCAGATACAATGCCATACACCACTAGTTTTATGTGTCATATGTAATCATATTTTTATCGATAAATGAAATATTTATAAAATTATAAATAATTTTCACATTTTAATTTTGTATGGCGACGTGACTTATTATTTTATTAAGCTGACGTTATTTTATATCGTATAAAATTATCTAAAAGTATTGCGTTCAAAAATTTAAAAATCAGACTGGTATTATCTGAATTAGAATTTATTCTCTTAATTTGGCGTTCGATTCCCGCTTTTCCATTATTAATTAACTCGGCGTTTGTGATTTGCTTTGCTTTGCTATATATTTTGAGTTAAAATTAGGTAAGGTATAATGCGGTTTGTATGAAAATCAATAAGCCAACTTAAAATCGAGTATGGGTACATAATGTTCACCGCACATGGAACATTCAATTTAGGTATCAAAGCTCAATTATCAATAACTGTAAGAGGCTTATGCAGCAGCCAAATAGATTAGATGAGTTGTATTTGAAATAGAATTTGATGCTATGTTATTATATTAAGGTTCGGTACATATAATGTCGGTCTATCACATAGCACTATTGCGAAAAACACCTTTTTACGGAAAATATTATAAAGGAAGCATATCGTAGCTCGAAACAAGAATACAAAAGTATTCCGGATAAAGAATTTTATTTCTGTATGACATTTTTTATTGCTTTCGATTTTTTGCTGCAAGTTCTATTCTTCGCACGTGCAAACTTGCATACGCATATACACACACTATATATACAAATATACATTTAAATATACTTTTTTGCCAGCTGCATCATGTTATCATTTGTTTATTGTATTCATTTTGTAGCTTCCTAATTATTGTTTCTTTCTTCTTAATTATTGTTCAGACGTTTCGAAGGCCAGTTTCATTTATCATCAGCGAGAATCAATAAATAAAAACAGATTGTGAAAATAAATTTATGTACAAATATAGAAATAAATAACTTAATACAACAATAATTATACAAATTTATTTTTATTTATTTCTACCGCCGATTCTAATTATCCATAAGATTTTCATACTATTTTAATTGATAAATTAAAGTTAATTAAACATTTCATGAGTTACACATTTCAGAAAAGGTCGACTTGAACAAAATGCAAAACTAATTTAAATTGAAGCCTTATTTGAAGCTTATTGAGTATTATACGAGTATTATAGTTTTTCTCTACCTGCGAGAGAATCGAGAATTCTATCTTTCATTTTAATTAGTTTTCACATTCTATTCAATGTGCAGAATTCCCAGTATTATAGAAATGGGTAGATAGATTGGATTCTACATATATCAATGACACACGTATATATATATATATATATATATATATATATATATATATAATAAAAAAAATTACAGCGGTACTTTGTGATTCTAATTCTATGGATCTTTTTTGAAACTTTGCCGAAGAAATTTTTAGTGAAACTGAATTCACTTTCACTAAAAATTTCTTGGCTAAAGTTTCTTGAAAAAACTTTTTTCGTGTCCTTTATACTATCAAGTGTTAAATTTAATCAACGAGCACTTTGCATAACTTGGAGCTTCCTAAAAGCTTATATGTAGTAGTGTTTAACAAACAAAACAGTATACCATATAATTGTTTTTAAGTTATGCACACTTTTCTATATCAATTTAATTCATAATTTATTTTCATTTAAATACTACGCTTATTTATTAGACTGAAAGACAGATCATTTTCATGAAGCGGATTTTATACAATTACCTGTTTTTGTCCATTAATAAGTCATTAATATTATAAAGCATATCATTATATAGAAACCGTCAAATTAAAAAAACACATAAATGTCAAAATAACATTAACGTTCAATGAGGACTGAAACATTTGTGTAAACTTTTAAAGTGAAATGAAATTTTGTTGTATTTAAAATTCTAATTCGTAATCTAAATCGTTTAACAGCTTAAATTAAAGAAAATGAAGCTGTAAATGGCAACAAACATCAAACAATTTTGAATAAAAAAATATCAACATGGGGTTTTGTAAAGCTATGGTATACATTAACTAGCCCCGTAATCATAAAGTACTAGGTTCAACCTGCCTATCTGACAACCGGATCAATCATTAGCATTAATCTTCAATTGAAAATATATTTCCAAGAGAAAATTACCCTTTTCTGCATTAACACATTAAGTTAAAATTAATATACAATCAATATTGGATATCATTCCTATATAGAATTTATCAAATAAAGATTAATAAAGAACATCCAAAAAGTCACATTAGTGAAGAAGTATCATCACCCTTGAAGTATCACCATAGCTCATAGGTCTCTTAATTTCTTATTTTTATTCAAAAACTGAAAGATCTTAACAGAATCTTCAAAAATTTTAGTAACAAATTAGTTTGGTTAGGTTATATAATACCTGTAAAGCGACATAAGAGAAGAATAAAGTAAAATAGTAATCTTGTACATCATCTACTTCCCGTAGGGTAAGTTACAGTAATCGCAAAAAATCAAAGATAAGCAATTTGATATATCTTTACGTTTCAAGTTTTCTGAACATTTTGGGATTTATTAGAAAAAATTATGTGTGTGTAAAATGTATTTTTGTCGACGATTTCGAGAACACGGATCAACCGATTTGAATGATTCAAAACACATTCGATTCCTATTGACAGAAAGACGTGGTAATTAGTTTTTAGCTGAGGCAGGTGTAGCCGTTTCGCAGATACGGGGGGATAATTCTGTTTGCATTTCTATGGGTTCCACACCAAGATTTCTAATGTTTAACCGTTAGACTACGGCGCCGCGCTTAAATTACCACAAAGTATAATTTTCTAAAATGCTGAATGCTGATTTTTTTTCTTTTTTCTATTACAGGCTACCAATTCAAGATGCGAAATGGCGGCCGAAGCAAACAATCCGAATTGTAATATATTTCCGAGCACGATCAGCATTAGTACGGGCGCCGGAGCGTCGGCGGCGAATTCGGCGTGTGCGGACGGCTGTGCGACGGTTACTCCGCCAGCCGAAACGGGCAACATGTTGCCCAAGCAGAATAAGATGGCATCGTTCCTCTTCGGACCAACTGTTCTGCGAAAACTGTTGCCGGCAGCACTTTGTCTTATAACTTTTGCTACCGTTATGACAATACTACTCGTCTACATGGACACAACAGGTAATTATTAACCCTTGGCATGCGGGCATAGTTCGCCGCCGAATTACGCGTGCAGCGGGCGATCCTTGAAAAAATATGGGCTGCATAAACTTGAAAATTGCAAATACATCCTGTGTCGCTTTCAGATAATATTTTCAGATAGTTTCAGATAATATATATAGCACGAGTATGCCGTATTTTATAATTTTTCCAGCATTTTAGACTCTAAAACACAATCGTCCTCTCCAAGGAATTAAGCCATCATCTAATGATACTTGCTATTTCGGCTTGTAAATATTATTGAAGTTTTCAACAAAATAATTTAGTATAGGCCTAACTTTGAATAAGCGATCCGAATCGTCTGTGACGTCTTCATTGTTATTGAAATGCCAAGCATTCCATATTTGGCGGAATCTATTCCTTGGCATGGTTTTTGAAAAAAAAACGGTGTACTTGTGCAGGGATGAGTTGACCAATAATAGTCTTAGATCTACTCGTTTAGAACTACTCGAAATTCTTCTTCGGACGAACTCTCGAGAACGTGGAATAATATCATCATCGTCACTTTCTTCGATATCTTGACGAAAAGTCCGATAATCTGTCAGCGCATATTTCTTCATCACTATCTTTGTCACAACGGCTCAATTTATCAATTTGTAATCATTTATACGTATTTAGTAGATTTGTAGTGGTTAGCGAGTATCCACCACAAATCTACTAAATACGTATTGTACGTGACACGCGCTCCAGTGACAGACAGCAAAAAACGTAAAATTATGTTGCCCGCACTCTAAGTGTTAAAACACCACGAAGGCTTAACACAAGACAAAATAGATATTATATTTGTGATTTTTTTTATCGATTATTACAAATGCAAATTACAAGTTTTTCATAAATTTCACTCGGTTTTGTGCTTTAATGCACATATAATTTCTTTATAGAAATGAATGTTTTCATAGCGATTGAGCCTAAGATAAAAATTATTTTGCGAATAAAAATACTATCAAGGAGAACCTCAGGTTTACTCTTCTGGAATTTTGATGAAACTTTCCATGGTGAAAATTTATAGTCAAACCAAACACCTCAAAATAGTATAAGTCTATGAGAAGCGATTTGTCTATAAAAACTAATCAAAGTTGCGAAAAATAGACCACATGCAATACGTACGGGTATAGTGTTTCTTAGCAATATGTCAATTATGTAGCTGTGCTGGTTAAAGCTAATACTTTTTGCATTCTGATTCATAGATAAGTAACTTTAATTAATTATTATAGATAAAACACTTCTCATAGGCCTTTAATATTTTAAGGTATTTGGTTTGACTATAAATTCTATCACCAATCATCAGAAAAAACCTGATGTTTTTCTTGTAAGTTTTTGCTTTCTTTCCATAGATATTGATTAGTCAGATAGTTTAATTGAATTCATACGTTTTATTAATATTTGAAGTAGTCTGCCGAGCGCTTGCTCCTGTTCTATTATATTCAGATTTATATGTTTTTATTTTTGACTTTGTTAAATATAACTAAAATTTCAAAGACTAGTCGTATTTACTAAAATTTGTAACGAAAGAAACTCCCAAAAATGTATCATTTAAAAAAAGTAATAACAAAATTGTTTTATACCAATCGTCAGTTTTAAATTAGCCATCAATAATATATCATTAATCACCAATACTACCCTCTTTTATCTCTATTGAACCCAATCTTAAACTATTGAATGTTTTTCTTTATACCGGTCTAGTATAGAAATAAACTAGTATATACGATTATAAAGCTAAAAACACAGTTTGCGATTGAGTGTATCATTTATTAAAAGAGTTCGGTAGATTAATTAACAATGATTTTCAAATTTTCCCATTACAAAAGAGCAAACTAGCAACTTTCAATAGCAAAAAAGGATGATCTATAATCTCAAATGTTTGTGTCGTCAATAATAAATTCAAAAGTAAAATATGTATATTTTTTAGAGCTTTGTTAAATTAATTTATAAAGTCAACAAAAATATATAATAAATAAATAAGTTTAACAAAGACTAGGAACGTATATATTAACGAGGAAACATACATAAGATATGAGCATATATATACATAGACTCCTATGTGATTAATTCATAATTAATGACCTAACTAATTAATAGTCTTGAATAGTACTTCAGCTCATAGAATTGCCTTCGCGTAGATTACTTCTTATTGATATAAAAAACAGTTATGTGAAAAAAACGTGCATGTAAACTCGAATGTACGGTGGCATGATTTTCATAATTAGTAACAATGAAATTAAAACTTGGTATAATTTTGAAGCTATTAAAATATCCATACCGAAAATAATTTCTTCAATCAAGACAATGACTTGTACAAAGACAAAAATTTTGGATTCTAAGTTAACAATAAAAGGAAGTCAGAAAATATCTTTGGACTACATACGGTTTTCAAAATCTTCGGACGCATCATCGACTGTTTAAGCGAAATAGGCCGGTGTACATAGTCTTTATTAATAAAAATATTCCCATTCAACTGTAGTTAACAAAACGTTCGTTTCTATGCATTTAATTTTATGTAGAGTGTAAAATGACACATATCTTTTTCCACAGCGCTTAGCCATCAGCAATTCCGTATAAACATGACTCAAGATTACGATATGCTGAACGTTGCCCAAGATAATCCCTTGCTGATTGCGTACATTCGGCAGCTCCACATGAGTGGTGGTTCCAATGCTCCACATCTGGGCGTCTCCTCCGACTGGACCGTACGGAATGAAAATTCCTCCGGTACAAACGACACGGATCCATCATCAGCCGATGATACCCACAAATCAGAAGGGAAAAGTTCACAGGACAGAATACTTTATTTAGTCAGTCTTCTGAACAATAAGGTAATTAAGAGAGGTCAATGTATTAAACATATACTAATTGGTTTCATTGAAAACTCTTAAGTGCTTTAGAAAATACGAGAAAGAAAGCCATCAATTGATAAATAATCAATCCTTAATTGGTATCCAATTAATAAATAATCTTTTCCAATAACTTAAAAAAAATATTTCGAAGAGTATCAATATATACATATATACAGCGCCGGTCCTGCCTTGCATTCGATGCATGCAAAAAATGCGCACGCCTTAGAGGGCGCCAAAAGGTGTTTCGGAAATTAAATTTATAATATATTATTATTTATATAAAATTTAGAATACTTAATAAATTATAATAAACAATCTAATATAACTAGGGATATGAAGACACAAAAAGCATATCGATGCTTTTCTGACGCAACCTCGTAACTCGATTTTTGACGATTTTGAGTTTTAATCGGAAAATCAATCACTAAATATAGACGCATAGATCTGTGAAGTTTTGTAAAAAAAAAATCAACCGAACGATTTTTATTGAGAAAAATACAATCACGTATCTCAATTCAGAAAAATGTGCCATGCGCAACCTCGTATCTCAGAATACATGGTGGCGTATATAAACAAGTTTCGCTGTCAGCAATGTTGTTTAGTTCAATCTTTCTAATAAAAATTATTATTCAATTAAGTTAATTGTTATTTAAACTTAATGAACGATAGTTAATAAATACATTTATTATTTACTTACCGCAAGTTATAGTAATTTTCCGAAAATTGAAAATGAAACTTTTTGCATATTTAACGTTTCAGAGGTTTCTGAATATCTTGACATACCTTAATAAAATGGATGTATGTGTTTGTGTGCGTGTGTGTGTGTGGATATAATTTTTTGTCCACGTTTTCGGGAGCACAGATCAACCGATTTGAAACCTTCAAAAAACAATCGTTTCCTATTGAGAAAACAGAGCATCCGATTTGAATTATTTAAAAACATTCAATTTGTATTGATGACGTGGTGATTAGTTTCTGGAAAAGACAGGCCCAGTCGTTTCAAAGCTTCCGATCCGAGTGATTCAATGAACATTTTGCAGTATAAAGAATCGATTAGTTTAGGAAAGCAGAATTTTTTTGTCCATTTTTTTAAATTTACAATTATTTCTTTGTTTAAATATGAAAAATGATTCGGATTTTAATTTTAATTCTAGCTAAAATTCTAAAACTCTCTTATATACTTCAAATAAATAAATTTAAATTTGCAAATTAGTTTATATAATTCTTAGAAATATATATGAGATATGTTTTTTTTTACTTTTATTTACTTTTTATGTAAACATATATAAACGTCGTTGTCCAGTTTATTCTTATATTTTGTCATTCAAATACAAATAACAAAAGTTATAGTACGTACAATAATATATTTGTAATCATTTATTATTCCTCGATTCTATTTAATTACGGAACGGAAAGTTCCACCAATTTGCTTAAAGGCACGATGCCATGCACCACTAGTTATATTTTTATTATGTTGAGAACAAATATCACAGTAAGCTACAAAAATTAAACAATTATCAATTCTTACTGACAATAAATGAAATTAAATTTTGTATTTTTTAGAGTTAGATAATGTGTCATCCGCAGATAAAAAATCATTAAATAAAGAAATAATAACAAAAAAGAATAAAAGTAACAATAAAAATGATAATCACAAAGTAGTAAATTATAAATCCATGAAAGAGCTAAATATCCTAGATATTGAAATACCTAAACTATGGCCAGATACTATATTGTCGTAATTATAAACTAACATATACCACAAGTTTAATAATGTTTGTTTTTTTTATTAAGAATTATTTAAAAAGTTGATCGATTCTCAAAATAAAACAATTGAAGAAAGTTATTCATGTACTCTTATTTGAAAACAGCATGACGCAACCACGTATGTTACATTTTTTTCCGTGCGACAAACACGTATCTCAAAGAATTGAAGAAAAAATAATGATTAATTGTTTGTAATATCATACTTGTCTCAAATAATTGTCACAAGATTGAATGTTTTTAAAAATTATAAAAAAAATTGTTAACAGCAGTTCAAAAATTCGTTATAAAACGTTTTTTGTCTCTCCTGAAAAGTAGTAGTTTCTGAGATACGAGGTTGCGTCAGAAAAGCATCGATATGTATTTTGCAATGCGATATCAGTAGAAACAATTAACCGATTAATAACTCTGCAAATTAGTAAATAACAGCTCTGTTTATTGATTATTCTACTTATTCTATTTTTTCTTTATTTGAAATTATCTAGTGTTCCATCCCATAAGCGCAAAATTAAATGTGCGCTGCGAAAGATTAAATTATTTATTGGGCATTATTGACGAAAAATTGCAAGCTGATTTAGTTGAAACGGAACTTGTTAAAAAATATAAACAAATTATAATAAGGAAAATGAAAAATGGGGAGTCAGTGCTTAGAAAATGGCATGTTTATTCCGAGAAATTGAATTGTAACTTTTGTTTTTGTTGCAAATGTTTCGTATCTGATGAACTGAATTGAATGTTGAAGACATGCGTGGTTAGGGTTATGGAAATGGAACAAATATGAAAAATGGAAGCAAAATTTACTTTGGAACGAAAATCTTAAGGCTCTTTTATATTGAGTGGTGTTCATACTCCAAATTTAATAATTTAATTATGCGAAATAATACATACCAAATATTATTAGTTATTTTTAGTTATTTTTTCAATATAGTTCAAGAAATGTGAAATTTCTTTGCATTTTTACTGATTTTTGGACAATACTTAGAAAATACGTTAAAAATTTAATTTTATAACAACAGACTGATATGACGGGAAAGCAAGGATGAATACGATTCGGCTCTTACGATATCAATAAGGAGAAGTTTACGACGCAATGTTGGATATTGTAAATAATGAAAAATTAAATTAAATTAAAATTTAAAAAATCCAACATGAAATACGAGTGTTATGAGTTCTAGTTACCCTCTTAGCATGATTTGCTCAATAGAATAAATGGCATAATAACTAAGTAAAATGTTTTAAAACCCAAATATTAATAATGCACATACGTTAAAAATAATTTAAAATTTATAAATATTTGATTATAATGAACCAGCGAATTGCCTCGATTTCCTAAATAAATTTAAAATGAATGTATTTTATACGCTTTTAGATTATATCTAATTGATTGCGTACTAAATCCAAAATAATTGAAAATTAATTTTTAAAAAATATGTAAATATTTATATAATTTAAATTATAAACAATTAAAACAGGTAAAATTAGTGGGGGGGCGCCAAAAAAAGTTGCATGCGGGCGCTAATATATAAGTACGGCTTTTCGACTAACCTTCGTTCAGTGTAAAAACACTGAAAATTATTTAAGCTAAATAAATGTATAATAATGCTCGGAAGTTAAAAAATAACTAGGAAAAAGTACTTGCAATTTATTATCTTAGTATTATAAATAAATAAAACTAACTCTAATAATCGGTGATATAAGAACACTGTCGTGTATAGTAGTAATAACAACGGAGAGGTCAAAATTGGTTTGCCAAATTTCCTTTTGGTGATTTTTCACTCAAAGATGAAAAATGCTCAGGTCGACCAGTTGCAGTTGATTAAAAAGAAATTGTCTATTTTTAATCTTATAACCCAACCGAGCGATCAATTCTGATGTCTATAGATTGAACAACTAATGAAATTTAACAACGCAGTTGAAGAAAAATGGCCTGAATTGACAAATCGAAGCGATGATTTCTTTCATAATTGACATCGCATCGGTAGTATTTTTGGACCCTTCTTATATGTTTTATACACAAAGGACCTCCCATTACTTGAAAATCTGACAATTGCTACATTCGCTGACGATATTGCCATACTAAGTTACTGCTATATAAATCGATTATTAAACCAATCTGGACCTACGGAATTGAGCTCTGGGGATGTGCTTACAAATCTAATGTAGCTATAATGCAGAGAACTCAATCAAAAATTTTACGTACAATTCTTAATTCTCCGTGGTACGTGACAAATGAAACCATTCACAGCGACCTCAACATGAAAACGGTGCAATTAACGTTTAAAGAAGTTAAGGAAAAATATAAGCACAAACTGAACTCACATTTGAACCCTTCTATAGTTGACATTACTCAACCTTTTGGCATTAGGAGGTTGAAACGACAATGGCCCTTAGACTTAGTCTTAGATTAGGTCTAATATATCATATTAATTGTAAAACTGAGAAGTTCTCATTGGAGTTCTTCTTAGGCATCACTCATAAATATTGTCATTTTAGCTCATAGGAATCTTTATGTATTTCTGATTGCTAAATTAAACTGATTTAAAAAAAAAAATAATAATAATAATTGACATCGCATCTATTTGAGCATTCGGTAAAAATTATTGAAGCTTGGTTGGGATGTTTTGCCGCATCCACCATATAGTATTGACCTTGCACTTTTGATAACCCTTTGTTTCAATTTCCAAAACTCTTTAAATGGCGAACAATTCAGAAATTATGATGATGTCAAATTGTACCCGATTTAGTTTTTTGCTAATAAAAACCAGAAGTTTTATGAAGGTGGGATAATGATGCTCCTTGAAAGATGACAAAAAATCATTGATCAAAATGGGCAATGCTTTGCAGAATAAAGTTATATAATTTCGAGAAAAAAATGTCTTTGATTTTCTAACAAAATTCCGCACTTAGTTGCTAACCCGACCTCGTATATATGATCAATTTATTTTCTTACTGATGTTTGTCGATGGTTTCTGATGCTTTAACGATTTTCTATTTAACATTTCTACCAACAGAAAGGCGGCGTTTTCGTTGAGTCTTTGAATCCAAATGTGCCTGGAGGATCTCAGTATTTATCGAGCGTTTTAGGATGGAGCGGTCTTATTGTAGAACCTGACCCCAGGAGATATTTCACTTTGAGAAAAAAATTATCGCATGGATCTAAAACTCGAGCCGTACATGCTTGCCTTAGTCCTACACCACATCCTCGAGAGGTAAGCTTGGAACGTATATTGGATCATGATAGTGATGAATTATTACTTGATTTGGGAGGAAATAAATCATTTAATAAAATTTTCTTCATAATATAATGATTGTGTTTGAATTGCAGGTCAGCATTCACAAAGAAGACTTCAATGATGGTGTTCAAATCCAAACAATAGATAATGAATCGGACTTGTTTAACTCTCGTGTTAAGTGTTTTCCTCTATTTTCATTGCTATTAGCAATTAATTGTACAAATATCGATGTATTGAGTATTAGCAGTGAAGGCTATGGACTTCAAATATTAACCACTATTCCCTTTGAAAAAGTACGAATTAGTATTATAGAGATTCATCTAGGGCATACTGAAGATTTGGATGCATCTCTAAACATAACCAAGTTCTTGGGGAGTAAGTCTTATAAGTTGATGAATACTTTCGATAGAATCTTCGTGTATATGATAAACAACCGAGTAAAAATATAATATGTATAAAAGTTATTTACATGATTTAAATTATTTAATTATTTGATAGTAATGCTGGATATTTCTTAATTCTGTCATTTTAAATTTATTTTGAAAGTAATTATAAATGCAAAGTAATTGCCATTAATTTTATTTATAGAATTATTTAGTAGTATATTTAGCTTAACACTAGATTTATAATTATAAAAACTAGAATAATGTACTAATTAATTACAATTGTGATAAAAACAGCACATAAAACTAATTTAAAATGTTTCTATAAAAATATGAAACCAAGTAAAAAGGTCGTGTGGTTTTAATATGGTGCTTCATAATTTTAGACCTAAGTTCTTTATTTTTATAAAAATCAAAATTCGAATATTGCTTACAACTTGTTTGAATTCAAATTAGAATTAAAATTTGAATATATTGATCGACATGTTTGCTGCTTAGATAACGGAGGTATAACTCAAACCACCTCTTTTAATAAAAAATAAAATACAAAAACGTTTATTTGTTCAATTATTTTAACTATTTTAATGTTTTTAACATACAGCAAAACGCAAGATAAAAGAAGCCACGAAATATCAAGGCTACCGACACAATTTTCTGTTTGAATGCTGAAGAATATGCTGATGAATATGGGTGGTTAAGTGAGTAATTAAGTTTTACAAATCGGCCACGTTGACCAAAATCTCGTGCTAGATAATAATCTGCTGACTATATTCGCATGTGTCTAAAAAAAATTTATTTTATGGCGAGCGTTTCTAAAAAAAACAGTTATTTTATGGAAATATAAAAAAATAGATATAAGAAAATATAAGTCAAATGCAATTTATTACCATATTTTTATTATCATGATTGTTTTGGTTGAAATTCTGTACGTTTCGGCACTGAATATGTATTACCATTCGGGATTTCTTTAAATTACATATTAATGATATCAAAATAATGAAAACACTAAGAAATAATTATTCGGAAAATATGTTGTGCAAAAAAATTGATATCTGTACCAAAGCATGTAATTTAACTAGTTGTGTATGGCATCGTGCTTTAAGGCAAATTGCTAGAACTTCCCGTACCGTAACGAAATGTTCGAGAAATATTAAATGTTTTGATAAACGGTATATAAATATAATACTAATACTAATACGGTATATAATATATAATACAATGTCAATCCTATAGTATATATTATGATAATCGCAGTGAACATTTTCATAGTAAACAGTCGCTAAAATTATTGTGCTGGAAATCTTTCCTTGTCACATGCCAATCACTATAAAATCATAAAAATGATTTTTATGGTGATAAGTGATTGTATCATTTATTAACTTCAACGCATTCATGTTTAATTTAAACTTGATAACAATTCATATAGAAGTTTGTTTTTATATTACAAAATAACAAATCATGTAAAACATTTGCAGGACTTTTATTTATAATACAATGTTTTATGATATAAAACTTAAAATAATCCATATTTCTAAATGTTTACATTATATCACTAGAATGTCATAATACACAAATTGGATATCAAGGCAAATACTTTTGCAAAATGAGAATTGTGATAATATATACCAAAGTGCATCCACACTAGAGGTCAAATGTAAGCTAATAACATGTAGATATGATATTTAACATTATAATGTTTAATTAAACAAATTATTTTTAGAAACAATATCCATTTATGGATGGTTACACAAGGTGTTATATAATTTTACGATCTCTATCATCTTTCAGCTCTATCATCTTACAAGTTAGTTCAAGAATAATATATATTTGAAAAAGTAAGTTTTTATTACAAATATTTGATATCATAGTAATTATTACAGGAACAAATTGGCACAGCATACAATAAAGAATTATTCAGTCTCATTTCGAAAGTTTATCAGACTGTTCCAAAGCAAGGCAATTGATGCCTTATGCATGAAATGGTTATTCGGAATATATGCATGTTAAAATAGAATTGTAGCTGATGCCATATGCATATCATATTTGTATGTACATACACATACATATATGGCAATTAATGTTATTGTTTATTAACGATGAGTGGAGACCGACACTTGTTCAAAAATTGTTCGATATTATATGTATAATATTTCACTGTTGTCCATTATCTCAAATATGGCAGTGTGTGGTTAAATTACCTGCCATACCATACATGTATCACATATGCATACATTTTTAATAATTTTTGCATTTGAAGTTATGTAATATCTTACAGCATATAGATTCTTTTTGTAGTTATTCTACTTGAAAAATGAAATAAAAATTTCTCTTAATTCACAAAAAGGCAGCATGTAAAATAAAAATATGCTTTAAAATAATAGATAATTTTAATCACATGTCATCCACATAGGTTCATCTAGAAATCAATATTTAGTTTTGACTACTACCACCATCATTTTGAAGAAATTGAAAAAAAGAAATAAACGGCACTTCTCTAGCTGTACCTGTATATAATTGCTGAAAAGTACCTTAACATCGAACTAAAAAAATTCCAAAGCATGATGTCAAACATATTTCCTTCTCCATTATTTGCTGTGTGCATATGTTAAATGAACGGATTATATACTAAGAGTGGCACTTGCTACTATCTTATAGCATGTTTTATTATTGATTTCAGTTCATCACTTAATACTTAATATCAGTGCCTTTTATAATTAATTATAGTGCAATGATGATAAAATCTAAATATCAATTTGTTTTGCATCATGCCACTTCCAGTCTAAATGCATAAATAAAGGCTTTTATATAAATTATTGTTGCAAAATAATTATAAAAGGATGTTTAGATCAGGGCAGTATATTGAAGTAATCACAATTTAATTTCTTTCAGATCTTGATGGATTGAGCATAATATTAACACATATACACATTGTAATGTTAACAACACATTTTAAATGTGGTTTTACATAGATGCATATAATAAACCAACCAGTATATGCCATTCACAAATTCATATTTTAAGATAAATCACATAGAAATTTAATAACTCAGTAATCATTTTAACTTCATTTACCTAGTTTAAACTAGACAACCACACATTCAATATTCCAGTCGTGATACTTGTTATCACAATATATACAAAATAGTAATTTCTATTAAATCATTTAACTTTAATATTTATGTTTGATAAATCATTTTTGAATTATAATCAATTAATTACTCTAACTCAATTCTTTCCAAATAAAAAAATCTAAATTTAATATTATAAACGATTATTGCGATACATCTGATCGCCTACACTTCATAACCTTGAAATATTTTCTTCCGCGCGCATCTTGTCCGAGGCTTGTCCTTATCCTATGACGTCCAACGACTTTTCTGTAGTTCTATTTGACCCTCCAAAGTTTTTGCGAGGTAAATGACAAGCAATTGACTTAGTGCCACTCCCAGTGCTATGCCAGCTATGGTGTATAAGTTGCGTTCAGCCCATGTTCTAACAATTTCTATACAGCCGGATGTCCAAACTTTCTTATTGGCCTCTGCTACCTACATTTTGAATTTGAAAATATTACAACTTTCATTTTCCCTCAGAAATTTCAGCATTCCTATGTGTTTCCTTTCTATTTTAATATTCCTATGTGTTGCTTTTTTATTTTAATACTCCTAATAGGCTGTGGTTAAATCTATTGTGAATAAATCATATCTGAAAATCATTTCTATATGTTTCCTCTCTATTTAAATATTCCTATGTGTTGCTTTTTTATCTATTGTATTAGTTGTGTTTCTAGAAAAAGGTATCTTCATGGTAACTTCATAAGTGTTGTACAAGCAGTGATGCAGAAAACCAGAATGCATACAGATAATCTGCATAACAAGCATACAGAAATCTACAAAACTTTTAAACGGTCAAAACGACCTGAAAAACATTTTGAATGTTATTTGATTGAAAACAAATTGGTATGTTGAAATTGGCAATTGGCACCATCAGCAGATAAATTTGCATGCAACAAAAGGCATGTTGAGCTGCAAGGCAATTTAAAGTTAATTATTTGAATATAGAAATAGATAGTTTGCTGACCTTGTCCAAACAAGTTGATTTTCCATGTATTCAACTCTCAAAAGCCATTTATTTACATCATCAGAAGAATTAGAATAATAATGAATCAAGATTGGATTAAAGGTTTATTTCTTTAATATGATATATTTGGTATATAGTAGAGTATCCAAATTCTGGAAATTGGCTCTCCAAAAGAAAGAACACTAAAATGGCTGAAGGAGCTTTATCTTGAGAGTTTTGCAGTCCTTCATTAAAAAATATGAAGTTCTAACTGCCATAAACAATAATATCAAATAACAAGTGAATGCTGTGTTTGCAAAAAAATTAAATCACAGTTTGATTGAGAAGAGATATCCATGACCGCAATACACAAAACAAAAACACTGTCGTATTAACAAATTAAGTTGAAATCTTCATACTATTTGGCAAATTAAAATAAGGGTGGAAATTCATAAACCAAAATACTTTAAATGCACCTGTTATAAATACTTGCTAGTTAATAAATATTATTCTTCAAATTAATTTTTTCATCAGCTTATACACACATAAAATTTAGTTTTGATAAAAAACAGGGAGTTCCTATCTTATCTACATATTTCCTTCATAGACAGAATACTAAGAACTCGTAACTTTAACATACATTTTGGAGTTTTGTATTTTGACAGTAAAACTATAAAAATGTTATTGTAGTTAAAAGCAAGTTATAGTGTAGAGTTAATAATTTCTTGAAATTGATTCAGATTAATAAATTGTGTTCTCTTCTCTACCATTTTACATATCCTCCAATTTACCTATCCACCAGTTTACCTTTAAAAATTCTCTAATTCACCTTATTTATTTATGCATTATAAAAAATTAAAGCTCAAATTGATTCTACGTAGAAAATGTTTGTATGTTAAAAAGAAAACGGCTGTTTTTAGGGTTTTCCCGGCAATTATTCGATTTTCTCGTGTCATAAGAACCATTCTTGGACTTCAATGAAAAAAAAAAATTAAAAAAAGAATTGGCCAAATTGGTCCAGATGTTGTTGAGTTATGCGCTTACCATTTTGCAATTCATTTTTATATTATATATATATATATATTTATTTATATATATATATATATATATATATAAAAAGACTATAGCTATGGATTACTTACAGATGACGTTTGAACTCCATAACCGCACATAATGTTCATTAAACCTCCAGAAATATCAGTATTATTAATACAGCATGAAAACGGAACACCACAACGTTCTACAGATGGTGAGCTGCAGTTAAAATATTCATTTTTACTCCAGTCCATATAGCCTTCAGAACTTAAACCACAGCATTGAAACTATTGGGATTAATAGTATATTATATCCAAATTATAACAATGTATAGATAAATATCAAAATATAGCAAATACCTCTTGCTGAGCAAAGTCTATTAAATTTTGAAGATCTGGATCATCACGGTATGTATGTATTATCTTATCAGTAAACGAATCTTCAAGCAGACTATGCATAGCGTGTGGAAATACAAAACCCATTATTGCCACTGCCATCTCCAATAAGAAAAATATGAGAAGACAAAGAGAGTACTGAAATAATATAAAGTATGAGTTAGCAAAAATTATCAAATTTTTAATAAGTTTTCCTTAGGTTTAATACAACAGAATACATTTCAAATATATTTTAGTCAACTGTCAGGAATTATTAATAGAGCAATATTGAATACACCTCCAAGGCCTATTATCTCGGAACAAAATCCTCATTCAGAAGGGTTACTTATGGGTCTTATGATAGTCGCAAATTCAGCGCTAGTGAGTCGATGAAAAAATATTGTCAAACGTTTTATGTTTGTTGCTAAGAAACGTCAGTAATATTTTTGTGTCAGTTGACAAAATATGTTTCTTCTATTCGTTTGTGTTTGTACACTTGTTAATAAAGATTTCATTATGAATTAATTGCTTTCAAATACATGTCAAACTCAGATACAAGTATAAGCTTCTACAAGAAAGACAAAATATCTGAAATACTTCCAGCTGCTCAAAATAGAATTACCATTATACATGGATTTGAATATACATGGAAGAAAATGAAATGCTTAAGAATGTCAAACTTTGCACGAGATGATTATTAGTTAATAAGAGATAAGAATAACAGACGATTTAATGAACTAACACTATAATGCATTATCACAAAATTTAACTAAATATTTATATTAATAAGTTAAAAAGTGTAGAAATTATTCCAGTAGATTAGGTTTAATGTATATTTAGATTGGCAGTGTGTTTGTTGATTATATATTTCAATTTGATTGTATATTTATTATAATATAATATTATCTAGTATATTTTTGTTATTATTATATTATTACAAAACATAATACGAGTCTATAAGTTTCAAATACCCAATTAATGAAATTCAATAATTTTCATTTCAAATTTTGCGCCCTCATGTCTGAGTGGAAGACCCTTTAAGTATTCCTTTTGAATGTAAAAATCGGGAGAGAGAAACGTCTATATGAATACATCAGTTTCTAATATTGTCTAGGTACACCTCTATCAATAATTCAATATTTTATCAATAATAGTGCCACTGATTTGTGGCAAGAATGCTAAATATTCTTTGAAAAATGCTCCAATTTAAAAAACATATATAATGATACTTACAAATTTCAAGAGACAAGTATTTTCTCTTAAAGCTCCAACACAGCCAGCAAAGCTCACTATGAAAACTACACCACCAGCAATCACCATCACCAATGATATATTGAGCACAACATCATAAACGGTCTCAACTTTAACCCATCCGGTAGCTTGCCATTTATCCACAAAGGCATATAAGCCAACTCCTATTAGAAGGCCACCAAACAGCTAAAAGTTGAAATCAATACATTTCAGAGAATTCATTTCACCAATAAGAATTTACCAAATTTCACTAATAATTACCCAAAATATGAAATTTAACTGAAATATCATGTATTTCACACACGAACTAACGTATGTAAAATTATTTGTTCTTCTCCTGTTCATTGTGGATGGATTTAAGTGATTTTTTTTATAAATTATTGAGCTGGAACAATTTGCAGAATATGCCACACCTTATACGATGCACGATATCTTCGATTAAAACATGTCTTATAGACAATTAAAATTCTTTGATCCAGTTATTAGAATAAGAAGGGAAAGATGAAATTCAAATCATGGGAATATACTACAATTAAAATTTTCACTGATTGTTAGAAATGTCATATTGTGCACAAGAATATGTGTCAAAACAATGACCCCATTTCTGTCAGATGCATCACAGTTCACTTTAACCAAAACACAAAGATAAGGAACTATATTTTTAATACATCTTTCAAAATTTAGATGGCAACCTTCAGGAATTTTTTACCCATCGCATCTATGTCAAAGAGATACTAATGACATTTTGCGAAGATGTTATTTATAAATTTGGTTAAAAATATAAAAGCCTAGAAACGGAAAATAGAATAGTATCTAATCGGCATAAATCTCGCTTGAGGCTTAACGTTTCGTTTGATTTGAATAACACGATTATTGTAATCATTTAACATTTTGTTGTTTATTGCATTTTTACCCTTGATCAAACGTACGTGCAGATTCTTATATTCATTATGGTGACCGGGGTGAACTAAGCGCGTGCGAAAATTTATTGAAATTATTCAGTGCATTACTAAGTAAGACAATTGATTTCAAAGACCAAATATACAGATAATAATAAATATCAGGTACAAATAATAATAAATATCATTAATATAGTTGCGTGAATATTTGAATGATGTATTAGAATATAATTTTTCTATCATCCAAATATTACAAATATCTTATTAGTTTTTAGAAAAATGGTGGCATTTATTCAGTCTGTGGAAGAATTTGAAAAATGTTTGAGTGAGCAAGTTTCTGTGGTGTTATTTAGCGATGACTTTGCTGAGCAATGCAAAGTTATTAAAGAAGGATTAGTCGAATTATCCAAAAGAAAAGAACTGTCGAATGTGAAGTTCTTTGAACTACATGCAGAATCATTAGCAAAAATATCTTTGCAATATAAAGTAGATGCTGTACCTACCACATTAATCTTCAAAAATAAACAACAAATTGACCGAGTCGATGGTGCAAATATTGCTGAGGTTAGCACAAAGGTACTTAAGCATGGAAGTTCATTGGGGACAGGAGGAGGTGGTGAAGATATTGAGAAAAGGCTTAAATCATTAATAAACCAACATAAAGTAATGGTGTTTATGAAAGGCGATAGGACCACACCAAGGTGTGGTTTTAGCAAAACTCTAATTGGAATAATGAATGATTCAGGAGTGGAATATGGAACTTTTGATATATTAACTGATGAGGTTGTTAGACAGGAACTGAAGACTTTCTCAGACTGGCCTACATATCCTCAACTTTATGTCAATGGGGAACTTATTGGGGGCTTAGATATTGTGAAAGAGCTGGTTCAGAACAATGAATTCAAAGATGTTTTGAAAGGATAAAGCAGAATTTATAGTTATCGTTTTCTCTAGATGTACATTATACCATTTTTTTAAATAAAATAAATTCAAAAGAATGCTTGATTTTGTGTTATTGCATTTATTTACAGATGTATTTTAACTGTTATTTATAATTAAAACTAGACATATTTCATAAACCACTTCCGATCAAAAGGTGATATCCACCTATGGCAGCCTGCCAAATTGTTTTTAATTATGTATTCTAATGTATAAGGGTTAATGTTTTCTTCTTCTATACGTTTTCTTTCTGCTTCTCGAGCTTCAAGTATCTCTTGAGAAACAACCATGGCTTTGAATGGTAATTTCTGACAAATTTCTGTTAAGAAACGCTTGACCTATAAGCAAATAAATATTTCTATAGTTTTTTTCATTTTATTACGGATTTATATGAAAAAATCAGAGCAACCAGAATTAAAATAATGATCAATTACTCTACAAAGATGCAAGAAAGAAAAAACAATGGAGATTATAATTCTTAAATAAAAGAGTAATATAATAATGTAATTTTTGACAAATTCTAAATTAATTATACTTCCTACCTCTTCAAATTCACAATGTCCAGCCACTTCAAGAATAATTCTTCCGTGTTTAATTGGTGTCACATAGTGATCTATTGCACCTTTTCCACCACCCATTCTTTGACCTTGTCCTTTTTTAGTTACAGGTTGCCAAGGAGGGTCTACTCTCCAAATAGCAAACATTCTGTCAACATCAATTCTTCTTCCTATGCCTAACCTCATCATTTCCATATGTCCCGCCCGTAAGCGACCTCCGCTCAATGCCTAATTTAATTCCAGTTTCAGAGGGTAAATAAAACATTGGTATTATTTTTTTCTCAAATTAATATTGCTTACCATAATTCCATATTGTTTATGTATAAGAGTATTATGAATTAATTCAGGTCCACGCATCAAACGTAATCGTTTTTGCATTTTCGGTGGTCGTAGACCTGGAGCATATTGAGGAACCTTTTCCAAGAACTTTAGTTTTGGCTTCTCAGGTAGTTGAATATCTGTAACATAATTAATTTAGTAATTTCGATTACAAATTTTTTGGTCACATGAAAAGCTTAACTCACGATCATATTTCACTGGGGGAGCAAAGTATTTTAATCCTGCTATTGAATTAAAATTGGGCAAATAACCTAAAAACAATAAATAAGAATTATTTTTTCATTCAATGTAGAAAAGAGTTAGATCATGCAATATTTACCAATTTTAGATAAGGTTGACTTAAGCATTTTTCTAACTTTATAATATTAATAAATTAAGTAATTAAATACACATATTCTTAAAAAAGTTTGTAAGATTTTGTTAAAAACATATAATGTACAATGATCTGTCATATAATGACATAACCTTAACCTGTCGATCAAGTTAAAAGAAAAAGAAGCGTATTCATAGACCTTATATTACATGGCTTGCTAGTCGAGCGCATACAAAACTAGTGGGGCGCATGGCATCGTGCCTTAAGGCAAATTGCTGGAACTTCCCGTACCAAAAATTATTTTTTTTTTGAAAAGATTAACATTTTTTAAAAAAATTTACTCTAAAAAAAATAGATTTTTGAGGAACTATATAAATTTTTGACAAAAACTTACTTTTTGTTGAAAAATTTATTTTGAAATATTTTGGAAATTCTGAACTTTTTTTCAAAGCAATCGTACTGCTTTAATGCATAGAGACTAAATATCGAAGCGCGTAAGCGCCGCGTCGCTGTCTAACGCATAAGCATTGGTACGGAACCCATAGGAATGTTAACAAAATGTATACTCATTGTTAAAATCTCTATAAAATATCTGATAATTTGATGTGCATATGTCTAATGTCTAATGATTATTGTTGACCGCCAAATGTTATTTTTTTTTACTTTTTTTACTAGATCTCTGAAACCGCTAGACCTAATTTCATAAAAATTTCATCAAATCTTCATCTTGATAATGCAAGTAAAATGTTTTTGAATTATTCAAATTGCTTCATCCCGATTCCCGAAATCGTCGACGAAAATTTGTATCTGAACACACACAAATGCACGCACACACACACATACACACACATACATCAATTTTCTCTAAGGTATGCCAATATATTCAGAAACCTTTGAAACGTAAAGTTATATAAAAATTTTCATTTTCGATTTTTGTGCGATTACTATAACTTACCCTACGGAAAGTTAATTATAAATAAATCAATTTATCACCTCCAGAACATTAACAATCGTCATTTCATTTCGAATCAAATTTCAAAAAAAAAAAATAGTTGCCAAATTTCCACAAAATTGAAAAAGTGCTCCAGCATAGTCACAGTCTAAACGCATTTGCAAATAATTCTGTGCGATATTTTCACTTATACTGTGCTCAGCTTGGCGGCATTTTCACATTTTTCAATAATTTTCACAAAATTGGAAAAGTGCTCCAGTACACAAACAGTCTAAACGCACTTGGGTAAACATTTGTACCAGAGTGGCGCTTAGACTGTGCTTAGCTTGGGTGATTTTTTGAATTTTTAGTCCAAAATTACAAAAAAATTTTTTTGAAAAAAAATTAGAATCAAAAAATTTTTTTTTCCAAAATCAATTGTTTTGTTGAAAAAAGCAGAAAGTTCTTTGAATCATTTAAATCGGACGCTTAGTTCTCTCAAAAACAGCCATTTTTTTTAAATTTAGCTCTGTAACTCCGAAACCTCTGGGCCTACCTTTGCCAAAAACTAATCAGCACATCTCCCTATCAATAGGAATCGAATGTTTTTTAAACCATTCAAATCGGTTGATCCGTTCTCTCAAAAATTCGCTTTCTATTTTTTGCACTCTTTGCTCCATATCTCCGTAACGGCTGGACCTGCCTTTGCCAAAAACTAATCAGCACATCTCCCTATCAATAGGAATCGAATGTTTTTTAAACCATTCAAATCGGTTGATCCGTGCGCCCGAAAACGTGGACGAAAAAAAGCGGACATACAAAACACACACACACACACACACACACACACACACACACACATCCATTTTTTCTGAAGTATGCCAAAATGTTCAAAAACCTTCAAAACGTCGAGAAATGTAAAAATTTTTGATTTCGATTTTTGGACGATTACTATAACTTACCCTACGGGAAGTTAATAACCAATAATGTGTGTGTGTTTTGTGTGTCCCCATTTTTTCGTCCACGTTTTCGGGCGCACGGATCAACCGATTTGAATGATTCAAAAAACAATCGATTCCTATTGATAGGGAGGTGTGCTGATTAGTTTTTGGCATAGGCAGGTCTAGCCGTTTCAAAGATACGGGGCAAAAAGTGCCGAAAACCGTAAGACAGTTTTTAAGAGAACGGAGCGTCCGCTTACATTTGAAATTTCTTAAAAATTTAATTTTTTCAAAGTTTTAAACATATTTAATCTTTTTTTTTTAATTTAATTTTTGGTACGGGTAGTTCCAGCAATTTGCCTGAAGGCACTTTCTCGGGGCACATTTACCCTCGCGACAGAATACATCTTTTGACATTGTTTTACTTGAGAAATATATGGGGACTAGCAGTCCATGTCATATAAAGTCTATGAGCGAATTGCATCCCGTGGAATCTGATCTGACATTCATTTCACCACGTTGATCTGTTTGGTTATGTTTTTACTTGAATAAGAAACAATGTAGTTAATAAATTGTTCATTAAATATTATTATAATTTATTTAATTATTCGTTCAGAATAAAAATGGATGCCTATAAACATAAAATTTTAAGTGCCTTCAAAATTTTAGATATTTATGGATGGATGGTTAATTCGTATGTTTTGGTTCGTTACAGTTAACTTTATACTGTACTTATATCTTTGGGCAAAATGTAATCTAAAGTGATATTTTTGATTGTTTTGTGTATTTTTATTTCTACTAAAAAATATTAAATATGCAATTATTTACATACAGGGGCGTAACTACCGCCGTATCAGCCTTATCAACTATATGGGGCCCCCGGATCAGGGAGGCAGCCAACGAGCGAAAGCAAGAATGGATAAAAACTTTAAAGCCATGTAACGAATTTCAGAAAATTTGTTTTAAATAATTCCGGCATAGTTAGCATTTCTTTTTGTTATTGAAAGGTATTGAATTTTATTTTAAAACAAAAGATTGCTGTTTGCAACTTTTAAGTCTAACGCTTTAGAGAATTTATATTTTGCTGCGCAATATTTAAAGCTGATTTTTATATTTATGAACTTTGTATCTACTTATCGAAAACAAAAGAATACATGTTTCAAACTTAGTTGATAATAAAGCCTATAAGAAAGGCTATTATTAATTACTGTGGCTGCTTTTACAGCCATAAGGCATTTCAATAAGTTAATATTATTGTGAACTGTAATATGAGCAAATCTATAAAACTAATCCGGTTTAATATTTTCCATCAAAAATTTATAAAATTTTTGTATGATTGGTAAATTTTATAGTTACATTTAGATAAATATGATAAATTAAGTCATTTTCATCTGACTCGCCAAAACAATCATGCATAGTTTGCAAATCTATTGTTGGTCCCAATTATTATTTGTATTTTATTACTGTTTTTATTTTTATAAGTAACTAAACAAATATTACCAAACCTTTTGATATTATACGGCTAGCATATTCAAAAATGTCAACAGGACAAACTTTTTTTTGTTTTAAATCAAGAGCTAATAAATGCTTCTGGAAAACTGTACACTAAATACTGTAAAGATATCCCAGGTAATCTTCATCACCAACGTGTTTAAAATTATAAATTAAAAAAAAAATCAATTCAGTAACTCCTTTTTCCTAACGTAAAAACAGTATGAATTTTATTCTTTAGCCTTCCAGTTACAATCGCAACAGCTAAAATAAATTTTTCGAAATTAAAACTAAAACTAAACTAAAATTACCTGAGAACCTCAAGAGAAAAACGTCTATCAGATCTGTCACTATCGGTCCTGAAGGCAAAAACTTAAAAAAATCTGAAGATATTATATTTAATAAATCAGTTTTTTGAAAAAAACATAATGAGAGTAAATATATGTTTGGAATCCTTTGTAAAAATTTCAGAAAATTTACAGATGAATGAGGATAAATTAATAATTCCTTAATTTTTTTAAATATTATTACCCTTTTTAAGGGGGCTCCCAAACAAGATTCGATACGGGGCCTCACCAAGGCACGCTGCGCCCCTGTTTATATAATAATATTTTGCTGCTATTCATACGCCTGGAATTAATAGTTTTGATTTGGCTTATTTTTATTGATTTAATACTAAAGTCATAATATTGTAAAAGTTAAAAATATTATATCATTTTAGGCTACATAGTTCTCTGATGTTGACGATATCATAATTAGTAACCTCTTTTTATTTTTTAGGATGTATTTGTATGTGACCTTATGAATAAATTACCTCAATGTTGGAGGTCAAGCCTTCGTGATATTGATATTGTAGAATTAGGTGCATTTTTAGCTGGAGAACAAACAAACAGAATGTTTGCATTATCAACATTGGCATTGCGTGCATGTCTTAAGTATATAAATTTATCTCGAGTACCTGAGCATGCGCTAATCCAGAATATTCCTTTGCAACCAAATGAATCAGAATATTCATACTTGACACATCCTAAATTAAAAAATTTATTTTGTAAACATGTGAAGCAAAAGAAAAGACATGAAATAATGAAAATGGCTGAAGAGTGTTTCAAAACTTGTAATGAATTGAAATGTGAATATCTTATAGATTTTGGGTCAGGAGTGGGTCATTTAGCTCGTGTTTTAGCCTATGGTTACAATATTAATGTATTGTGTTTAGAAGGTCAAAGTGAATTAATCAATCAAGCAAAGTATGTAAATTGAATAATGACTATAGTATATCATTTAAAATGTATTTTAATGAGAAGTGTGTTTTAGAAAATTAGATAAAGAAATGGAAATTACAGCATCAAAACATTTGAGTAAGTCTTTTATGGATTCTAGAAATGGATCTCCACGATATTTAAATATGACATTAGATAATAATATTGACACTGAAGAATTTTTAAAAGTATGTGGAAAATGTGAAATGAACTCTTTCTTTCCGTTATGTTAGGGAAGTTTTTTTTTTTTTGTTTCAGAACATAAAATTGCTTTTCAATTTAAATAAAAATACTGTAAAATTTGGAATCATTGGCTTGCATCCATGTGGGGATTTGATACCAATAATGCTTCGATTGTTTGCTTTATTGCCAGAAATAAAATTTGTTAAGGCTGTTGGTTGCTGTTATATGAAATTATCAACATTTGATAGAAAGTAAGTTTATATTTTTATAAATCATTTTATTAGTCATTAAGGAGAGAATGCTGAGTTTTTCTCTTATAGATTTTATCTAATCGTATAAAAAACTATTTAAAAAAGAAGAACAAATATATTGGTTTTTATTATGATCCAATATTTAATTATTATTTTTCAAGATCACCTGAAAAAGCTCATGGTTATCCATTAAGTGCCTTTTTAAAGTCTATACCACACGAGTTAAGTTATTCAGCGAGAGAAGTTGCTTGTCATGCTATAGAAACCTATTGCCAAAGGTTGAAGAAAGGTTTATACAGTGATTTGCAGGTAACTAAACTATGAGCTTTTTTTTTTTTTTTTTTTTTTTTTTGTTACAATTTATTTTTGTTAATCAAGACTTCAATGTCTTATTTAAACTATGAGCATTTATGTACAAATTATATTTCTAAGAGATCTTGATGGTTTTACATCATTTCTATAATAATAACAGAAGGGCTTTTAAATGTTTATTTTATTATTGGTTTTCTATTTTAAAGGTTCACTCATATAGAGCTGCCCTGGAGGAACTTGTCATAAAATACTGGCCTCACCTTAAGCATTCTGGAATGAGAAGTATTAAACATAGTAATCAGCTTTCATTTAAAACGTTGGTGAAGTATTGAACACCTTTTTTTATTTACCTAGTTAACTATTATATGTTGGAAAAAACTTATATTAAATTATAAATTTAAAGATATAATTTACCCCTAAAATTAAGGTGACCATATTTTATTAAGTCAAAACCAGGACGTAAATTTTTAGTGAGACGGTAGGGTGGGGGCATGCTAAATAACTTGAATATAATTTTAAAATAATAAATATACTATATAAGGATATAATAAAAAAGGTTCTTTTTCTAATGAGTAAATTTGTTTTTAAATCAGAATTCTGGTAAGAACTTTATTATTCGACTATATGATATATGTACTCTTCTTTTACCTAAACATTTATATCTTATGTTTTTTAATCCATATGTTTGTTTTGCTTTTGGGCCTTGTATAAAATTCTGTTCAGGTCTCTTTATAATGAACTTGAAAAAATTAACGCTGGTGCCAGGTAGTCAAAAAGTTGGTTTTCATAAATTTGTCTAATTTTTGTGAACTTGAAAATAAAAGTTAGAATTTATTAATGTGAGTGGCTGTTTTATCCCGCCTTTGAAAATTTGTATTTGGCAATTTTGTCATTCATATCATGTTGTTTTGTAGATATTTGTTGGGTAGTTATAATTTTGTTATCAAGTAATTGCAAAGATTCAATATAAGCCTGTACTTCTCCAAAACCCAAAACAATTATTGCTTTTAGAAAAACCCGGGATACACCTTACTAAAATGCTGTCGTAAACTGTAGTTAATTCAATTCTTTTTTATAGATAATTTATTATAGTACCTGATTATTAATATTTTATTAGCTTATATCTTAAACACGATTTCTTGTATAAATATTCAGTATCTTGTAATAACATTTTTTCAAATGTTTTTATTATAGCTAAGAAAATGTTTGTCATTATGTTGAATTATTTTTATTTATTATACAGCTACTGTGAAGTAGCCACTTCAAGATTAGGAATAGCAATACCAGACGAAGATATCAATTCTGAAAGTACTTTAAAAAATCTGTCAGAATGGAAGGATGTTGTAAGATTCTACTCTTTGAGACTCCTTTTGGCGCCACTAGTGGAGACTATTATATTGTTAGATAGACTGATTTTTCTTGAGGAACTGGGTAAATATAATTATAATATTTTTATATAGGATTACTAAAATACTTATTATGTACATATTTATATATTTCAGGTACAATTTCTGATATAATACCAGTATTTGACCCAATTTTATCACCAAGAAATCAAATCTTAACTGCCATTAAACCATAAAAGTAAGTTAGATACTTTTAATAACTTAATTTGATATAATAAAATTATATCTGACTTTGAATCTAAAATATTTTGAGGTCAATTTTAGTGTCTACATGTATACAAGGATAAATTTATGTATTTATTTATTCAATTAATATAAATTATTAATTAAGTAATTATCATTACATATTTATCTGTATTGTAGTGTACATGGTTATTTGTTTTTTCTTTTACAATGTGATAAATAACACCATGTAAATTTGAAACTTAAACCTCAAAATAAATGACCAATGAAATTTTATTCTGGAATTATGTTGTAATAGCATAGTGCCTTAATATTTCTTCATATATATATATATATATATATATATATATATATATATATATAAATATATATATATATACACTCAAGTCTGTTTTTACACGGTTTTTTTGAACACGGTTTTGATATAACAGTGTTTGAAAATTGAATATTTTTAATTTTTGTACACGATTTTATTCCATTTAGCACGATTTGAAATTTTATGTACTGAATTTTTTTTTGTCAAATTTAATTTTTGCAAAGTATGTTCATATCACAAAAAAGTATTTATGAAAGAAAAATGTCTGAAACCATCGATAGTATCGATAGTTTGCAAACACTAGCTTAAAGATTAGAGTGCATATCTTTTTTATCATTAATTACTATGCTTGTGAAAATAAGCATAATATATTTGATTTAATAAAATAAACATGAATTTTTGTTCTTAAAAATTCTTGTTTTTCACTAATTTTAATAGGTTTTAGAGATTAGGAAAAATCACCCATTTTTGTATAAGATCAATGTCTTTTTTTACACGTTTTTTTTTTTACACGACTTCTTCTGGAACCAATCTACCGTGTAAAAACAGACTTAGGTGTATATATATATATATATATATATATATATATATAAAGTAAATGATTAGCATTGTAATGAATACTGTAAATAATAATAATCACAGGATGTAAATAATATTTATGGAACTATATCTAAAATTAATTCAAATGTTCTGTCTTTATAAATCGTATAGTACATTTTATATCAAACCAGTTTTTAATATGAAATACAATTATTATTTTGAATCCAAAATACTGAATGCGAGTTATTGACATCAAAGTTTTAATTATTTCATTTAAGGTGTTATGTACTTAATTTAATTCATAATAATTATTTTCTTATGTGTCTCATAAATATTTGAAGGTGATTAAAACAAATTTATATTTTGATCCTATGTTATTTTTATAATAAAATCTTTGATACATACTTTACAACATATTATGAACAATTATACAAAAATTTATTTTGCAATGCGATGTCATAATAATAATCTAATATATTAATAAATTTAAAAGGAAGTACTCAATTATGAAGACTTCATTTAATTTAAGCTCGTTGGTTACTTCTTTATGTACACTGAAAAATCTTACAAGATTTATTTACATATGTTGAATTGTTATATAATTATTTTTTTGGCTGGATCCTAAGACATATATTTTGTCTTTATGATAAATATTTTTCAGCAACGCACAGAAATATTCCAAGTTTATAAAAATATATTTAATATATAGACATATTGATTCAGAGCAATGTTTTTAAAGAAACGACAAATCAATATCTAATTTTGTGAATTTTAATAACATGACTTAATTTCACATATTGTTGAATACAAATTTGTTTAAATTTTTTCATAGCATATTGTGTAATATATATGTACATCCATAATGACAGTTAAATTATAAATTGACGAAGATAATAATTTAATTTTTTTTTTACAAAAACTATAGATTCAGAAAGTGTAATCTTTAGAGACGAATAATTTAAATCGTTATATTTGATTGTGAATGAAATTAACCAGTTTAATTTTTAAGATATTTGACCATTAGAAATTTTGGATCAACATATTTTAATTTAGAAGTCGTATGAAATTTTTTCCATTAGTATAGTCTACGGCTCTATTTCTCGAACAACTCTTACCGTTTATTCATGTATTGAATTGAATTGAGACTTCTTCAGTATTGATATTATAAGTAACACAATGTCCTACTCAATACATAAACAACTTTGTTTGGTCTTTCAGTTTCTTATACAGACATTTCCCAGGCATAGTAAAAAATGGAAGCAAAATGTTCATTGATTGTGATCTCCTTGATCTGGAACATAAATCTAAACTACTGAAAAATTGTGACAAGATTAATTCAGCAAGTCAAAACTAGCTGTTGGCATGATATAAATAAATCAATAAAAATTCATTAATTACTTCTTGTTATTGAAAGTAAAATCTTGAAGATACTCTTGTTCAGTAGTTTAGGCACATAATTGAAAAAAATTGATAAGAGTTTTTATTTGGCTTTATAAAATGTAAAATATGTGTTAAGCAATTAAGCAAATTGGGGGGCAGCTAGCATGCTAGTAGCTGAATTTGCTTCGTCGTCACTTTCCTCCGTGTTCACTTTTTCGAATCCGTTGCGTGATCGTGAACGCCTTTCGATCAGATGGCTGAACTTGACTGCGGCACTCGAATTGGTGGGCAAATCCCACACGCGTCGCCGGTTGCGACGACCTGCTCAAATAAATTTTTCAAATGTATATTTGAAATTGAATAATTATATTGAAAGCATGAAATACTTTCTATATAATATATACGTCTTGATTGACAAAAATAAATTATAACAAAAAAATGAAATACTTTTAAAGTTTTTGGCTTATTGTCGGCTAATTGTCGGTTCTCCTTGCTACCTATACTTCCTGTAGGGCAAGTTATAGTAATCGTAAAAAAATCGAAAATGAAAATTTTTGTATATCTATGTTTCAGAGGTTTCTGCACATTTTGGCATACCTTAGAAAAAAATGATGTATGTGTGTGCGGATACAAATTTTCATCGACGATTTCGGGAACACGGTTCAACCGATTTAAATTATTCAAAAAAAACATTCGATTCCTATTAATAAGGAGACGTGCTGATTAGTTTTTGGCATAGGCAGGTCTAGCTGCTTCGAAGATACGGGGCAGAAAGTGCCAAAAACGGTAACTCAGTTTTTAAGAGAACGGAGCGTCCGATTTTAATAATTCAAAAAAACATTTTACTTGTATTGACAAGATTAAATTTTTGGGAAGGCAGGTCTAGCAGTTTCGGAATTCTAGTAAAAAATGTAAAAAAATGCCATTTTGAGGTCAAAAATTATCAGTAAATCGAACATAACTATTCTACAAAGGTTCCAAAATAAAATTTTGAAAGAAATCGTAAACGCTGCAAAATACGTTCCCAATTGGTTGATACATCAAGATCTCAGAATTCGAACTATAGAAGAAGAAATTAGTCTTTACTGCACCAGATACAAAGCTCGTCTAAGTCGTCATCTAAACGTATTAGCGTTAGATCTGCTCAAGCCTTTACCACCCAAGCGTCTCAAAAAAAGAATCTGCAATGATTTACTACAAAATATAACATAACATCTATGAAGGCGCTATCGCAGGATAGCGATCCTTATCACGCAGTAAAATAATATATAACTCTAACAAATGTAGCTGAATGTACTTTGTATAGCTTGCTATGAAAAATAATTAAAAAAAAAGATTATTAGACATATGCACATCAAATTATCAGATATTTTATGGAGATTTTAATAATGTGTATCAATTTTGTTTACATTTCTATGGGATTCGTAACATCGTTTGTCCGTTAGACGGCGACGCGACGCTTACGCGCTTTGATATTACCTCTCTATACAGCTAAAGCAGTGCGATTGCTTTGAAAAAAAAATTCAAAATATTGTAAACTAAAAAAAAACATTTTTTTTCAAAAGTTTTTTTTTTCAAAAATCTAATTTTTTCAAATTTAAAATATATTTAATCTTTTTTTAAAAATTCAATTTTTGGTACGGTAAGTTCCTGCAATATGCCTTAAGGCACAATGCCATACACCACTATTTTGTCACTTTTCTCGAAACACTAATTTCATAATCTACTATGTATGAGAGAAAAAGAAATGTTCAGAATCTATTGAATTAATTTATAGTCTTTGTAACAAACTTAAGTAACAAATTTAAGTTAATTAATTAACTAATATTTCACGATCGGACACGCTCTTAGCGCTCCGTCTGATAAACTGGCGAAGAGCAATGCCGCATTTGTGTCCTTTGATTCGATTTAGAAATCGAATGACTCGTATGAGTCGTATTAGGTCGAATGATTTGGTTAAATTGTATAAGTTGGATTCGGTTAATTTTTACTTGCATCAGATTTTTTGTTTTAATTTTGTATTTAATTTTTATTTTCAAATAAAAAAAAGAGATAATTAAAAAATGTTAATTTACACATTATGTCCCGTCAGACAAATTGTCTGGTGTAAGAGATCAAAGTAAATATTTTTCGACTTGATACAAATCAATTCGAAACGAGTAAAATTGTTTCAAAACAGATTGAAATCAGGTTGTTACGGGCTTGATTCGAATTGGCACATCACTAATATTCATTTGCAATATTCTTATAGACTTTTAAGTAAGTCTCAACTCAATATAAATAAGACCAAAACAAAATAAAAACAAATATAATAAATAAAATAATATATTTCATGTATCACAACTTACAAATAAAAAATAATATATATAAAATAAATAAAAAAATAAAACAAATAAGTTTAAACAAAACATTACAATAAAAATCAATATAAAAATTACACATTATTTTAAATTCTGTTAAGTAATAGTCGTAATAAGTACCACTGGTTTTTTAAAATAACATACATAATAACAAATATTAATGCTAATAATAAATGTAGCAATAAAAAACTAGATTCAGGTGATGTAAACATAAATTGTATCTGCATAGAATTGCATAAGTCATTGGAATTAAATAAATACTTAATTCTAATCACAGCACTATTTTGAAGTTAATGGAATTGTATTATTAAAGTTTTTAAGTTCATAATGAAAATTATTTTATTCTACTTTCACTCGTCATCAACTGTAGTCATGAGCTTAGAATATTCAGCAACATTATCAATATTATGCCTACCTCGTTTTAAGTGTCGGGATATCAATGCCGCAATGCCAAGCAGAATAGCTGTTAAAATGATTAGTACTGTAACAATTATCAAAAATGTTGCTGTTGGACCTTTGTTTATAGCTGTATCAGAGAAGCTAATTGCAGAGATAACTGATGATTGTTTATCTACAAAGAATTATTAGGCAATTCAGTTTTTTATTTAAACAAAGTAAATTTCTATATATAAGTGCAATACTAACCAACAGTTGCAGTCGGTTTTGCAGATTCTATTGTCTGCAGTTGGAAGTTAGTTGGAACAGAAGCATTAGGCAAAGTATTATCTTCAAACTTATGAATGACGTAAGGATCAATTTCTACTACATAAGCCTGTTTTCCATCACTATAAATAGACATAAAAAAGCTGTACAAATGACTCTACTAAAAATTATAGCTTGGTTGTAATATATAGAAATCAAAAATAGAGAAGATGTCATTTTGTTTTAGCAAATGTTATTTCTATTTTAACTTTGAATGGTAATTATCATCATAACATTTATTCAAAACTAATCAATATAGATTAATCTAATAAAAAAATAACTCTTACAAATAATGGAAATATGATAAATATAAACCTGTTATTTATTACCTTGAAACCGCTATATCGTGTGGATTTTGAAAGTCCTTACTACCAGCACGGAATTGCGATACAATTTTGCCAGATGTCATGTTTATCACAAATCCTCGAACAGAATTATAGTATGGCATCCAATTTGGCCCATTAACAACATACAATTGGCCTCCTGAATAATTTATTTGGTTACTCCTAATAAAATAAGATGGAATATTTTATTTTACCATTAACAGAGGAATATGCCACACTAAAAATTCTTTGTCCAATAATTGGATGTTGAAACTTCTCAATGTAGCTACCATTGATTGCATTAAAGCATTGAACGCGACCATTTTCACGATCAGCAACACAAAGCATATCTTTATCTTCAGCTAACGCTAAAGCATGTGGAATTCTAAAATTATAAGGTGGTGGCTTTCTATCATCTGAAATTTATTTAATGTATATGAGCTTGGAAAGAATAATTTTAGCACTACAAACATTGTATGGAAATATGTCATTTTGAGCAACAACAGTTTTAATTTGATAACAAAAATATTAATAATAGAATACAATAATTAATTATTTCTCATTTGTTTTTACCGTTTCTGGTAGATTTTCCCCAGCTAGTTAGATATTCCCCATTCATAGAGAATTTCATAATTCTCGAATTACAATATCCATCAGCCACAAAAAAGTCACCAGATCTCATCACTGCGACAGATGTAGGTTTACAAAATCTGTCCAGAGAATTTCCAGGAAGAAATTTTTTTCCCAAGGTGAGGGATGGTTTTGTAGAGGTAGAAGCATTGAATGAAAATTTCATTACTTGATGTAAGGCGACATCAGTTATCCAAATGTTGTTGAAGTAGTCTACTGTTAAACCATGTGGCATATAAAACCTGTAATTAAACATAAAAAAACACATTTACCAAAATATATATCGTCTGCATTATAATATAATCCTGATTTGACTATAATTCTTTTATAATCTGATTTGGTTATAAATCACATTTTTTTTCAGTCATAATAATTATACATTGATGCACTATCAGCTTTTATAATATAAATACACCTAAGTCTGTTTTTACACGGAGATTGGTTCCAGAAGAAATCGTGTAAAAAAAAAACGTGTAAAAAAAGACATTGATCTTATACAAAAATGGGTGATTTGTCCTACTCTCTAAAACCTATTAAAATTAGTGAAAAACAAGAATTTTCAAGAACAAGAATTCATGTTCATTTTAATAATAATTCCCCTAAATTAGTGCTATTCACATTTGCTTTGACCAGTAAAAATTGTACGCACCATAGGAGAATTTACTTAAATCTTTAAGCTAGTGTTCGCAAACTATCGACACTATCGATGGTTTCAAACTTTTTTCTTTCATAAATACTTTTTGTGATATGAACATTATTCGCAAAAATTAAATTTGACAAAAAAATTTAAGTACATAAAATTTCAAATCGTGCTAAATGGAATAAAGTCGTGCAAAAAAATTAAAAATATTCAATTTTCAAACCGGGTTATATCAAAACCGTGTACAAAAAGACTGTGTAAAAACAGACTTAGGTGTACTTGTAATTGTTTGTGATAGATGAAAACTTATATTCAGTATAATATGTCGATTTCAATTAAACATATTAATTATCATTATTACATATGAGATCCCCATTCATAGGAAACATCCCCGGTCGTTGAATTGAGAACAAGAATTGTGTTTTCAGGTATAGGTCCTAAATTCTGCTGTAGAAATATTTCATCTTTATTAAATGATTCTGCATCCCATTTTCGACTTCCTCTATGAAATAAGACCACATTTCCAAACGAATCCAAACTAACTGCTGATACTTGTCCTAATGAATCTGAAATCTTCGGCCATGAAGGAACATATGTGGGTGCTGCATGGATAGAAATGAAGGATTAATATTGATAAATATGATTATAATATTATACCACAAACCTCTTACAAAAATTAAGACTAGATAAAGTATTTTCTACATCAACAAGCTGTTGAACTGGCGCGTCATACTGCATATTGGGGAAGCTTGCCATCCTGGGTATACTTTCTTCTTCTGAATAATCTCCTCCAGAAAAACTGTCACAAGACGCAACACGTAACTAGAAGGAAAACATTATGAGTAAAATAAAGTCGTAATCTTGTGGTTAGGTGGAAACATAAATACTTACTACGTAAAAAACTGTTGTAAGCCATGTATATAAAATGTGCGTGAATTTTCTATCGAAAAAATTCATGGTAATCTCTAACCTATATTATATGTTATATACTTATAAATTAGAACTTTTTTTACGATAACATGAGTGTTTAGCTACTTTTCTCAAACAATTGAAAAACCATGTTTACTCAAATGTTTCTATAAACCTAAAATCATTAAACAGATTTCTTCTTTCGTTCACGGCAACAACTACCTGTATGCTTTTGCCAATTGTCAAACTGCGTGTCATTACAAGTATCAAATGACAAATATGACAACTTGACCGACTGTCAATAATATTGTTACTGGAACCTAATAAGAATGCGTTTTTAATTGGACCAGTGCAGTTTGGAAAGACTCCTGATTTTTAAATCGTGATCGTGATTATTCTTCAATATTATTTTTATAATATAATGTGGTAGAAGTTATTAAAATATGTGATCAATAAACATGATTTTTGTTTTGTGAGAAATGCATTTCCTAGGAGTACGTCAAATGTTTATTATGTACAATAGGATTTTATAGTTTGCATACAGTGACATTATGGACAATTTACTCAATTGCAGGTTTGTAAGCATGACTTTGTAAAATATGTATCAAAATCTTCCCATAAGACCCAAGGTCGTTATAGGGCCAGTGTTGAAGGCTAGTTTGTGATATCAGATTCATGTAGTACTAGTATTACACATTCCTAACAACATTTGAAATATGTTTTTGAAGTTTCTCATGAAGTAATTTGTAACAAACATATACAAGATGTTAATTGTAGCATTGGAGCGCGCAATTCTTAGTAGCTCGTGTACTATCACGTGACACACAACGTGCACACTCTTATGTGACAGATATCTGACAGATGATCTGCATCATCGTGTTTTGTAAATATATGATATTGTAATTATACTATTTATCACCATATCGTTAATTATTGCAAATTATACAAGTTATATAATAGTTTCTATAAAATAAATTACTAATAAATACATATATCAATTACAATTAGAACGGTGCCGTTTTCAATTTTTTGAGCTACTGCAAGCAATAGTTTTAAGTGTTTTCGTGCGTTTATGATACGATTTATATAGGGATTTATTATGTGATAACTTAATATCAATCTAATTGTTTAATGGTAAATATAAAAGACAAATATTGGCATATTAGCTCAGCTTGTAAATATATCATCATTGTCACTTTTAGCTACAGACTAACAAAACAGTAGTTTTTTAAGTGGCTTATGAGATTTTTATAATTTTACTAACATTTTTATGATTCATTCACATTAGACTATTTGGAAAACTCAATTAAGAAAATTTAAATGAATCTGTTTTCTTGTGCATATATACAGGGTGTCCGAGAACTTAACGAACCGAGGTGTTAGCATTGACCTTAACTGCCCTGAAAAAAATTCAAAACTAGTGGGGCGCATGGCATCGTGCCTTAGGGCGAATTGTTGGAACTTTCCGTACCAAAAATTATTATTTTTTTAAAAACGATCAACATTTTTAAAAAAATTTACTTAAAAAAAAAAAAATTTGAGAAACAAAAAATTACTTCTTTTGAAAAAATTTTTTTTTGAAAAAAAATGTGTTTTTTATTTTAACATATTTTGAAAATTCTGAACTTTTTTTCAAAGCCATCGTACTGCTTTAACTGCATAGAGACGAAATGTCAAAGCGCGTAAGCGCCGCGGCAGCGTCTAACGGATGAGCATTGGTACGGAACTCATAGGAATGTAAACAAAATTTATACTTACTACTAAAATCTCTATAAAATATCTGCTAATTTGATGTGCATATGTCTAATGATCATTTTTGACCGCCAAATGGCATTTTTTTTACTTTTCTCATTAGATTTCCGAAACCGCTAGATCTGCCTTCATGAAAATTTGATCAATTCTTCATCTCACAAGTAAAATCTTTTTTGAATTATTAAAATCGGACGCTCCGTTCTCTTAAAAACTGAGTTACCATTTTTGGCACCTTTTGCCCCGTATCTTTGGAACGGCTAGACCTGCCTCCGCCAAAAACTAATCAGCACGTCTCCTTATCAATACGAATCGAATGTTTTTTGAGTTATTCAAATTGGTTGATCGGTGTTCCCGAAATCGTCGACGAAAATTTGTATCCGCACACACACATACACCCACACATACACACATGCATCCATGTTTTCTAAGGTATGCCAAAATATTCAGAAACCTTTGAAACGTAAAGATATATAAAAATTTAGATTTTCGATTTTTTGCGATTACTATAACTTGCCCTACGGGAAGTTACAAAATTATTTCACGTTTTTTGCAAATTATGAGCTTTTAAGTGCAGCTTAGAGCTTTGGTGAAATTATGGTCATTATGACCAAATATTTCGACCACGTTTTAGCCCAAAATTCAGAATCGATTTTAAAAATTCAAAGGCCATTTGAAAGATATTGGTTGGCACTGTACTGATCTGTTTTTGTTGAAGATAGGCTGGACTATTTTCTTGTAATTAACTGTTAAAACAATTTTTTCGACGATTTTCATGAAACATTTTTTGATTATAAACATCAGGGTTTCAGACTCTTAAAATTCATCAAAAATATCCATCAAAATATTTTTTGAATCATTCCAATCGGATGATCTATACTCTCAAAAACTGCATTTTGGCATCCTTTGCGCTCTGTACCTCCGAAAATGAAAAATTGCATGCATACATTTTTTCTATGCTTAGCCAAAATGTCTTAAAACATTAATATTTATCAAAATTTTATTTAAGTTGGACATTGACATACCAAATTGTTAAATATTTTAGTTTAGGATTCAATTTTATTCTATACGATTTATTAAAAAAACGAATTATATACAAACAAAGAATTAAATTTTAAATGATCACTAAATAACAATTAATATATTATGTTAATTCGCAATGGTTTTATTTAATACCGAAAATAAAATTAGAACCATCGAACCATTTTTAAAGCGTTTTATACGTAAGATTTACCTTGACAAAGTTACAAAAAATGAACAAGAGTCAATGTTTCTCAAAAAAAGCTTATCAATTTGATGATTTTGATTTTAAACATAATACAACAATAAAGTTATCAATGTGGCTCCCATGAATAATAAGTTTTATTAGAAAACGAACTCTATTTCATAGAAAATGATCCGTAAATTTATAAGAATAGGATCAATCCTCAAAATGAATTGTCGTGTAAAATTCAAATGCTGAAAAATTTGCCGCCCCCCAAATTGTGCCACCTTAGGCCCGGGCTTCATGGGCCTATGGGTTAATCCAGCACTGCTCCTACGAGGTAAAAAGGACCGGGTTTCGAATGTTTGAAAAACAGCAAAAAACACATTTCTACGATGATGAATTAGTGACAGATTCACTGAACATTGCAGATAGTTGTTTCTTTGATATATCAAAATATATGTGTTATTTGTTGTGATATATGTAATTGGTTTGGTTTTCACAATATTATAGTTGCTCAAAGTTTAATGTAATCAAATTACATTGATTTATGCATTCATAATACGCGTCTTGTTTGGCGATTTTCAAGCATAATTTAATTTGCAATTAATGACAGTTTTATTTGTACTATTTAAAAAAAATGAAATAATTAGTTTTTTAAACCGTGCTTTCAATTGCAAATGTGAACAAGACAATTTATATCTCTTCAAAATTTAAAGAAGATTCTCAGCTGCATGAATTCTGATTTAATATAAAAACCTACATATATTTACGAAACATTATCATCAATCGGTTAACCTTTTCTCTTTCTTGAACAACAAACGAGCTTCTAACCGTTAGCCGCAGGCCGTGTTTCTAGTTTTCATGGAATGCGCTTTTGATAGCGGAAATTGCCCTTAAGTTGTCGCATTCGATGAGTTTTTGAATTAGTTGTTGAATTAATTAAAAAAAACTTTCGGAAAGTTTGTATTTGATATTGTTGTAATTATTTCTCATGTTAAAGGTTATACTCTACTGAATATTGGTTAGAAACATTTTATGTTTATGGTTTTTTTTTATTATTGTTTCAAGAGCAATCAGAGCTCTTTACTTTATATGTTCTATAAGCTATTTTGTTCAAGACTTATGACCTAAGGATTTATTATGAGTGAGGGGTATGTATTATGAAATGTTTACAATATATTTCAAAAACATGCTGCTGATAGCTTAACACTAAACCTACCGACAATTCATTCTTCATAAAGTTTTATCTAAATTTATTTTTATACCTATAAATTCTAAAAGATATTATATTTTGTTACATATTAGAAAAAAAAAACAAATAAAGTTAAATATTTATACAGAATGCCATATGCATACATAATATACTTGATTCGGCTATCTCACATTGTTTACCAATTTTCATAAAAAATGTACATTTGATGTAAATATATTCGTTGCTTTGTAACTTCTACAAGATTTTATTTAATAAGTCTTTCGTCCGCACAAAGCCGAATTTAAGAATAATATTGATAAAATTTAGATTTTCTTGAGATTTTTAATATGCATAGTCAGTCGAATTCGAAAATTAACTAAAACAAAAATTCGTGCCTAAAAATGCTTTTACTCGTCTCTCTATACACAATTCATGCATTTATCCAGCTAATATCAAAATGTTGAAATGTTACATTTCTTAGCCATCTGGTCTGCCACATTTTCATCAAAATATGTATTAATACAAAATCTAATTGTTTTCGGTACACTTTTACTACTTTCTCACGTTTATATTGGGTAACTTGCAACATGCATTTTTTTGGTTTACTTTTATACATCGTGGGAGTAATGAAATTTGATTTATACAAATTCCTTAAAAATCTGTGAATGAATTCATCAGTTTTAGAACAACAAACTATCCAATTGAACTATTCAGCAATCTCTCATCTTGTCATTTCCCAAATAGGAAAACCCATTTTTTATATAAATACTATTGACTTCACACAATATCCAGAAATTTATTCTAAATTTGTCTGATTCATTTGGTTGATTTCAATAATATTATTTTACAGCGTTCAAATTGACCGACTGCGGTAGTTAGGCTACATAACATTTATTTTCGGCAAATGGATAAAATAACTAAAATCAAAGAGTGAAATATTATTAGTGTCTAAAATATCTAAAAATGTCTGTTATACACAAAGTTTGAAACGGTCAATATGACCGGCGTTGGTAGATTTAGTGTAAATAATTATGATTTTTTTTATTTGCATAGATTTATTGCCGATCAAAATAATATAATTTTTTAAGACAATATGCTGGGTGTAAATGCATTTAAGATATTATCTCCTATGAGATCTCTTTTTTTTAATTTTTTGACATTTCATTTAAGATCGTATGGCCATTTTTTTTAACTTCCCGTAGGGTAAGTTATAGTAATCGCAAAAAAATCGAAAATGAAAATTTTTATATATCTTTACGTTTCAGAGGTTTCTGAATATTTTGGCATACCTTAGAAAAAATGGATGTATGTGTGTGTGTGTGTGTGTGTGTGTTTTTTTTTTTTTTTTTTTTTGTATAGCGAAGGAAATGCTTTTATGCATCCCAGACCGGTCTTCTGTCTGGGTATGTCGGACTCGATACCGCCCTGGTATAATACCGACTAAAACCTCCGCTTTGCCCCTGCCTCTGGTCCCCACGGAAACCGCCGCTAGGCATTACTTCGTGGGGGGAGGATCTAGAATGTTACAATTCTTAACTTGTTATAAACAATGTTATAAATCATAAACATTTTACTTATCTTTTAAATGGGCGAAGTCCCATTCGCCCTTTCTCTCTCTATAGAACGCAGGTCCATTAAAACGTCTCTCGCAAATCTGTCTATGGCGTTCCAAGCAGCTTCACTTGTCAGCATCACTTCAACAACATTACCTGGGGTAATTGTGCGTCTCAATGTCTCCTCCACATCATCCCGTAGAGCACCAAATCGCGGGCACACGAAGAACACGTGCTCAGCATCTTCGATTTCGCCCAAACAATATGGGCAATCCGGCGAGCTATCGTGCTTGAATCGGTGTAGGTAGGCTCGAAAACAGCCATGCCCCGATAGCATTTGCGTAGTATAATAGTTTACTTCGCCGTGCTTGCGACTTAGCCAGACTTTGATGTTAGGAATGAGACGATGCGTCCATCTGCCCTTTACAGCGACATCCCACAGTCGCTGCCATCGGTCAATGCTGTTCTGCCGTTCTTCTAATCTTAACTTTTCAGTACACAGTTGTTGATGTCTTCTATGGTAAATTGTCCGTCTTTCCTCTGCTAAGACTAAGAGAGGCACAGTTCCTGAAATGACGCACACTGCTTCCGCCGATATTGTGCGAAATGCGCAAGCAATTCTTATAGCACTGAGACGGTATAAGGGCCCTGCCATTCTCCTCGATTTTTGAGATTTAAGAGCATCACCCCATATGGAGATACCATATGTCAGCACTGAAGTAATAACTGACGATAGTAATATCCTTCTGGTTTGTTTAGGACCTCCAATATTAGGCATCAGTCGAGCAAGTTTCGTCCTAACTATTGACGCCTTAGCACTAACGTGTTCCACCTGTTGATTGAAATTCAAACGAGCATCAAGCATTACGCCAAGGTAACAGATGTGAGGTTTTGACGTGATCTCAAGATTTCCTATCTTTAGCTTGATGGTCTCAATTCTTTTCCTACTAGTGATAAGAACAGCTTCACTTTTTTGTTGTGCTAATTGGAGATTCATTGTTCCCATCCACCGATTAATTTTTCTGAATGTAATATCGAATAGGCTTACGATGTCATCAATTTGTTTGGAGACAACCACTATGGCAACATCGTCTGCATATGCTACTAGTTTCACACATTCTGGAAACTTCTAGTCGTGTGTGTGTGTGTGTGTGTGTGTGTGCGTGTGTGTATGTATGTGCGGATACAAATTTTCGTCGACGATTTCGGGAACACCGATCAACCGATTTGAATAATTCAAAAAACATTCGATTCGTATTGATAAGGAGACGTGCTGATTAGTTTTTGGCGAAGGCAGGTCCAGCCGTTCCGGAGATACGGGGCAAAAAATGCCGAAAACGGTAACTCAGTTTTAAAGAGAACGGAGTGTCCGATTTTAATAATTCAAAAAACATTTTACTTGTATTGACAAGATAAAGAATTGATCAAATTTTCATACAGGCAGGTCTAGCGGTTTCGGAGATATAACGAAAAAAGTAAAAAAAAATGCCATTTGGCGGTCAAAAATGATCATTAGACATATGCACATCAAATTTTCAGATATTTTATAGAGATTTTAACAATAAGTATAAATTTTGTTTATTTTCCTATGGGTTCCGTATCAATGTTTACCCGTTAGACAGCGACGCCGCGCTTACGCGCTTTATATTTCGTCTCTATGCAGTTAAAGCAGTACGATTGCTCTGAAAAACAAGTTCAGATCTTCCAAAATATGTCAAAATAAAGAAAACATTTTTCTAAAAAAAAAAAAAAATAAAAAAAAAATTTTTAAAAAAAAATTTTTTTTTTAAAAAAAATTTTTTTCATAAAAAAGTAATTTTATATCCAATTTATAGTTTCTTATTTTTTCGAAGTAAATTTTTTTCAATTTTTCAATTTTAATCGTTTTTAAAAAAAATAATAATTTTTGGTACGGGAAGTTCCAGCAATTTGCCTTAAGGCACGATGCCTTAATTGCCTTAAGACAGAATTCCACTTACAGCTAGTTTCGATCTTTGAGTATGAGATTCCTCGCTTAATTCTTTTAAATATTTGTTTGGGTGCCCCAGTAATTTTTCGTGGCATTTTTTGCTCCTTTCTTTTGTCATTTCATTAATAGTTTTTATCTTTCCGTTGGGCAAGTTATAGTAATCGCAAAAAAATTGAAAATTAAAATTTTTATATATCTGTACGTTTCAAAACCTTCTGAACATTTTGGCATACTTTAGAAAAAATGAATGTATGTGTGTGTGTTCGGATACAAATTTTCGTCGACGATTTCGGGAACACGGATGAAGCGATTTGAATAATTCAAAAAACATTCGATTCGTATTGATAAGGAGATATGCTGATCAGTTTTTAGCAAATGCAGGTCTGGCCGTTCCGAAGATATGGGGCAAAAAGTGCCAAAAACGGTAACTCAGTTTTTAAGAGAACTGAGCGTCCGATTTAAATAATTCAAAAAACATTTTACTTGTATTAACAAGATGGAGAACTGATCAAATTTTCATGAAGGCAGGTCTAGCGGTTTCGGAGATCTAGTAAAAGAAGTAAAAAAATGCCATCTGGCGGTCAAAAATGATCATTAGATATATGCACATCAAATTATAAGATATATTATAGATATTTTAACAATAAGTATAAATTTTGTTTACATTCCTATGGGTTCCGTACCAATGTTTATCCGTTAGACGCCGGCACGGCGCTTACGCGCTTCAATATTTCGTCTCTATGCAGTTAAAGCAGTACGATTGCTTTGAAAAAAGGTTCAGAAATTCTAAAATATTTCAAAATAAATTTTTCTTCAAAAAGTCTTTTTTTTCAAAAAAAGTATATTTTTGTCAAAAATTTATAGTTTCTCTAAAATCTAATTTTTTCAGAGTAAATTTTTTTCAAAAATGTTAATCTTTAAAAAAAAAATAATTTTTGGTACGGGAAGTTCCAGCAATTTGCCTTAAGGCACGATTCCATGCGCCCCACTAGTTATTTTTAAATCTTGATGTAGAGTCTCATATGTAATATACCAAGGTGCGTTCACAATGCATCTTAAAGTTTTCGATTGCGCTCTTTGTATTATTTTTATGTAATAATTATGATTAGTTCCATAAAAGAAACCATCGTATTTAACTCGATGTGTAAAACAATTTTACTTTTACTAAAATTACGCATTGTTAAACAAGAAGTTGACTCTAAAATGGAATTTTGGATGTGTATCAGTCTATCGTTGCCCATGGGGTCCGTTCGTTAATTTCGTTGGTGAAAGTGCATACTGTAACTGATATAAAGTAACTTTATCGGTGTCAGGTCATATGTCCTCCTCCGTATATAATTCATTGCGACACCGAAGACCGAAGACGTTTTCGTGTCGTAAGACATGAGCCCGGCATATACTGGTTTGTTCTGTTCCCATGTCGACCTTGCAGGTCTCGCAGGTATGACGGCATTTCGATCCATCGCGATCGGATCGAACAAATGCACAAATTTATTTATTACGACGGAATTGTAGACTCTGCAATCTCCAAGGATCAAGCGAATCGCGGTTTTATGCGTTTTACGTCGACAGCTACCTGGATTTCGAGCGGTAAACAAGCATAGGTCTTTAGTCACAGACGAGTTTTTAACGGAAACGAGGTATTTAAAATTTACTACTAATTAGTGAATTTTTGTACTTACTGCAAAACACAATTATTCAATTTTATTGGAGACTGGGTACGATTGTGCCACTTTTTTGGATCAGCAATCATTTTGTTAATTTACTAGTTGGGAGAAAAGTAAATTAAATGGTAATTTAAACATTTGTCTACGAGGATATACTGAAATACTGTTAAATACAATGGCTTAATCATAAAATCAAATCATACAAAAAAGGGAGAGTGACGGTTGTGACAGACATAAAAATATGTTAAAAAACAATAGCTATAAACAACAAAATGTTTTATAACGACTTTTGTTGTGAAAAATATGTAACACAACACATCATAATTATTTTAAAAAAGCTTATAAACATAATATAACAATATATAACAAAACATAATTTTGAAAGATTGTGAAAGAAGAAATGAAAAGATGGAAAGGAAAAGAAGAATTTTTTTGTTATTTTGTATTGAATTATCTTTAGTATTTTGTCGTAGTTAAGTTAGATTTTTCTTTATCTGCTTAAATTTCACCAAAAAAGGTCGCATGTGACACAAAACAAAACTAATTGCTGGTAATTAACTACTAATATTCAACTTACTGCCAAAAACAAAGTGATCTATCTATATACAAGAAATCGAACATGAAAACTTACTTTTGACTTTTTAAAAGAAATTCAGTCTACAGATCATATTAATGCAGTGGTTTCCAACCTTTTCTTTTTTGCGCCCCCTTTCGAAAAAAAAATCTCTACTTACTTCTATTTCATCAGTAACACAAGTAATTTTAAAAGTGGGAAACATGTCAAAGTTATTAGTTTTTATACTCGCTATCCACAGTTCTATTTTTTTCATAAAAGCCGCAATCTTGTCTTTCTGAACAAAAGCATGCATTTGAGATCCTTGCATTGATTTATTTAAATTGCTTAGTCTTTGAAAAATATCAACTAAATACGCAAATTTTGCGAGGAACTTCGTGTCCTAAAACAAGCCTGCTTCACCTCTTTTGTTATCAGCAAGAAATATGGGAATTTCTTTCTTGAGCTCAAGGCGCGCCCCACAGGTTGGAAATCGTCGTGTTAATGTATGGCACTGACTCAATGTAATAATTGAAACTTGATCGAACAAACATACTTCATCTTTCTCCCTTTTATCCCTATCTGAAAATCAGTATAGTTTTTAATGTTATGACGACTATCACTACCATAACCTGGCACAACCGTACCCAGTCTCCCCTATAGTAGAATAATAATGGGAAAGTTAATGGTCAAATAATTTTATTGAATTGCATGTAAATTGAAATTTAACTCTGTGCATGCACAATTTACGTTATTGGTATAATTTAAACTCAAATTTCAAATTATTTTCGATTTTCAAAAAGTATTGACGTTTCTGGAAGCTGGCATATATTCACGATTCTTCACCACGAATAGTAAGGATAAACATGCATATTAATATTTAGATTCTGATATGAAATAAATTTAACAATTGTTAGCGTATAATTTAGAATTTTGTTTAACATCATTGTGTGACAAATTTAATAAAATTATTTTTGAACATTATTCTAAATAACTCCCGCCATGTAATCTTAAAATATCGCCCAATTTCTTGTTATGCTCCTTTCTGAGAATGAGTGATTATTCTATTCGTTCATTCAGCAACCGAATTTAATTGGTTATTTAGGCCACTTCATTTGAAAATGAAATGACTTTGCAGTTTTTTTTAATTTGTTTCTTATATTTCAGTATGTTTAGTACAATACAATTTGTTACAATATAGATGGCAAGATATAATTTATCAACTCTATAAACAATGCTGGAAAAACAATTTAAATAATATCCACATTTTGGCAGTTTAAATAATTATCAAAGTTAAAGCAGTGGTAATTGTTTTGTGCATTTGCACATTGTACAATACTAATTAATTACCCATTAACTTCTTTTATTGCTCACAAATAGACAATACAAGTTTAATCAATGGCAATAAAGGACGTCATTATTTTTTTTAGTATTTTATTCAGTTATGTAAAAGTCTACTATTGAATTAAAGATAAATTACCTATTAAATTTTAAATACTTTTAGATTTATTCTAAATATACTATAAGATAATTTTTAACGAATGTTTGGCCGCATATGATAGTGTAACCGTAGTTTTATGAAGCAAAAACTTATGAACTTTATTATTAATTTTGGAAAATGATAGAGATTAGTGCTTTATTTGAAGCATTTTGCTTGTTTTAAAAAATAAGCATTTTCATTAATTACTGACTTAAGAACTACTGATCAAAAGAAAATTAATCAAAACTGTAACTTTGAGTCTCGCAATTTAAATGAATTATTATTATAAAGTATTATTTTTTAACCTTGCATACTTAGAGCATTTAGCCACCTACAACATTTCATTATTTTAATCTCTATAGTACTATCTTTATATCTATTCTATACAATATTTTTTTAAATATATCTTATTCCTATTCTATCCAATTTTCTCTTTTGCTCTTTACCACAGATTCCTCTACTCTTCTTTTGTTCTAAATCTGATCTGCTCCAATTCTAATTTTGCTTTTACTTCTTCTAATTTTAGTCAACTCAACAATGCAAATTCTATTTTACTTTAAAATGAACTATTTTTAATTCTACTCCTTACTTCTATTTCTATGCAATTTCAAACTCAACATATACAATTCTATGTCATTGCCAAGGATCGATCCGAGGTTCGCTTGCATGTAGGTAGGGCACGCTACTGACTGAGCATATTCTGCCACATGTATATTTTTAATTTCTCTGAAATGAATAATTTTAAAATTAATATTTTTGGTAAAACATTTGAATATTTTTTTAAAATTATTTAATTCCAGACTTTGTAACGAAAATATTGATCTACGTAATTAATTATACTACTTTAATTAATTACACTTTATTGAACAAACTTTGATCAAATAGACATAACTAATTGTAAGTTAATATGCTAAACAAATAAATTGTCAATATCCTTAATAAGCTAATACCAAAATCGTACTTCTAAAGTCTGAAGACTTTGCATTTATTAAACTCAAGTACTTATCGTTAGATGTATTTTAAGGTATGTTAAGTTAAATCGATCTTAATTTAAGTTTTGTTCCATTTCAAACAATAAAACAATATTATAATATGTTTTATGGATATATTTATGGATATGACAATTAGTTATTAACCCTTTCCACTCGGATGCCGCCGCTCAGGGTGAAAAATGCGTATTAATTCTGGAATTTAGGTGGCGAGTGGAAAGGGTTAACATTATTTTGCTTAGGTGTTAAAATGTTTTACAAATTCATTTTTTCTTGGATTTAGAATCCAGCTATTTGCAAGGAATGTTGACCTACTTATTAATTATAAATAACAAAATACGTTCATAGTGTAGCTGGAAAACGAAATACGTGATACTTTTAATTTTTGGATACGAATTATGTTTCCACTGTTTATTTCTCTCATCGTTCTTAGTAGCATAATGCAAACTTATGGGCCGATGGTGCCGTAAAATAGACTAATGTTATGGCAAGTCTATTTTATTATTAATGGACCGATTCTGCCGCATATCATACAAATGTTATGGCAAGGCTATGTTATGAAGAACTTTTCATTCTAAATCGTTCTAAATATTGACAAGACAAAAGCCAAGGTTGCTGTGCAGTCAGGCATTTTTCTCAGATTGTCAGATAGAAAATCTAACCTGGAGACCGCACAAATGCCAAAACACGATATTAGATAACAGGGTCTTTCTGACTTAGCTTCATAACTTACGAGTGACGTTGCAGTTTATGTGTTAAACGCCTGAATGCACAGTAAATACATGACATTTTGACAGTATTCAGTATGATTCAGTAGCATAATCTATGGAAGTTAGAGCGTAACGTGGCCTTGCTATAACATTGGTCTGTTGTGCGGCAGAATCGGCCTATAAGTATCGCTTTTCATATAAAGTGGTACTAAAAACTGCCAAAATGCTATGTGGATTTTGTGCAGACAGGCGTTCAGATAGAAAACCTAACCCGGAAAACGCACTAACGTAAAAAAACAATCTTATCATAAATGCATTATTGTATATAAGATGTGACTTAAGGGGTTAGGGGTACTTGGAATTTTTGAAAAATCGATTTTTATTTTTTTGCATTTTCATTAAGTGTAATATCTTGAAAATGTTCTCTGAAAATTTGAAGTTGATCCGATGATTACTTTTTGAGTTATTGGACCCTTACCAGCGCGTTGACGCAAGTGGAGAGCTCGATACTTATACTCAAGATTATTCTCCCTCACCTCCTGATGTTTAAAAAGCTTTTAAACCGATTTAAAACGATCTCAGCAATGATAATTTACTTTCAAGATGTGTAGTTCAAGATTGAAACCATAATCAGGAAAAATTAAAAGCTTCAACCAACTAGTGTAAAAAATATGCCTAAAAACCGTGGATACTAGTTGTACTATCGTACAAATTGTTGAATACATATACATAATCATTACTATTGATTATGGGTACCCTAGGACCTAATTGTGGGTATAATTCCCATTGGTATGCTGAAAAATTGGATGCTGCACGTGTGAAAGTAGCAGATCAGCGCGCCAACGAGACGACACGGGAGGGCAGAATGCTTCGTAGGCAACACCAAATGAAAATTTTGGAAACTTCCACAATGGCTGAAGAACTGTTATATGGCCCAGGAATAGATGACTCGGTGTAAATGAATTTAAAATTCGTATTTCTGTACGCAAATCCAATGTAAAACTTTGAACGCGTTTTTCTCAAAACTATGTTTTTTGAATCGGTGACCACTGTAACTCAAAAACCGCTTAGTAGATTTTAATTAAATTTATACAGCTTTTATAATACATAATAAACTCGTGCCTGATCGAAGGATTTTTATTTTTTCAAAAATTTGAATTTTTTAAGACCAATTAACTGTTGATTTTTTACCCAAAAATCAAGATTTTTTCTTTCTGATGCTGTCATTTTGTTAATTTTTGCAAAAAAAGGAAAACCTTCGATCCGGCCCGGGATTAACTATTCATAAAACTATTTTTTTAATTTTATTGATTTTAGATGAATCTCCAAGGAGTTATGATGGTCACCGCCAGGACCGTTTTTCGAAACAGGGTCAAGAAAAACAGCTATAACTTTGGGAATATTGATTTTTTTTTTCTGAAATTTTTGTTACATTAAGTCAAAACATTGTATAATAATGCTGTATTAATATTTTTGTAGAAAAACATCGCTTAAGAACAAAAAAAAAATACTGAAAACACTCATTTTTTCGTGCCTGCAAGTACCCCTAACCCCTTAATAACATAAGAGTGAAGTTACATTTTATGTGTTAAACTCCTGACTGCACAGCAAATTCATAGCATTTTGACAGTTTTTAGACCATTTTACGGCAGAATCGGCCCCTTAATCTTGGGTCTTTGAAATAATAAGAGATATCTAATAATTTTTGTTGAATATGGGAATTATCGGAAATCATAAAAATTCCGGCAATCGCTTTCGTTCGCTTTTTCTATCCAATGCAATAATATTGTACTCCATATTTGTATGTTTTGACCTGACGTGAAGCAGTTGCTTGGACCATTATCAGTACATCCAGCTAACTCACTGATAGCAGCGCGACAAACATGAACGCACACATGCTTCATTCGAATTCCAGTGGTTTCAATCGAGTCCTCTTATAACAGAAGATTGGTATACTTTATATAAGATGTGCGATTTCGATGATGTGATGCTGGTAGAGCAGCGGCTTCCAAAATATTGCTCCATCACAAATTTGATGGTTTAGCTGAACTATCGCTGATTTTCCAGTATGCAAATAATTGTTATTTTTCTATCTAATCTCTAATCATTTTCTCATTATTAATTGCCTTGTTTATTTATTTTTCCATTTTAGTAATTTGCATAAACCTAACAACCACCCACACTACATATGCAATATTGTTTCAGAAAACTATAATTGGTGCTAAAAATCTTTGCTAAACATTAGATCGCCAATCCATAATTTTTTTTCTTTATTACCAATTCATTTTATTAGATTTTTTTTAAAGTTTAATAAAAAAATATCACATTCTCGAGCCTGTTGTGTATATTGCACATGAATGCATATTGGTAGCTGCATAAAAAACTTTGCTTAGAAAAACTATAATTAACTGTGTCGTGGGTCATTTTATTATGACTTATGTTAACATGTCTCAATAAAGGGGTTCTTGGGATATACATTTATTGTATCTCGTAAAGAGTATCAACTGTAAGAGTAGTATAAACTTGATGCATTTTGTTTAATATATAAAAATATTACTAATAATAAAATTTACGATACTGAAAAGAGGTGGAAAGCGTGATTTGACAAAGAATTACGAAATGTTACAAGAAGGAGAAGGGGTGTAGTAAGATATCACTTTTTTCTGATTTTAAAAAAAACTTTTTTTTAATCCAAAAATTTTATGATTTTTAGGTGCTGAAAATACAAGTAATGTATGGTGGGGGGGGGGGGGTAATAAATAATTTGAAATATCACCACATATTACTAGGAAGTAGTGGGATCCAAAAATCATTAAAAAGCGATTATGCACTTGATGGCCGCCCCTTTGGGCCCCATGAGATTAAGGTTTTACTCAATTAGGTTTAAAGAATTCACAGTTTCAAAATATTGTAAAACAAGTATGGATTTTTATTTCGAAACTAATATAATGAATTATAACCTAATCCAACATTATCTATCACCCTTTTTATTTTTGATAATTAGTTAATTATTTAATATATTAAATAAAACTTGTTTGATTACAACTTATCAGTCGCAAGTCAATTCTAGTGTTTTGTCGTCTTTTTGTAGTAAAAATATACTTCATATTGTTTTTATGCTTGATTATATCTCGCCAAAAAAATTTATATATGAACATTTTTTCTAATGCATTCGTCTCTTCATTCCAATAATTAACTTCCCGTAGGGTAAGTTATAGTAATCGCAAAAAAATCGAAAATGAAAAATTTTATATATCTTTACGTTTCAAACCTTCAAAAGTTTCTGTATATTTTGGCATACCTTAGAAAAAATTGATGTATGTGTGTGTGTATGTGTGTTTCTGTGTGCGTGTGTGTATGTGTGTGCGGATACAAATCTTCGTCGACGATTTCGAGAACACCGATCAACCGATTTGAATAATTCAAAAAACATTCGATTCATATTGATAAGGAGACGTGCTGATTAGTTTTTGGCGAATGCAGGTCTAGCCGTTCCGAAGATACGGGGCAAAAAGTGCCAAAAATCATAACTCAATTTTTAAGAGAACGGAGCGTCCGATTTCAATAATTCAAAAAACATTTTACTTGCATTGACAAGATGAATAATTGATCAAATTTTCATGAAGGCAGGTCTAGCGGTTTCGGAGATCTAATGAAAAAAGTAAAAAAAGTTCCATTTGGCGGTCAAAAATGATCATTAGACATATGCACATTAAATTATCAGATATTTTATAGAGATTTCAACAATAAGTATTTTTTTTACATTTCTATGGGTTCCGTACCAATGCTTTTACGTTAGACGGCGGCGCGGTACTTACGCGCTTTGACATTTCGTCTCTATGCAGTTCAAGCAATACGGTTGCTTTGAAAAAAAGTTCAGAATTTCCAAAATATGTCAAATTGAAGAAAACATTTTTTTTTTTAAAAAATTTTTTGTTTTCAAAAAAAAACATTTTTTTTCAAAAAAAAGTAATTTTTTGTCAAATTTACAGTTTCTCAAAAATCTAATTTTTTCGAAGTAAAATTTTTTCAAAAATGTTAATTGTTTTTAAAAAAATAATAATTTTTGGTACGGGAAGTTTCAGCAATTTGCCTTAAGGCACGATGCCATGCGCCCCACTAGTTTGTTTGATGTTCTACTATAAACTGATTTTGATCCCTTGCTAAATTTCTTGTGATGGGCCGAATAACCTTATAAAAATAAATAACTAAATAGATAAAATTCTTGGCATAAATTGGTGGTTGATGGCTAGATTAAAGGTTTGTTCATAGAATGTTGGTCGTCATCGGTTTTCGGCTAATTTCAAAATGTCTAATATCTATCTTCTCTTCTAATTCGGGTTCCAAACTCCTGCCAATGACAAAACTAGCGATTCGTGGGTCTTGTTGAAGTTCGAGTAAATAAAAGATTGGAGACCACTGGCTCGCCGTGTTGGCGGTGTGAGTGAGCAACACCAAGATCGCGTATGAGCAACAGACACTTACACATGTAAAGTATGAAGTTGATTTGATGTGTGTCTGCTTGCTGCTGGCCGATCACGTGAATATTTACGAACGATGTTGTTTGGACAATTCAACTAATCAGTACGCCGTGATTGTCACATGTGGAAGCATCGATCCGACGCCCGGTCACTTGTCTCAAAGGCACAATTATTTGTGCAACAACCGTGAGTTCGGTGTCCTCACTTAAGGATGAGATTTCATCTCGAAAATCCTTAAAGTTTGACATGCGCTAGTTTTGTGGTGTTCTAGTTTATTAGGACGAACCAATAATTCTGTGCTCTGTGTGTTTATTATATTACACTTATTGTAGTGAAAGTGTGCATTTTTCTTCCTGGAAAGTGTCCTTGGAACAAGTGTTATGCCGTAATTAATATTGTACGTGTAGTGTTTTCTGATGAGTGCCTAACTGTCAGGATTTCTGTTTTGTGAAAAATAAAGTGGTACCCGCTTTTTGATGAACCTAAGTTTACTAGCCGGTGAAGAGTGTTGACATTGTCTTGAAGTAAGCGAAATTAAAAGTATTAAGGAATGAAATACTTACTGTATTAGGAATGTTGGCGAATGAACAGACCCTTCGATACATGCATACACTGTACACATAGTAATCAAAAGAGCTAATTCTTCTATATCTTAAGTTATATATGTTGTTGGTTTTTTTAACTTGTTGATTAACCAATAAAATACATTCAACTAGTGGCATTGTGCCTTATTTATTTAATTGTTGGAACTTCCTGTACCGAAAATTAAAATCGAATAAAAAAGAAAAAAAAAAATAGATTTCTGAGAATTTTTGAAATATTTTAAATATTTTATATTTGAATAGTTTTTAATTTTTTTTTTTTTTTTTGATAATTTTCTGATAATTTGAAGTGCATATGTCTAATGATCATTTTTGACCGCCAAGTGGCATGTTGTTTTACATTTTTTTAATTGAATCTCCGAAACTAATAATTCTGTCTTTTCACAAAATTGATCGGTTTTTCATTTCGTCAATACAAGTAAAATGTTTCTTGAATTATTCAAATCGGACAGCCCGTTCTTTCAAAAACTGAATTAGGACTTTTGCCTCGTATGTTTGAAACGACTGGACTTGCCTTTGCCAAAAACTAATCACCTCTTCACCTCATCAATACTAATCGTATCTTTTTTGAATTATTCAAATCGATTGATCCGTGTTCTCGAAATCGTCGATGGAAAATTGTATCCGCACATACGTACACACACACATATATGCACAAAGACCTGCCTGGGATGCATAAATGCATTTCCTTCGCTAACAAAAAAACGTATGCACACATATACATATTCATTTTTTCTAAATTGTGCTAATATGTTCGGAAGGCTTCGAAACGTAATGATATATAAATATTTTCATTTTCGATATTTTGCAATTATTATAACCCCACGGAAAGTTAAAAATTGTAGTGCTGCTTATATACTAAATGCTGAAAATGTATTCATGTGTATGGTTCCACCATGTAGTTTTTTGCTATTAATGAAATACGCGTTTTACCGCTGATCTAAATGTTCAACAAGACATACTGACACACATTTCTATATTTTCATATACGACCCTCGGATTGAGAAACAACGCACAAGCTTTGTATATTGCGATAATAGTGATTGATTTATAAAATTTATTTTTACTATATACAGATTGATTTATATATTATTCATCGTGCATAAAATGAAATATTTTATAATCGTGGATTCAACAATTCCGCAGATATTACTATACATAAACTACCGAATTTATAATTTTTATTTGTATAGTAAACTAGGTTTGGTGAGAAAGATGAAGAAATTTTTTGTTTTATATTTGTAAAGGAAAAATTTGATTTTGTTGCACAACAGTAATGAATTTTTTTTTTTTTTTTTTTTTTTTTTTTTTTTTTTTTTTTTTTTTTTATTTCTTTATTTACAGCAATCAGAATACAAGGTATCCTATAAGCTATTGTGATGAATTTAGCAAATACACACACATGCATACGTACATGCACACAAACATACTCACACGCACGTTAACAAAAAAAAGAAATTATATAATAGTAACCACTTCAGCAAGTGGTATACTAGTTGGCTCAGGTCCTTCGGCCGTTTACTGGGAAAACTACGTATTTTAAGATCTAATGTTATGAAATTATCATATACACTAACATACGTACATACATACGCACAGACATTCACACACACACTCTCTCAATAAAAGATTTATAAATATTTAATAGAGGTCACTTCATCAAGTAATGTTCTGCTTAAATCAAATCACTCGGCCATTTCTTCTTCAATCTTCTGCTGTTTGGAGTTGCTAACAGTGGCGCCATTAGTGTGTTTGGATGGTTTTCGAGCTTCCGGTGATGTTTTTCACTGATTGATTTAATGACATCATTAACGAACTGTATATTTAGATCGTTATGGATCATCTGATTAGTTACGTACCAGGGTGCTCCTGTGATCAAACGAGTAATTTTTGATTGCATCCGTTGTATAAGAGCAATATTTGATTTGCTTGAGCAGCCCCAAATCTGAAGACCATAAGTCCACAACGGTTTAATTATCATATTATAAATAAGGACCTTGTTTTCAAGAGATAATTTGGATCTATGTCCAATGAGCCAGCCGAGTTCTTTAACTCGCGTTTTCATTTGCTTAACTTTAGTGCAAATGTGATGTCGCCAGGTGAGTTTTTCGTCAAAGTGAATTCCAAGATATTTGATGGTGCTGACTGTTGGAATTTGATTGCCATTTAAGAACACTGCAGGACACGATTGTTTGTTAAGAGTGAAAGTAATGTGGCTAGACTTAGACTCATTGATGCCTATGTTCCACAGTTTGGTCCAATCTTCAATCAAATTAAGATGATACTGCAGTTTTAAACAAGCAGTACTAGGGTTGTCATCAGTGGATAAGATTGATATGTCGTCTGCAAAAGTGGCGATTGTGGTAATAGATGTTGTTGGAATATCGCGCGTAAACAGGGTGTATAGGAATGGACCCAACACACTTCCCTGCGGTACCCCTGACTTGATAGGAAATACGTCAGACGACGAGGAATTAACCTTGATTATAAACTTTCTGTTGACAATATATGATGTTAAGATATTATGATACTTTACTGGTAAGTAGAGTCTAATTTTTGTGACGAGTCTGTCGTGGCACACTTTGTCGAATGCTTGTTTGACGTCCAAAAAGACGGCGGTGCAATATTGTTTGGATTCGAATGAGTTATAGATATGACTGGCAATCCTGTGACACTGCTGTATGGTTGAGTGCTCTTTACGAAATCCAAACTGGTGATCAGGGAAGATATTGGATTCCTTCAAAATATCTTGTAGTAACAGTTTTTCTAAAATTTTTGACAATATAGGAAGAAGGCTGATTGGCCTATAAGATGTGACTAAGTGTTGATCCTTGCCAGTTTTTGGAATCATCTTTATTAAAGAGGTCTTGAATTGATTTGGCCAGTAGTCAAGTCTCACAATAGCGTTGAAGATATAGGTGATTATAATGAATCCTTTTACAGGCAATTCTTTGAGCATTCTGGGAGATATTTGGTCTATTCCAGGCGATTTTTTTGCTTTAACTTTCTTTATTTCACTAACTACTAATTTGAGAGACAAGAAACGTTTCTCGCTTTCGTGACTGCTATTATGGTCTAAAGCAGGACTAATGTTGACATTATAATTTGATAAATTGTTAGGCCGAAAAACTGTAGCTAAGTATTCCGCAAATATATCTGCTTTGTCTTTGTCACTTCTTGCCCATGCAGAGGTCTGGGTATCCATACGAACTGGAGGATTTTGAAAGTTAGGTTTAAGTTTATTTTTGACGGGTTTCCAGATAGAATTGTCAAAACGATTCAAACTGGATACATAGTTATTAAATCTCACTTGATTGAGTTCCTTTAACCTTGCTTTCAACTTGTTGCTCAGATTATTGAAAATGTTTTTGTCTGTGGGCAAATGACTATGTTGCCACCTACGCCTAGCTTTTCTTTTTTCTGCTATGAGCCTTTTTATTTCATATGTTGTTGTCTGGCAGGAGTTTTCTGTCGTAACAGGAGTAGGAGTAGCAAACTTTGCAGCATCGTATAGAAGAGTATTAAAGGAATCGATGGTGTTTTCGATATCAGCGGAATTTTTAAGTTTAACTTTGAGGTTAACTTTGTCTTCTACGAACTTCCGGTAGATGTCCCAGTTTGTTTTATGGTTGCAGATCCTAGAGGAGGGTTTAAAAATACTTGCCGAAGTGCTTATGCTGGCTATTACTGGACTATGGTCAGATGATAAGTCGTAGCTTGCTCGTACTTCCTTGTGAATTGAGCTTATACCCGATGATACAAAAAAGTCCAATAGATCTGGTTTTTTGGCAGGATCGCTCGGCCAGTAGGTGGGGGAACCTGAAGAAAGAACACTATAATTGAGTTTATGTATTGTATCATATAGCTGTTTTCCTTTGGGATTATTTAATCTTGAGCCCCAATTGACGTGTTTGCTGTTGTAGTCTCCGCCGGCGATGAAATGACTACCTAGTGTAGAGAAAAAATCTTGAAATTGTAAACTGGTTATATTGTGCCTCGGCGGACAATAGACTGCAGAAACACATAAGTTGAATGAATTCATTTTTAATGAAATTGATGTGGCTTGCAAAATTTCAGATTCGTATTTATCCAGTTCGTAATGAAGAAGATTAGATTTTACAATAATGGCAGTCCCACCATGTGCGGTGCCATCGGGATGGTTAGTGAAGTATGTCTTGTAATTTGGTATATAAAAGTTTGAGTACTTGGTGAAGTGTGTTTCACTAATTAAAAAGATGTCGATATTGTTGTGTCTCAAAAATAATTCTACTTCGGCTTTGTGTTGATACAAGCCGTTAGCATTCCATAATCCTAAGTTTAAAATATTAGCCATTATTTAGCTTTATTAATGTTGATTAATGTTGATAACATTTTGACAATCATGGTGTTTTGTTCCATTAACTGGCTAAACATATTTCTAAATTCAGTCAGGAAATCAGACATCGATGGAGAATTACTGTTGTTAATGTGATTTTGATTGTTGTTAAATAGGTTTGATTGCGATTTTATTACCTGAGCATAAGACATATGCTGAGTATTTGCGTACTGAGAAATTCTATTGTTGTGAAGGTTGGATTTGTACCGGTTTGCATTTGTGTGTAAATAAGTCCCGTTACTTCTGCCTATTGTTGCTTGATCGTTATCTGCACCGACAAGGTGAAGGTAGTAAGAACACCCTTTGTAGTTTGCGGTATGATTATCGCCGCAATGATAACAAAGGGGCGGGGCTTCAGCTGCTTTTGTACACTTTTTAGACTCATGATCAGAGCCGCATTTTACACATATAAATCTGCGGTTGCAATAACGCTGGGTATGGCCGTACATTTGGCACCTTACACACTGCGGAATATTAGATGATCTTATTGGGGGCTCAAAATGAATTATTTGGTTTAACATTTTATTCATTTTAAAAATTGACGAATTGTTTTCTTTGGGTTCTAAGTCTATGTAAAACATGTTCAGCAATTGTTTAGTTTTCGGATGTATGATATTAGTAATATTTCTGACAGGATGACCTTCTTTTTCAATTGCGGCTTTGATGTCATTTTTATCTGTGGCGTAGTGCAGATATTTGAGTACAACCCTGTATGAGCGTTCCGCTTTTATCTGGTAGGTATGAAAAACGACGTCTCTTTCACGCAGAAATTTAACAAAATTGCGGTAGTCTTCTATTTCAAAAATGTTGAATTTAATAGTTTTATTGGGTAGGTATTTAGTGATGTATTTGTTTTTATTAATAATTGAATTAATATCCGCTATCATAAGATTGTAATCTCGAACCCCGTAGACAAATAAAGGCGGAGGAGTAGATTTTTTATTATCTGTTGCCTCGTCTGATGGTTTAGAAACTTTGTTTTCTAGAGCGCTGAATTTGTTGGCTAATTTTATGGGAACGCTTTCGTTACTTACTGCGTTGTTCGGGCGACGTCTTTTAGCGGAAGTTACCTCTTGCCATGGGTTTTTATTCGTGTAATCAATCACATCGCGTGCAGTGGACTCTGGATCCATTGTTGCTATTGAAGACAAATTACTTGTTGATGGAATGGGAGTTGGATCCGACGATGTTGATCTGTTTACTGCATCATCGTTATTTCTTTTTGTAGTCATCTGGTTCAGAACTAGTTGAGTAGAATTATTTTGGTCTTCGTGAATGATGTTAAATGATTCCACAATTGGTATTGTGGAGTGATAATTTATAGTACTCCCTGACGGGAGCACTATATTTAATTAAAAAGCACTGAATTCACAAGTAAAGTCACTTACTAGATCAAACACTACACTAAACTGTGACTAAATAAATGCTGTGTATTATGCTTGTTGATTGTACTCAGGTATTGTATAATCGATGTGTTCGCTTCGAGCGCTGAATGAAGAATCAGTAATGAATTTATTTCGCTTACAAAAATGAAGTGTTTTTAGTTGAACTTCTCTAAGTAAATGAAAGTGAATCCGCAAATTATCCGTTTCATTGAAGTGCTCTTTGGTAAACCACATTTTTTTGTTTTTTGGTCTGGCGTTAACACAAACAACTGTCCATGTGAAAAACAATGATTTTCTAAATAATCTATTTGAAACTTATCCCGCAAACACTAAGCGATTGGCCTTGCGACTTGTTATTGCGAACGCAAGGCGAACTGGAAATTACAATCGTTTGAAGTCAAACGGAAGACCAGTCGGAATCATTGGTATGTCACCAAATCGCCAGCAATTTTTGATTGAATGGTGAAATTTAGTGCGTGTACATCATTATTCTTTGCGGCAAAAATTGTTCGTTGACTTAACCAAGCATAATTCTGATAATTCTCACTAATGTCATTACTCGAATTTTTAATTACGGCGCGTGAAGTTCCAGCAATTTGCATTAAGGCACGATGCCATGCACCACTAATTTATATAAACTTTGCGGAGCCCGAGACCTTTCCAACGAATTCAACGACTTATTTTTATATATATGCGGATAACCTATTTGAAATCATTTAAAACAATTGTTGATTATTTTCATTACTCGAATTTTTAATTACGGTGCGTAAAGTTCCAGCAAATTGCATTAAGGCACGCTGCCATGCACCACTATAAACCTTGCGGAGCCCGAGACCTTTCCGACGAATGCAAATTTGTCCAAATCGGTTCGTGCGTTCTGGAGTTTTTTTCGTCAGGAAGCAAAACCCGACTTATTTTTATATATATGTAGATGTAGATTACCGTACCGCAATTTAAAATTTTCAAAAACTTTACATCTTTCCCGTATTTTCGAAACGGTTGGACTTGTATTGGCCAGAAACTAATCAGGTATAAACCAATTATGTATCACGATCAATACGAATCGAATATTTTTTGAATTATTCAAATCGGTTGATCCGTGTTCTCGAAATCGTCGACGAAAAATTGTATCCGCACATTAATACACACACACACATACATCCATTTTATCTAAGGTATGCCAAAATGTTCAAAAACTTTTGAAAGGTAAAAATATATAGAAAAATTCTTTTTCGATTTTTTTGCGATCACTATAACTTAACCTACAGAAAGGTAATTACTGCCTTTTTAAATACATATAGTAATTATTATATGATAAATTAGAAACAATAAATTTCTGATTTAAGTTTTGGACTCTGAATGTACTGATAAACAATTATACGATTGAATTTCAAATGTATTCATATTATTCAAATTAAACAATTTATAAAATTTATGCAAGTTTTTTTATTGAACTATTATGATGATATATGAAATAATTACATCTTTGGTGTTAACGTAGTTTTATAGGAACATTTTCTTTTCTGTTAACAATTATAGAGCTTAAATTTATTAATATGCTTCTGATTTTATTTATTTTATTCTAAAATAATCTGAATTCAAAACATCTCTGTAAATTTATTTTCAAATATTATGAAATATCCAAAATGACTGTGTTTAATATTTCCTTATTATGTAGAATTCTAAACGACTTTCAATTTGACTCTGTGCTCGATAATTAAATGATAGTCAAGTGGAAAAGTATAGGTTTACACAAATATTTCACTGTAAATTGATACTACGAATCAACGTTAATGTAATTAATGTGTAAGCTTTGACGTAATCGTGGCTGAACTAATGCTAAACTGTTATAAAAATGCATCACAGATAAAATTACTGTGCATATTGAGCATAATTTCATGAATTAATTTCAAACATTACGTCACTGGGCCAAAATGTTAGTTTTGTATTTGATATTAAATCTCACCGAGATGAAATATTCAAAAAATTAACCGAATGCTACATACTGTTTCGAAATCAATGTACCCATGAAATTTAATACTAGATCGAGGTTATACACAGTCTTATTCATGTAAAAATGTGTACATTTTGCATTAGTTGAATAATGCAAATATTATTTCGTAAAATTTCAAATAAAACATTAGATCTGTTTGCTCTCTGACTTTGCTCTTACCCAGCCTATGGGGTAAAAAGGTTTAGGTGACTAATTTTTTAAACACATTTTTACGATGTTGAATAGCTGGGAGTTTTACTAAATATAGTCAGATAGTGATACAGTTGGTTTGATTTTCACAGTCTAATTGCTGAAAATCAAATTGGACCTTTGTGCTCCGTCCAGTTCTGTATATATATATATATATATATATATATATATATATATATATATATATAGTTTTTGTTATTACAATTGAAAAAATATTTAGACAGATTTGTACATTATTTTTTGTCAATCTCACAATAATATTTAAAATTAATCTCTGCAAACGTATTCCATTAAAGTACCTTGGTAATTTAAGCGAAGCCTTGATAATCGAGATGTTTCCTTACTCTTGAAATTTGCATTACAAATTCGCATTTGTTGACGTTTTCAACGACTTTATGCGTCTTCTTTTTCCATATGACTTTCTCTTTAACATGAATTAGTCTATTCTGGTGTCAAATTAAAAACAAATTGATGTGAAGTATAATCAATTTATCTTCTTCATATATATAACTTATTTAGAAGATGTGTAAAGGAGAAAATATTTCACTCGTACGATTAATTTTATTAGCAAGATTATTCTTAATGTAAATGCATGTAAAGTTTATGCTGTCAGCAGTTGTTTATTTTACCTCAAGCACATAATCTATATTAATAAACATTATTATCGCCGGTACTTGAATTGTATATGAAGTAATTTAATATATTTTGAATCTGAGATAAAATTTGAAATTATCATTTTTATTTAAATTTTATTTTAATAAGATAACACGATGAACAATTAAAAATGAAAATATTTTAGCTAAATTCCAAGCTTTCTTTAAGCTAGAATTGATAGAGTAATTTTAAACTTTCTTTCTCGTCACCTGGTTGAGGTATATTCGGAAGTAGGGGAGACTGGGTATGGTTGTGCCAGGTACGGTAGCGACAGTCATTTATACAGTTAAAATATACTGATTTTGAGATAGGGTCCAAAGGGAAAAGATGGAGTAGATTTGTTTGAACAAGTTTCCATTATTGCAGTCAACGGCCCTACATTAACACGATCTGTAAACCGTATTGCTTTTAAAGAGTAAAAAGTTTTTTTGTTCGATTTCTTAATATCTTGAAAACAGTTACTTGTACACAGATAGTTTGCTTTATTTGATAGTAGCTAATTATCAGCAATTAATTTTTGAGCAGATAATTTAGCTCGATCATAACGATGATCATCTCCAAAATTGTGCGTTGGGTACGATTGCGACAAATTTTGTGGGCATGGTTATGACATGTTTTTCATGTCTTTTTTGATTGAAATATGGAACATGTAAAAAAAAAGTTTAACTAAACTAACAATAAGACAAAATACCCAAGAGAAAGGAAAAAGCAATATAATAAAAGAAAGCCAAGGAACATGACGTTTCTGTTTCCACGTAAAATGCGCAAGTGATAATCCCTATTAAATTCGTGACCATTGTAATGATGTTTCTGACTAGATCTCAGTATATTGATATAAAGTTACTTTAATATTTTGACGAATTAGTAAACTGATAATTATTAGTTAACATTTTTGACTGATTTCAAAGAAGAAATTATTTACAATAACAGTAGTCCTGATGGTGACTTATTAATTATAAGGAGGAAGATGATCGCAAACTTGAAATAATTTGTTTTGTTATATATTGTTATATTATATTTGGAAACTTCGTGATTGTTTAAATAATTATGTTTATTTATTTCGAAAATATAATTTGTTATTTGTTATATTTTGTTGTTTATGGCTATTGTTTTTTAAGTATGTTTATGTCTGTTCTGGGGATGTCGATTTAAAGACAGTATTTCAGTACTTCCTCGTAGACAAATGTTCAAATTACCATTAATTACCTTTCTCCCAGCTGGTGAATTAACAAAAAAATTGCTGATAAAAAAAATGAAACGACTGCACCCAGTCTTTCCTACGCTAAATCTTTCTTAAACTGTCTTTTCAAACTTACATTTTTTTGGAACTTTAATTGATCTAGAAAATAATTGACATAGTTTTAATCATACCATTATATGCTATACTATGCAAAAATACATAATATCATCATTATTATTGCGTGAAAGAAGTGTTATAATTTTTTTTGTTACGTAACGTAATATATTTTATAACAAGATTTAGCGATGTCCATTCTTGAAATGTACCAACATATTTGTTTCTGATTGAAAATAGGGCACTGCAGTGTAAAATGGCAATAGGAAGTCGTCTCTCACGCTATTCTCCTTGAATTGAGTTGGAGTTTAACTCATTTCACGGACTTGCCCTAGGCCGCACTACTATTTATTATCACATCTATATATTGGCATACTGGGATTTTTTTTTATAAAATTGCCATACAAAATTTTAGAGACTCTGCAACATATTATAATTGCAATATAATTTCAATAATTAGATATTTAGTATATTTAATAAATTTTATTTTAATTACTTCATAATTAAATATTACTTACTAGATACCAACTTATCTGTGTACTTATTCTATACAAATACTTTTTATAATGTATGGTATAAATCTGTCACTTAAGATTAATGTTATCACTAAAGTTGGCGTTACATACAGCAAGAGCTTCAGAAGAATTATATCCAACGAAAAAGATGCAAATTTAATATGCTCACTATAAAGAATGCAAAATCAATTCAGTACCTATTTACATACATCTTGTTTACATTTTACAAAGTAACGGGAAACATTTGAAATTTAAATTTTAACGTTTTGGCCGTTTTGTTTTACGCATGAAAATTATTCGATGAAAGCCTTTTGACTTAAGTTTATTGTATGAGGTATCTTTAACGATATATTGGATAAAAAAATTATCTTTCTTGTTCTGCAAATGTTATTGTTTAAGTTTTTTGGAGGATAGCTATTATTAATTATGATTTTTACACTTTTGAACTAAAAGCTTCATTTTTCTTCAAAAATTATTTATTTACTTTTTCTAATATTTTAATCAATATTTCGGGGATACGGAATGCTCTCTTCTTCAGGAGCTTAATAACTCTACATTTTCAAATTAAAACTCAACAAACAGTTAAACTCTCTTAACAAACCTCAACGTTTGTTAAAAGTCTCATCTATAGTCCGACCATGATAGAGGTTTGAAAATCACTCATAACATGTAAACTAGCAACTATCATTTTATTAAATGTTATGTGAGGAATTTATATAACAAAATATAATACATCAATGTTACTTTTAATTCTCTGTTAAATGTGGAATTTTGTAGACACATCGAGAATGTTTTAAAAGAGCCCTTTATGCCTAAAACATCTAATTAATTTGAAATCTTATTGAAATAGCAAACTGTTTTTTTAATAAAATTATAATTTTTGTAATCATAAAGTAAATTATTTTACCTTATACGTGAAAATATGACATACATCATATTATCAAAATTCAGGCTCGTCTTACATAATCTGAATCTAGTGTTAATATATAAATACCAGAGAGCATGGAAATTTATCATTATTTGTAACTGAATACGTAATGAATATTGTTAAATTAATTTTATTTTAGTATTCGATGCATATTATTGAGTATATTTACGAAATCCATCAAAGATCTTGACCCAAACGAACAGGTTTCTGTGAGGTCACTCTTGAAAAAATCCAAAAGAGTACGCGGGTCAAATTAGTCTGTGGATAATGTAAATTACTAATCGATAACTACACGTTTTTAGTATCCGCTCGGGAATACGAAAACTTACATAATTTCTATTATTTTTATGTATAACATTTGAAACATATTCATTTACATTTTTAGGTGTAGATTGAACGAGGTAACTCTTTATTATAATGATTCAGATATTATATTTATTTAAATATAATTGTGGTATATTGTATTGTTCTACATACATATATATATATATATATATATATATATATATATGTATGTATATATATAGGGTAAGCTGGGGCACAAAGTTCCAATTTGTAACAAATAACACATTTTAAATAATTATCTATGTTTAGTAAAATTGTCAAAAAAAATTTAGTCCGGTTATTTTTACCCCATAGACGGAGTAAAAAGGGAGAGTCAAGGGGCAAAAAGATCTACTAGGGTGAAGTCCCCGAGTGCCGGACTAAATTTTACGAAATGTTTATTATGGCTTATGTTAGATAACAAAGTTAGAAAACAAACTAAATTAACAAAAACGCAACCTTTGCTAAAGAATAATTAATACTATCAATCAAACTTTGATAACAAGAAATGTGATTTTACGAAGTGGCACCTAGGACCGGACATTTTAAAATAACCAGTATTGAACATATAGGTAGACGCTCTCAGCTAGAGCATTCATCATAAGATTTTAATTCTTCGACTAGGAAATACGAAAATTGGGGGTATGTAGTGACCGTTAGCACTCATACAGAACAAAATTAAATAATTAAAATAAATTGCGTCAATTCTCACAAGAAATATCAATATGTTCACTGTTCGACGCTAAGTAAGGTACGACTTAGTGTCCGGTGCTAAGGTACAGGCATGTTCGTTCATTTGGTGGTATCTACTAAAATTGCTTAAAATATCTAATAATATTCTACCATTTTACGGATAACAATCAAGTACTACTTTTATTATTGAATGCCACTTAAATGTAAATGCATAAATATACTAGAATTACTTCCATTGATATTTAGGTGACGCCGTGATTTTGCGCCTAAAACACCAAGGGTTGCTTCCGCCGTGGCCGTGTACGTCACAGGTGAGACTTGGCGCGTGGTCTCCTGCACCTGTGTGACCCCCGCGCCCCTTTCACTTTTATTTTGATATAAAAAGATTTATACTCGCTTAAATAATACGGGTTAAATAGAGTGTCCGGCATTAGGTGCCGTCCGGCGTTACGGGACTTCCCTCTATATTAATTTTAATTTTTAAGATGTGCTATGTAATCATAGTCCAAATTTACTCCACCTATGGCATATGGTAGGTCTAGGTTACAATTTTTTTGAAGAACATCAAGAAATACACACTCGTACAATTATTAGAGTGTTACTGAACACAGTCATATAATTGTTTGTTTGATATGTGTTTGCTTTTTACAATATAATTGCTCAACGTCAAACTGGACTCTTGTGCTTTGTCCTACCCTACTATATACTGAAAATGCGAAAAATGTATCTAAATGAGCAGTTACTCAAAATTCCACAAAATATTTAATTTTGCATGATATTTTTTAGCTTGAGGAAGAGCATCGTCTTTCTAAATCTGTTCTTTAAAAACACGATTAAAAATTAGTAGAAAGTATTTATGTTTTTCTTTAATTGCGATAAAATACAAAAAAGAACCGCTTGTGATTTCCAAGCCGCGAGCATGTGATCACATAGTATAATAATAATAGTTTTTTTAAAAAAAAAAACAAATCGTATTTCGGTTATCGTTAAGCAATTCGTTGATGATCGATGATTGCGTTCTTGTGGATATTTAAATGCATAATGTCAATGTTAGCAACGATGCTAATCATTGATTTAACCTATGCGACGCCCGAACGCCCGTTAGCGTTCGCATAGCCCGATAGCGTCATCGTTAATGACTTAACGTCCAAGCGTAGCTCCTCCATTGACGGCGGATGATACTTCTTATTCGTGCGACTCGCGTTTCGCACTTCGAGTTTTCCACAGGCCAACAATGCAATCGTTGCAAATACTTAATGTCTTAATGGAAGAAACCGCTACGCGATCTGTTTCACATTACATAAATATTCATTTTCACTCAAATAGCATAAAATTTGACGTAATATTATGCATTTATCGAGCAACAATATTAAAGTTATATTTGTTAATGGTGAATGTAACGTCCAATATTTAATAATTTTTGATGATACTTGACGTGAGGATGACTATATGGCTTGTTTTCATATTTTATTGAAGTAAAACTTCTTTAGGCACGACTAGGGTGTAAATCCGTACAAATGCAACGGAAGTACGTTACGCCCGAACTGTTCGTCATTCGCTCTCGATGAGATCGTTTCTATACGGATCGATTGTGATTAGTCATCGTGTACGTGTATAGAGATCTGTCGTTGTATGCGTACCGGCATCATTGTTATGAGTACCGATATCAACAAGGAAATCGGTATAGGTAAATAAACATTTTAAAGTTGCATCGTAGTACAAATATTGATTTAATGAAAAATGCCTGAATCAGAAGAATATTTTACCCTGTTCCTTGAAAATAATAAAACAAATTAAACATTTGTGCCGTGTACTAAACGTAAGTTTATTGATTAAAAATTATTTCTATATTATTCGTAGTTTCTATAAATCTTTGAAGTTATTGAAAGGGGAAATATTTTTCGGCAATACAGATATTACAGCTGTTCAAAGAATGAGATTATATCGCCAGCGAAAAAGCAAAAATAATACCATCAGTCAATGAATGTATGTTAATTTTAATTACATGAAGTTCTTCAAACACAATTATATGATGAGTAAAGTTGCGAAAACACCGTGGGAAAGAATATTATAGAACTTATTAATCATAATTACTTTATTTCTCTAATGAAGGTTCATTTCTAAATGATAATTACAATGACAAATCGATCACTGCCATATTTGAAGTATGACTTTAATTACATTATTGTTTTTAAATATTATACATATTTTTAATGCTAATATTATTTATATTTATCAGATATAATTTATAATTTATCATTATATAAATGTGTATAATGGTTGACACTAATAAATGCGTGCATCACGAGTGTTACCATATTACTAATAAACTTTTAAAAACGAATAAATAATACACTTTATTCGGCTTTCTCACATTGTTTACCAATTATTTTAATCTAATATGTACATTTAACACAAATATATTTCTTATTTCGTAACTTTCACTTTCAATTTTTCGTTCACACAGTCTGAACTTATGGACAGTGTTGACAAAAACTTGATTCTTGGGATTTTGAATATGCATCGCTAAATTAAAAAAATAACTAAAACAAAAATTTCTCTCTGAAAATGGTTTTACTTGGCATCTCAATTATTGCATTTATTCAGCTAGGTTCAAAATGTTGAAATATACGTTAAGTTGACTTTATGTTACATTTTTTAGCCATTTGATCTGCCACATTTTACCAAACAATGTATAAATATAAAGTCTAATAGTTTACGGTACACTTTTGCTATTTTCTCCTATTTCCATTGTATTAAGTAATGTTTGAAACTTAGGACAAGTATTTTATGTGAATGACTTCATTAGTTCTAGTACAACAAACTATCAAATTGAAGAATCGAAAAATCTCTCGTCTTGTCATTTCCCAAAGAGGTGAATCTATTTGTTATATATTAACTGATATATTGTAATTTGTCTGGTTCATTTGGTGTTATTTGTATCAATCTGCACTTTATTTTCGAAGGAAACAATTCCCCAAATAATATTATTGTCCAGCGGTCTAATTGACCGACCGCGGAAGTTAGGCCACATAATCGTTTCAAATTTATCATCAATCTTTGATAATACGTTAAATTGCATAAATAGTTAATTATTACGTTAAATACATTTCGATTATTGTGAAAAAATCAAACCTGGGGTTAGTTGAAACAAAGCCTTGGGGCTAGTTGTATCATACAAAAATCATACATGGATTCAAGTCAAGAAGATCAAAAGGAATGCATATATAGTTTGTAGATATGAGAATTGCATTACAGTAGACGCTATATCTTTCATTTGCATTATGATAATATATGTGTTTTTTTTTCAAATTATTGATATTATTTAACAAGATGTATACATTTGCTTGTAATTTTACTCCATTTTTAATAAATGCATAAAACTTATTTACTTTGCGATTCTCTTTTATAAACTTGAACATAACGATAGCCATCTCAAGTGATTCATATAGTTTTTATTCAATTTTTTTATCGCATAGTTTCACGTGTGCGTAATTTATTGCATAATACAAAAAATATGATATATTGTTAACCATGATTTCATATTATGATCAATATTGAGTAATTATAAGATGACTTTTAATTATTATTTGACCTAAGTTTTTATTTCTGCGCCCTTGCATAATTTTTAAGGCTAATTTATATTGGAAATATCGAATCTTTTCTTAATGTTTGATCAAATTCGTATAAATAAATGATGCGTGAGTAAAATCAGTTTTATACTTAACTTCAAACTTCAAACTAATATGAATTTATCAAGGATTATTTAATTCTTCAATTTGAAATCCAAAAAATATTTTTTTGAAATCCTTACCTTTTATATTATTATTTTAGTCTTTTTTAAATGGATTTCTGTAAGTATATTCTTTTTTCATGAGAATATTATAATAAATGATTCCAAACTCGTATGCTTGAATTTGTTCCTGTGGTTTGTTTTATTTGATATAATTTATAAATTAATTATCTATTAAATTTATTAATTATTTACTAATAATTACGCTTATGCAAAGTTTATAAAGTTACATCTTGTTTGAAATATGAACTTTTCTTTAGAATAATATGAATAAACAATAGTTAAGTAAAATTTAGAAAGCTTTACGATTTATTTAACTTTATTACATATATTTATATTCTGTTAGCTCATTATATACCACGATCCCTCTATTTTTTCTGACAACCCAGCTTGACCAGCTTGATATCGAGCTGTAGTGATATTAGATTTTTACTTGATATTATAGATACAAAATATATGATACAAATCATTCGATAATAATCATTCGAGATGTTGAAATATATACACAGAATGACAGATTCTATAAAAACCCGTTTTACTCGAATATGATGAATAACAAACACATTGAATGAGAAAAAAATATTTATTTATGAATTATGAGAATATTAATATTAATTCATTATTGCGGACATGGTTCAAAATTTTAATTTTGGTATCTAAAGATATAACCATTTTTTCACGCTCTACCTTTTTTTGTTTTTATCTTTTGCCGTTGTCGGACTGTATTTTTTTATAAATTATAGATTTTGTAAAACATAATTGTCCCGTGAATAAATTTATGCTAACATTTATATATAAAACTAATTAAAAACAAAGTGTCAAAACAATGTCTTGCTATTTCAAACATAGTTCATTCATTAAGTAAGTTCACCTCGGAATTCGAGATACACAGCCGTAAGTCTGTAAATACTTGTATATTGACATCTAAAATTTGTCTCACAACCTACATATGTTGCATATACCCTACCTAATGTAAGTTTTGGGACAACTTTTAGGTGTCAATATACAGGTATTTACAAACTTACAGCTGGGTATCTCGAATTCCAAAATGCTTACTTAATTTGAGCTTAATTGATTGGACTAACAAACTAGCTTTTGTTATTTATTCACGGGCTTTAGCCCACCAAACTAACTTATACACACCTAAAATTTAGTTTTGATCATAAAAGGGGTTCCCACCTTATCTACATATTTTCATCATAGACATAGACTACAAACAATTCGTAACTGTAACATGTAACATACATTTTGTGCTATCGTACTTTGACAGTAAAATAATGAAAATGTTATTGTAGACAAAATCAAATTGCTTATAATTTAGTGTAAAAGCAAAGTTTATAAATTTCGTCAAAAAAATTTTTCATAAAATGTATAAGATCGAAAACGAATGCTGTGTAAAATGAGGGTAGGTGTATTCACTTCACTATAAGAAGTATATTTAAAATAATCTTATCATAAAAGGTAATGGGCAACTAATCACTGGCCTGCTTTCTAAGCAATTTAAATCACAACTCATAGGCCACATAGTTCTGTTTATGTTGATAGAAATAGTACTTTAATAATGGATTTTTGAACTTTTTAACTAGATACTTGAAATAGTTGCATCGATGAGGTTAAGAGTCATGCTAAAAGTTTTAGCATCAATAATGTATTTCATATCCGAATGGCATAGCTTGAACGAAGTGATAAGGATATGCTATGCACATATATCATGGAGAGTTGCGGTTACGGAGCAATGATGGACAATTAACATTTGATTACCTCTTTAAAATTTTACTGTTTGTACGAAATATGCCCTTATTACAAAAACGTAATTGCAGAAACGATAGGATCATTTAATATAGGAATATAGGAGACACAAAGTTTGGGTAGAGATATTTACAAAAAAAAATTATTATGATAAATAACACTAGAGTAGAACTTCGTTTATCCGGCCCTCGGTTATACAGATTCGCGGTTATCCGGACTCCAAACAGCGACCGTTTTATATGTATGCACATATTTAAAAAAAAAATTATTATGATAAATAACACTAGAGTAGAACTTCGTTTATCCGGCCCTCGGTTATACAGATTCGCGGTTATCCGGACTCCAAACAGCGACCGTTTTATATGTATGCACTACGAATTAAATTTTTGCATGATTAATGCTTCGTTTTAGTATATGAATAGGAAGTTTCAATTTCTTGATAGACATTATTTTCTTTGAAATCTATGTAAGTATTTGTTATTTTAAATAAATAGACAACATTATTCGATTATCCGCAACAATTAGTCCCGTAATCGAGGCTCTACTGTACTTTCAATTTCCTATTGATACACACACACACACACACACACTCACGCACACACACACACACACACACACACACATATATATATATATATATATATATATATATATATATATATTAGGTTGTCAAATATCTCCCTTCCGCTTTTTTACTCTTGGTTTATAATACAAAAAGGCGGAAGGGAGATATTTGTCAACCTTTATATAAATATATAATATAGATTTGCATACCTAATGTTAATAACATTACATTAGCGTACCTTAACTAATGGATTTATTCCAAAGTTGTGAGCATATACAAAATTGATGCATTTTACCTGCTTTAGTTTAAAACTAAACTGCAGCAGGGCAACTAAACTTAAGTTGTTCTGGATTTTTTTATATATGCATTTGATTTGATTTGATTTGATTTGATTTGATTTAATTTTCTGAATTTTTATTAAGATCTGTAGATGATGAAAAATATGAAAAGAAAGAAAATAAGAAAATGATGGAATATTCTTTGAGCTCTATTTTTTTTTTTAAATTCCCAAATAAATCAACTTTTTACAGTGTGTTATAATATAGTAAAAGAATTTGTTTGAATTTTCGGATAGTAATTGCAAGTATCCTATTCCAAAAATTATTTGTTAAAAATTTTGTATGAGAAAACTGTGTTTTTTCACAGCATTAACTTTAGATAATGTTGTAGTATATTTGAAGTGTACTTTTCTAATTAATTCCAAGTTATAAAATAAATATCAAAATCATACATTTTAGTAAGAGAAATATGGTGACAATTTTAGAAGTTAAATATCGGTAAATTTAAAAATAGTTTCTTTATGGCGTTTTACTGTTAAAATTTACGAATTGTTAATATATATATATATGTATATAAAAGAAAGGGGGCGATAGTATTGACTTTAACTGTTTTGAAAAAAATTAACTCGCGTTGCTTGGAAATTATGAGCTTTTAAGTTCAACTTAGAGCTTCGATGCAATTATGACTATTCTTTTGCTATTGTGGTTAATTTTTACTATTTTTGTTCACTTAAAATTTAGAACTGTAATTGCGAACACAATAAAAAATAATAATACAACTGCCCCATTTTCAGGAATTAAGATTTTTTGTTGAACTATAAATTTAATTTTTTTAAAATCGGTCGACATTGAAAGGCTTCTTCTTTTAAAAGAAGTACTAAACTGTGTTGGCAAAGTTCATAAAAAAATGGCTCATTGTTTATGTAATAATTGAATAAATAAAATTCTAATTTTTATAAGTAAAGAAACATTACAATTCTTTAGGGATCCATATTGTATTGATGATATTTCTAAAGAACAACAAAATAGTCTGTTTTTAGGATGTAATATATTTGTGTATAGTATGAAAACCTTATAGGTATGAAACCTTAAATGCAATAAATGTTAAATTATTATTAATTAATTTTATTCTTAAATAGATTTTATTAAATAACAGAAATAATTTCGCGCCAATTCAGCCTTGGGCGAACCTCCATATTTCCGCCACTGCAATGAGGAGGCATGTCCGATAATATTTCATGCATAACAATGTATAGTGCATTATCACTTGAGGAACGTTTTTTGCATGCACGTCTGTTGAATATTTATTAATTACACACAGTAAAATCTATGTGAAATAAAATCGAACATAAAATATTGATATTCATAGTTAGTAATGTTTAATATTGATTAGCTATTTAGAAGACTTATTAAGGACGAACTATGAAAAAATTGGTAAAAATATTTTTTAATATTGTATGAGACTTATATTGTATTATCTTGTTATTTATTATGATTTATTTTATTTGACAATGCTCTAATTTGCGATTTTTTTCTACAGAAATTGCAGAAGTTGATGGCATTCAACGGAAATTTCTGGCGAACTTCAACATGTCTGTGATAAAAAGCCGATAAGTAAGTTAATTTAAAAATAACTTTTCTAATTGTTGTATGTTTTAATATAAGCATTTTATTAATTACCTACAATTAAACTAAAATTTTATATGCAGTATGCATATATTATTTGAACAATTCGATTATGAACTGGGTTTATTAAAATTGAATATGTATTAAAAACTATAAGGCACACATTGATAATATCGATCTGATTCATAAATATGAATCTAATAAGCTCAAAATATAAGTGTTCATATTTATAAATAATGTTTAAAATTGATTTGATTATATCTTTTAGTATTTTATGTTTTGAAAGTTCAATTCGTGTATTATTTAATTTTCATCGTAGATATCTGTTAACGGATTAAACGATTTTGCCCGTTAATAAGTAGTTTGGCATTTATCCAAGTTGCCAATATTTTCGCGTTATGTTTTCTAATACAATCAACGTAATTATATTATAATCATACTATGACATGTTGTGTTTATTTAATTATGCATACTAGCAATTAATAATTCAATATGCACTCTATAATATTTTTATGGGGAATACATTCGTCATTTTAACTTTCACATAGATACTTTAATTCCGTATTTATATTTTGCTTTTTACTGTACTCTCAATTATGCTTGATAATATTGAAATTGTGTAATCAATGAAATTAGTATTTTAGATTTTTTTGCTTTAGTGGCCTACTTAATCTTATTTTTATTAAATCGCGCAATCATTAGGTATATAATTTAGTTTGTTGATCTTATATCTGTAAAGAATATTTGTTAAATTTTTCCGTTATTCGAAAACGTAATATCTAGTTGTTTATAATTTTTGATTTAATTAATTGATTTTGCAAACCTATAGATATTCTACAACAAAACATGTATTGTGTTTATTACCTGACACTTCTGATTTTTTCATTTATTAGTTCATTGGCCTTATAAGTTTATAAGCAGCCATATGCATACATTTATCATATACCAAATACAGATGCTTTTTCAATATTTTCATATTTATTCCGACTTTATTTTGTATTTTCTAATTCTATCCATTGATTTCAAACTTTTTAATTTTTATATATTTTTATTAACAATTTTATTCAATGAATAATATTCTATTGTGTTACAATAGTAGTAAAATTTTTCAAGTATTTCATTTTTTTGTCATAGTGCCGAAATTCGATTCTACTTTTTTTGTTTTGATTTTATATATTTTACATTTTTAATAGAAATTGATTTACAAAAATTTTCATAAACTTTCGAAATTATGATTGTTCTGTTTTGTCAATTTGATCGCCATATGTTTCAAATGATTTTTCCAGAATTTGTGTCATTATCAATTTTTTAAGATACTTGATCATATGCAAAATTTTATCTTAAATAAGTAAGGAAAAGTAGCGAGTTTGAAATAATTTTTTCACGCATAAATTTCTGCAACAAAGTTTTTGTTATTTAGTGAATGCTATTAAAAAAAATACGATTTTTAACTGCTCATAATTTTCATTTATTTTGCAAATAAATTAATTGCATTGTTTTTAAATCGAGTTGTATTCGAAGTAGAAGTAACACTGGCTACTTCTCCTATTGTCAATTTATTCATATGTAATCTAATTATATTATCTTTAAATTTACCAGATATCGACTAAAGACAATTGTAAATTATGTGGTGAAATAAAAAAAATTAAATCGAGACTCTGGGTACGGTGTCACTTATTTTTTATTAGGGGTGGGGCGGGGCTCAAAGGTCCAATTTGACTTTGAGCAATTAAATTGTAAAAATCAAACCAATTACATCACAACAAATTACACATATCAAACGAACAACTGACTATGTTCAGTGAAACTCTCAGCTAAATCATCATTGCAGGAATGTGTTTTTTTTTCATTGTTTCTCAAAAATTGTCACCTAGTCCTTTTTGCCCATATACGGGGTAAAATGGGACGGCCAGAGTATTATTTTTAATTTTAAAGGGATTTTACGAAATAATAATTATATTTTTCAACCAATGCAAAATATAAATGTTTAACTTAATTTACATTTACTATTTTTTATTGTATACACCTTTGTTACGGTAAAGATTCAGTTGGTGCTTTTTAACCCACCCGCGTGTAAGATTTTTAGACGTTATATAAATAAACTGTTGCGTCTAACTTAGAATTAACATTACATTTTATAAAACAATTAAATAACGTATACTTAAAAATTGTATTAAGGTCTCGTAAACTAAGCAACAGTGCTCACAACAGAAAAAACTAATATCGAAAATAAATACTTTTGTTATGGATTTTCAAACATTGCTTATCTCCTGGTCACGAGATCGTAAGATTCAAGATAATAGTTGGGTATACATTTTTCCTCTCTTCTTTATTGTTATATTATTACTGAAAAAATCTTAACTTTACTTGTTTTTGTAATATCGGTGGTGGACCATTTTACCCGCGGACCTTTAAGTCTCGCTCTACCCAATGATTTATTTAAGTGATGGTAGTTTTTGATGATTATTTTTACAATGGTTAGAAATATATTTGTACGATAATCTGTAATAATTAAAAAGTTTATATCTTGCAAATCGTTGTAGATTTTATTAGAATTTTATTATAATTGAATAGAATTTATGAACAAATATTTCTAATGAAATCATTGGAAGCTAAAAACCCAATGCGTTTGCTAAGCAATTTAGAATGAAATGAAGCACCGAAAAATCTATGAAACAAGATTTCATGAGATGAAAAAAATTTTTCGGGTAGTCAGAAAATATCATAAAATTGAATGTGTGAGCTTAAACATCTAAATATTTCATATTATTTTTCCTAATAAAATGTGTCATTTGAACGGCGTGCAGTTGAAATTTAAATTTGTGCTGCAGGTATTTAATTAAATCGTAAATTGTGTTTGAAATGCAAGTTTACCTCAAGTCGTGACACATCTAAATATTTGCCGGCATTCGGCGGTCATGCGCTATTCTATGTGGCTCTACACGGACGACTTGGCTGCTTGTTTACTTTGGAATGTAATTAGACGCGATCTGTTCAAATACGTGTACACGCGGATGGCTACCACAGATTCCGAATTTAATTCGTATGAATTAATATTCTCTGCACTTATGCAGTCATCTCGGACGAATATTCGAAATCTGCATGAGTCCTGCTTGATATGCAATTTAGTTTATTCCACAAAATCAAAATTGTTTCGTGTTCTTTGATACATTCATCGCTGTTGGCTAATATATGGTAAACTGATGGAATTATTAAAGTGCGATAATACTTCACATATTTTAGTATAATTTGTTTGGATATTCTAGTATGGCATATTTATATATAGGTGTTGGCATTGATTCGTAGCGATTTTTTCCAAAGTTTCGTGATTTATTATGAGAGTATCATTACAGTAGCGTTATTCAAAATATTATCCATAGTTAAATATTGTTTTTAGCTATCTTTCTGGTAGAGCTCGGATACCACGTGGAAAAAATTCTTCTCTAGATTCGATGAATGAATTTGATGCAATATTAGGTGATGAACAATGGATCGGAACAAATGATAATCGGATAGAGTCATGTCAAATAAGATGACTAGCATTTGCAATTTTTTTCATGTTGATTCTATTTGCCGCAAAATTTATTTTTCAGGCATAAATAAAACATCAACATGTTTGATACTAGGCAAAATTTGCTGCAAACACAATAACGAAGTTTCGAACACTGGTGAAAATGCACTACATCAGTAGTTTCCAGAAGAATATTTACTTTTCAATTTGTGGCTACAAATAGGTGGCTAACGTCATATTTTGTAGAACGTTACGAATTAATTCCTACACCTGATAGATAACTCTGTTTATATCTTGTTTATAAAAATATCCTATTTAATATATTAATGTACCAGACAAGAAGTGCATTTTTTAAATAGACGCTATATCAGACGTTCAGAAAAATATAGGTTAGAACGGGGCTTAAAGGTCCGTTGGTAAAATGGTCCACCACCGATATCTCAAAAACAAGTAAGGTTAAGAATTTTTTTAACAGAGGGAAAAAGATGTATAACCAGTATCACCTTGGTTCTTGCGTTGCTATCGGGAAATAAACGGCAATGTTTGAAAATCTGTAATAAAAGTATTTTTTTTTTCATTTTTTTACCGCCTATGGGTTAAAAAAGACTGCATGACAAATTTTTGAAAATCAGCAAAAAATATAATACATTTCTACAATGATGGGATTTTTACTGAACATAGTTAGATATTCTTTGTTTGATGTGTTATTTGCTGTGATGTGATTGCTTTAGTCTTTACAATATAACTGCTCAAAGTCAAATTGGTCCTTTGTACTCTACCCTATCTTACTATAAGTCGTTTTCATCGTTACTGTAGATTTATATATTGTTAACAATTTCATTTACATTCTCTACAAATTTCATCAATACGTGATGATTAGAAAAAACACATTAAAACTATTAGAACTTAAAATCCTAGCATATCTAAAATTTAGATAGTAAAATCCACATAATAAATTGTACTTAACTCATCAAATTATAATATAATAAATAATTGATTTTCGGATTTCCTTTGACTTCGATTTTAATCCTGAATTATATTTAATAGCTGCATTTAAGTTCAGGATTTTAAAAAATTTAACTCAACACTTTAAAACCTTGAAGGTGATATATTTCAAGAAAATTTCTAGAAATTACCATTAACTAAAGTATTTGTATATTTGTATACAATATATAAAAACATATACGTTTTTCACATGTGTTATTATATTTTGTTATGCCTAATAACTCGTTTCATTTTGTTGTGCATTATAACCGTACAATCAAATTTTGTTATGAATTAAGGTTTGTCAAACAAATAATAATTCTAAGTCTCTTTTTTATACTGGTTAGAGAAAAAGAGTAAATCTTAGAATTTAGAAGTATAACGCAGGAAACCAGTTTTACGATGACTAATACCACTATATTTTTATTCATAATTCATTGAAAATAAATATATTTGAATCTATTTCACACTCTCACTATGAATATGTTAATTCGTTCTTAGCATATTATATTATATATGATATATAATATATATCATTTTCAATAAGTTTGTTTGCTCGTTGGCACTTATAGCACGTGATTTGATTTTAAATATGTTTAAATTAGAAATGGATCTTTTTAGTTGCTTTTTAGTCGCTGGCAAAGGTTGCTTAAAATATTTGAAGAACTTGATTGTCAATAGCAAATGGATATAATTTTGTAAATATTATTTTTTCAGAAATTAGTTTGAAATTTCTGTTTTGTATTTGCGGCGTGTAAGTATTTTGTATATATTTTCACTTTAATTTGTAATTAGCTTCAAAAATCATATCAATTTCATAATTTTTTATATATAGTAGAATAATCTTAAAAATTGGCGAATTTAAATATTTATAGAATATAAAAAATATTTAATAAATAAATATAAAAAATATTATTTCAATTATATTTCAATTATATGCGTATATAGGCAAGACTTTAAATAAAACTTGTGGTGCATGGCATAGTGCCTTAAGGCTGGTACTTTTCAGTACGCAATTTAATTTGTCTGAAAAATTGAAAGAAAATTAATTTTCTGAATTTTGAAACTTCACGTTACAGCCTAACGGCTAAACATTATAAATCTTGAAACGTAACCCATAGAAATGTAAAAAAATGTACTTATTATTAAAATCTCTATTAAAGCATGTTAGACCGCAAAATATCATTTTTTAAAACTTTTTCATTGGATCTTTTCATTGGAACCGCTGGACCTGTCTTCCCAAATATTTAATCAATTCTTCAGTCCATAATAATTTCGTCAATACAAATTTTCACTTGAGGTTATAGATCTGAAATACGAGTCTCAAGTGAAAATCGTCTCTCGTGGGTATGGCTGCATATAAAATCTTAAAAAATGTTGACAAATACTTTGAGTATAGTTAATTAGTCACAACTAAATTGGACAATTACTGGGTTGCCATCCATTGAAAAAATCCATATAATTACTGAAAACCATAATTACTGAAAAGCCAACACAATTACTGAATATCCTAGTAACACAAATTGTAAATGAAAAGTATAAAGAAGGAAATATATAGCGTTTTTGCACAACATACGAATAATTCGTTTAAAATCTCTGCTATGATTTATAATAAAATTCGAAGAATTGTATGTTTTTTGAGATAATGAAATACTGTTAATCTATAATTTTTATGACCTCGTATTGATGTATATTATAGTATTTATTGTCCTCTGACCATTTCTATTTGTTACCAGTACGCAGAGTTTGTGTCAATGCAGCGCATGAATTAATAAAACGACTTCTGATACTTTTTCTCGAGTAAAGATGATAAGGAAATGTCAAGGCAACATCTTGAATTTGTCATGTAAATATTTTGCTGATCGTACATAAGCATTGATGCGATTTCTGATGTTTTAAATTATCTGCACGTAAGGGAGACTGGAATTGTTCAGGAAAATATTGCTCGATATTGTAACTGATTTCAATATAATTGTAACTGTTTTAAACTCATCATTTATCAGCTGTTTGAAATAGAAGATATATGTCCGGTCATTTATCAGCTGTTTGATAAAAATAACTTACTATGGATTTTATTATAATTGATCGTTTCACTAAATAGACGAAAATGCTTTTATAGCTCTCAAAATAATGATGTCTACTATAATACAAAAAGGTGCCAAAACAAATTAGTATTTTTTAAATACACATCATCTATATCCACTTTCTTAATAAATTATCCTAAATATTTTTCTGATTCTGAATTTTATCGCGATCTGCAATATATATATATTTTAATTTGACTCTGAGCAATTAATTATATTGTGAAAAAACAACAATTATCATGTATTAAACAAACAACTATCTATCGACTAGGTTTAGTAAAACTCAGCTAATTTATCATTGTAGTATTATGTTTTTTCTATTTTTCAAAAGTTGGTCAGCTGATCTTTTTTACTCCATAGGAGGGGTAAAATGGACAAAAAGCTCTATTGTCTTTCAATTTTAATGGGATTTTTCGAAATATTCAATACAATATTCAACCTATACAAAGTATAAAATTCAAGGGCGCATTTTTTTACAAAGATAACACTGTATATTACCTTAATCTGGTATTTCGTCAGAAATATTCATCAGCAGAGTTTGAATAACTATTATTTTCTTATTGTAAAATGAATGTATGTTATAAAGTTTTACAGACATTTAGTGAAAGTGTAAAATGTTTAATATAATTTAATTTAAAATTATATATAATTATAGAGAAAATATTGAAAGTTTAATGCAATTGTCAATTTTTGTTAGATAATTCAATGTAGAGACACCCGACTTTTGAGTAATATGCCCGGATCAAATACAAACTATTTCAAATATTTTTTTTATGTACTGTTCTGTAATTTTGTCAAATTTATATTCAATTGCGTTATGAATGAATAAATGCCGCGAAAGGTCAAATCTCAAAGACATTTTATCGCTTGAACGATGATACATTTATTACATATATTAGTAGTTCATTGGCAAACGATAAAATGAACCCTGTACTCGTGCTGACGGATAGCGAAATTTTGCTTTTGCAAAAATTATGTGGCATATTTTCAATTAGATTTATGATAATTTACTTTTATTTCTAAATTACTTTTCAGACGCGCAGAGATTTATTATTTCTAATTTACCGAGGAGAAGCTTGTTTTTGACAGAAAAACCGATTTGCTAATTTTTTTGTTTTATATATTTTTCAAGTGATTCTTCTCAGTCGTTTGACATGATACTTTGAAAAGGTATGTGTGTATGTGAGCTAATATTTTGCTATTGCCGTAAACGTCTGCACCTATTTTAAAAATTTGAAAAATTTGATTAGTTTTGCGAGACTATCGGCTGAGCTGTTTCTCAAAAAAATCTGAATCTTGCTAATTAATTTTAGGCAAAGCGGCCGGGCTCTTGCTTCAAAAATAATCGTTGAAATTTTTTTTGTCAATTTTTATAAAACCTTGTACGATATAGAGTTTATAGTCTGAACTACAAATTTCCAAAATTTTTTGCGTCGTAGACCCTTTGCGCTTTGCTGTGGACCCCCTTTATGTAATGTCTAACTTTACTAAAGATTAATGCCTATCAAATATTAAATGTAAAAATATATATAAATTCGTATATTTTTATTAATGGAATTTCAAATGATGAAATAATGTAGGCAATAAGTAAATGTCTAATTATCAACATTTGGCGTCAATTTTAATCTTACATCTTCCGGATAATTATGTGCAGACTACATCGTTAAGACATTGTTAAGAGATAACGCGGAAAACTTCTTTTTTACTAGATTTCATGATGTCTGTACGAAATTTTAATCTTTAGTATCTAGAAATACAGGACGGGGGACGGGTGCTTTATGCTAAATGACTAATATGTTTTCAAATAACAAATACAACAAAAACAGATTTTTTTTAATGAATCGCTCGTTTTTATCATAGTAAAGACTTCATTATTCGATTAGCGTTAGTTTTATTATTTCCTCTATCTTGAAATTAATTCATTTTTTTCGAGAAATTGCTTTTTGGTTTGCTAGTTGCTCATTAGAACTGGATAACTAAATTTTGAAGTATACGGAAAATTTATTTGTTCACTGCTTTAATATACTTTGATAAAAGCTTAAATAGGAATCGTACCGCTATCATTTCTCTTACTTATTTTACTAGTTCCACAAAAGTCTTTGCAACTTTGTGCTTATATATTACACTGTATGATATACATATTAGCATAAAGATGCAAAAACTAAAAAATACAAGATTTATACGTATGAATCAAATCAAGCAAAGTGTATTGCAGGTAATTATTTCTAAAGTTATACAGTGAACCATCAAAATTTAATTTTTGCGTTAAATAAATGCTATCAAATATCACTCACTAAAATGCAGGCTGTTCTATGTGAATGTCCAGGACATTTTATATAGGAGAAAAATACATTATGATTAGTTCTATAATTTATCGTTCGTTTGTGCAAAAACCTAATAATTCATTCGATTCATGACTATATATCACATTGTCTTGATGGTGGTATTTTCCACTTGCAATTTTCTTACCACGCGGATTGGGAAACTCAATAGCGGTCTGTTAGTCTGAGATGTACGTGTTAATTGCACATTCAAACAGTTCAAAAGTTTTAATGGATGTGTTAGTGCGCTACTGTTTTGATTTTAATTATCAATTTATTATACCTGGTATCAGTGCCGGCGAAAAATCTGGATCAAGGTAGAGTCAAAGGCGTCTCAATCACTGTATACAGTCGGTGGAAAGAAAACGAAAGAAAATTTTTATACAGTATAAGCTGATTTTATATTAAAATTGAAATTAAGAACTATTTTATAATTTGAATTTCGGTTTTGGAAAATGTATTTTAATCGCAGTTTTACAAAATTGACCAAACTAATTCTAAAGGAAATGATCAAACTAATTCTAAAGGAAAAGAAATGATCCATGTTCAATAAGTAATTTTAACTTCTTTTATTTCCATAACCAGAATTGTATTATTTTTTAAATGATGAGCAAAATTAATTCGTTATTATATACATAGCATTTAAATCTGTCGTTAAATCTTTCTAAATAAGAGATTTATAGAATTGCTAGAATATTTTTATTTGTATTAAGGATTTTTTTTATTGGATAACTGGCAAGGGTTATAATTATAGCTTGTTAGTTCAAATTATTTGTTAGAATTCTAACTGAGTAAAATGATTTTATCGCTATTACATAATTCAATTATGACTTCAAATTTCAAGTCATTTGTCAATCGTTCGACAAGAATGCAAGTATATTTGTGAGACTGCAAATGATGCATTTATTTAGAACATTAAACAGTTCTTTGATTGAATTTGAATATAATTAGCGTTAATAATTTTAGTCAAGTCTTTTCTTTACAATTAATCAATAAAGAATAATTGTTTCGTTTCAAATCTGTTTTGAACATTTCAAAATCTCTCTGGAATTGTGGGGAAAAGTTTTTGATAGATCAACCAGGCAGGTTGGCCTTTGTATTTTTTAGAATATGATAACTTTTTTTCGTCCATTAATCACGTGATCGATTTCTGACATTTTTGGACCTTTTTTCCCTTGGCGATACGTGTGATATTTAAAATTACACCCCCTCCCCACCAAAAATCACGCGGACTTTTAGTACATAGATAATATAATGACATGTTTAAAAAATCGAAAAGTTTTAATTTTTTTTTAAATTCAACTGAAAAATACACGTGGTATCTTACCCTCTCCCCGCGTGATATTTTGTGATTTTTGGTCACCCCCCATTAATCCTCACATGATTAATGGACAGCTCGAGACATGATTTTACATTCCTACTTTTCGCCGTCAGAAAATTTTAATCAGATGTTAAATCAAATTTCAGGTTTCTTTGAGCAATATCATTTGGAAATTGATTTGTTTTGTTTTTGGCATAGGTCAGTTAAACAGTTTTTGTCATAATTGATAAACTATTATTAGTATCGCTATTTTGTCAACCAACAGGATATCAAATTTTGTTGATTAACTCGATAGTTTTCAGAAATGGTGAAGTTGTAACATATCTTAAGACGAATTGGCACTTGCACCTAGTGTCGTCTACTCTAGTCTTTTTACTTTCGTTTTTTCGAACATTTGTTCTGTGTCTCTTGTATTGTCGAGGTTTAATTTCTTATTGTTTGCGTATTGACGTTCGAACCGGTCGCAGCCAGTTATTCTCGTTCCGACGCTTTTGCATACATAAACCGAGTCTTTATGGTCGACTTATTGCCGTTTGCTTGATAATTCATATTCCTGCTGGTCGTTGCTTTACTTTATCAATAAAATTTAACGCTCATACTTAATTGCTTTAATGTACGTGTAAAATTTACTAATTACCAGAACATAATTGCGTTTTGTGTAGCACGGTTTTCTTTAACACGTGTTTCGGTTTCTACAAGACAGAAAATACTTATTATTGTTGCCTAAATCTCTGTACTGTAAGGCTTATCACAAAATAGAATTCAGATTGTAGTTTTTTTCATTTTAATTTTCGATCAGTTCAGTTCAATGTTTTAAAAATGTATTATTTTATTACATTTTTTCTAATTTTCAACTGCATTTTTGTTTCTTTTTTATCAAATTGCTGTGAAATATCATCAGTAGGGAAATACGGAAAAAATTGCATGATGTTTTGTTTTTTAATTATATTTATTTATTTAATGATACTATAACTAGTCTCAATAGTTTTTACTCATCTGTAGACTACCAGTAAGATAGTATTTTAATTAAGTAAGAACTATAACATCATATTTATTAAGGAAAAATGCAATTGTCCATATAGCGCAAAATGACTTACAAAACAAGGACTTACTGAAATGCTAATTTCTAAGAAAGCAGTTCACAAATAAATCGTTTAGTTTTCTTTGAGGTATTAGCACTTGTGCACATAAAACCCCAAAGGGTACAAGTCATACATCGTAACCATTTTTCGCCGGGCTCAGAACGGAAAAAATAGTTTTGCAACAAATGCAACTCTTTTCTTTTGACTGATGAATCTTTCGGTCTATTTTGAGTATTTATTTCGCGCATACATGGAGTATAAGTTAAAAGCCAAACACCTTTGACAGGTTTTATTTTTTTTATTGGCCCTGTAATGCTTGCAAAGTAGGACTATGTCATTTTGTCCGAAATTGAACAAAAATGAATGATTAATTAAAATTCCACTAGACACCTTTATTATTGCAATCAAATTGATAGAATACACTAGTACTGACATAAGTTAATTTTAATTGAAATCATCATGATTATCAATAGATAAGTTTTAAAAATACGAGGAAGCACCCCCAAAATAAAATTTTTAAAGCGCAAAACGCGTTTAGACTGATTGCTTAGACAAGACAATGTGACAATGACGCTCAACATCTGACAGGATTGTTATTATTGCTTTCTTCATGATATACATTCGCGAAAACATTAATAATACTAGTTAATTTTTAAATGAGGCGACTAGGTCATTCTGCCCATATATACTATTTTGTCCGTGTTTCCCCTACAAGATAAACTTTAATTATGAAATTATTTTAAATAAAGATAGGCCAACTATATGTTCATAAAATAAGGCTGAAAGAAAAATGTATTGTGTGAAATACATTCTATATGCCAAATATTGATATATCAAATTCATTTTATATATAAATTTATGTACTAGTGAATGCTATGCCATGCTAAATTACTACCCGAAAGCTGATTGACCCAAATGCCGTTCATTTACAATGTAATTCACATTGATTCCCAAAGTAGTCAGCGAAAACAAAATTGGGAGGGGGTCCTTAAATTGAAAATGAAAAGCATTCTATGATTTACACAATTATTTAATAATTTTATTATGAATATTGATTATTTTAAATAGAAATCGCAAGCATTATATTTAAATCTATTTATAGTGATAATGTACCGTTCTTGCAGGAATATATTGAAATATATCGCCACTATTAGAAAGGCCAATCACTGTGTTCTTTTTTAATTTAAGAAAAATAAAAAACTAAAAACAGTCAGAACGTTTTAATTCTAACGATGAAGTTGGAGGTCTCGAAACAATGGCACATGTACACACTCCTGATTTTTGCCCACATAATCTGAAAAAAGAAAGATTACTAATCTAATAAAGTCGCATTTGTATGCACTAAGATAAGTTTCATTGTATTAAATAGCGACTGCCTGAAAAAATAATTTTTATAACTTTTATAGATATTTTAGAATTTTTTAAAAATAGGAAAAATAGGATTTTGAGAAGGAGTGTAGTTCATACCGATCAGAAGTCTATAAAGAAAAACATAAAATAGATAGGACAACCGTTGGGTTGCTTTCAAAAGCGATATTAAACTTCAATCATAATAGCTTATAGAACTCCTACTAGTTGTTAGTTCTAATTCGAAATTATATTATGTTAATAAATTAGCAGTTGTAATAATTATTGAAATTAAAAAAAAAAAAGAAAGTTATTTGTTTTTTTATTTTTGATTTAATAAATGTTGGAAAAATGTTGATACTTCTTATAAATCATCCTCATAAACAGATATAGATAATACAATATAATTTTATTTCGAATCTTGAACTTGACATAAATTTCTTTTGTGCAGATTATTTTAATTGAATCATATATTGTAGTAAATATGGATTTGTTTTTCGTCAATAACCCAATAATTGATTCTGTGCCTCTTCAAGTAGGTATTAAAGATATAATGCTTTTATCGATTGGATAATACGATAATCTTGTTTGTAAATTGTTGAAACGCGTGCTGATATATTTGCTAGCATTTCTGTAATAAATTCATTGACTGATATATAAAAACCTTGGTATCGACTTAAAATATTCAATGATTCCTGCATACTCGCATTAATTTAATAGCTTCGCGTTGTATTCCGTGACGTCATTCTCCTCATAGGTTGTATTTTTTTACGTTTCTGCTGTTTATCGCCTGTTATTCATTTTGTTTTGCCAGAGTGCATAAATTATCGCTTCCAGTTTAGAGACTTTGTTTAAAGAAACAAAAAACTAAAAGATAGTGATTTTTTTTTTCTTTCAAATATATTCAAATTAGCAATACAAATAAAGCGGGATCCACCAAAAACAATATGATTCATTTCGAATATTTAATTAATTGCGTTCAGTACATTTAATTTTATATTAATTAGTCAGAATTTATTAATATTAATGGGTAATTGGACTACTTTTGAATCTTGGGACAAAATGTATTGTAATTCTGAATGGTGCTATAATTTAAAAAAAAATAGTTCGAACATTTACCAACTTGCCAAACTTTCTAAATTTATTTAACTTTTGGAACTATTAATCAATTTCTCTTTACGGTAAGTTATAATAATCGTCCAAAAATCGAAAATGAAAATTTTTGTATATCGTTACGTTTTAGAGGTTTCTGAACATTTTGGCACACCTTAGAAAAAATTGATGTACGTGTTTGTGTGTATGTACACGAGGTGTGTTCAAAAAGTACCCGGAATTACTAATAATTAAATTTCGCGGGTCTGGAGTGTCTGATTGTCAAAATTTTTTTTTATTGTGTTGGTATACATGCCCCTAAAGTATGATGAAATTTTCAGCTATATTCACTGTTTACTTTGTCTGTGGTAGTCGCTAAGGTTCGACGTGTTTTTCTGAGCTCGGCGATTTTTACAATGGAAGAATTGAAAAGTCAAAGAATTTGTATTAAATTTTGCGTAAAAAATGAAATAAAGTGTTGCAAAGTGCAAAAATTCACCAGATATGGCTCCGTGTGACTTTTTCCTATTTCCAAAGTTGAAGAGACCCATGAAAGGACGGCGGTTTTCCTCGATTGAAGAAAATCGCTGAGAGTGCTCAAGGACATATCAAAAAGTGAATATCAAGGGTGCTTCGAAAATTGGAAAAAACGCTGGCATAAGTGTATTATATCTGCGGGGGACTACTTTGAAGGTAGTAATTAATGTAGACGAATAAATAAATATTTTTTTGAAAAAACGAAAATTCCGGGTACTTTTTGAACAGACCTCGTATGTATGGAAACAATTTTTCGTCCACGATTTCGGGCGCATGAATTAACCGATTTGATGATTCAAAGGGTATTCATTTGATTCTTATTAATAGTTAGACGTGCGTGAGATTGATTAATTTTAGGCAAAGACAGGTCCAGCCGTTTCGGAGATACCAAGCCAAAAGTGATAATAAAAACTCAGTTTTCGCGAGAACGTGGCATCCGATTAGAATAATTGAAAAAATATTTGGTTTGTATTGACGGGGAGACGTGCTGATTAGTTTTCTTCAAAGGCAGGTCTAGCCGTTTTAGAAATATGGAGCAAAACGTGCTAAAAATATTAGTTATAGAGAGAGCGGATAAATTTGATTAGAATAATTCAAGTAGCATTTTGCATGTGTGAACAGTGTGAAGAAATGATCAGTTTTTGGAGAAGGCAAAGAAATATTTTTTTTTTCTAAATTTCAATTTTTTTTTTAATTTTCGAAAAATATATTTTTTAAATATCTAAAATGATTGGGATTTTAATTTAATTCAGGCTAATTCAGGCTAAAAACATTTAAAATTTAACGAACATTTCATTACGGTACGGAAAGTACCAGCAATTTGCTTCAAGGCACGATGCCATGCAACGCCAGTTAGTTTTAAATTTAATCTTAGATTTCATTACATAATTTAAAAAAATCCTAATATCAGTATTTTCGGAGTATGTATGCGAGTAGAAATTATACATTGCTAATAATGCGAGTAACAATTATGCAAATGGTAAATTGGTAATAGTAATAACTTTCTGCGTTATTAATAATTCTATATATATATATATATATATATATATATATAATAGTTGATGAGAATCCTATCTATGAGTAATGTGAAAAAATATTTGTTTTCATAACGGTTATCGTTGCGGAATTTCCATGCTCTTTATTAGAACCATTATTTAAATATAGTGTTATGCATTAAAATAGATTGTCGATATTTATAGATTACGAGTTCTATTTTAGTGTCATAGTATTGTAATTATATAACCAGACAGCATGGAGTGTGTTCACTAGTGCTGTATATCTCTTAATGAAATATCGATGAGATTGTGGTAATTCCTTGCGTATGATCCGTTATTAATATTTTATTCTGACATGTGTTATTTGTACACGGTTGTTTCTTAGATTTGCGTATTTATTAATTTACTTCTTTACGTTTAATTTTTCTATTATTTGTTAAGGTAAATGGTACACAATTACAATGTATTGATTGAAATTAAAAATACTAAATAGTGGATTTATGGTGCTTGTCCAATAGTATCATACAGGCATATCTTGATAATACAACGAGAATTTTGCATGATTGATTGATTTGATGTTTTGATTACTTTGACTTTGATATTTTGATTGATTGTTTTGATGATTTCAATACTTATATTGTCCTTATGTTCTATGCTTTTCTTTCATTATTATTATTGTTATGCTATAGACTCGGGCAGCCTGATGCCAAGTAGTAGTGACATCAGATTTGACTTATATTTCATAGATACTGAAAATAGCGCCTGCCCGACATTGTTGCATAAATGAAAAAATCATCAATATTACGGAAATTTTAATAATAAATTTATCACATAAAATATATCAACCGCTTGGGTTGCTCTTAGGACTCAAGTTCTGATATATATATATATATATATATATATATATATATATATATATATATATATATATACAGTACAGGCCAAAAGTTTCCGGACACATGAAAAATCTCATTTTCTGAGTTTTTAGCTATATTTTTCATATAAAAATAATTTTATTCAAGTTAGTTTTGTACATTCTACGTAGTATTAATATTTAGTGACTGATTTGTAACCAATTTGTGAGAAATGACGGACTAATTAGTAATGAAAATGTTAAAATGTCAAAGTCGATTTTCCTGAATATGACCACCCTTTGCTTTGATCGCTGCAGCGCATATTTTTGGTGATCTTTTGACAAGTTTTTGCAATGTTTGCGCAGGTATGTTCTTCCAGGACTCGTTAAGGCAATTCCATAGGGCAGCAAGGCTGGTTGGATGCAAATCCTTCACGCGGCATTTAAGCTCGTCCCACAACAGCTCTATTGGATTAAGATCCGGCGATTGTGCAGGCCACTCAAAAAACCACTTCTGCGAGCAGTAAATAAACAAAAGAGATTGCAATTTGCCAAAACCCACTTAAATTGGACCATCAATCAATGGAAATCAGTTTTATGGACGGATGAGTCAAAATTCGAACTTTTCGGAAGTCATCGACGTAGGAAGGGTAATGAAAGACTCAATTCTAAGTGTATTTCGACAAAGGTGCAGCACGGTGGTGGTTCAGTGATGGCTTGGGGTTGTTTTGGATTCAATGGAGTCGGATCGCTTGTCAAAATACATGGAACTTTAAAGAAAGAACAGTATCATAGCATACTTGAGCGCCACGCCATTCCATCTGGTTTCAATTTAATTGGTCCAAAATTTATTTTTCAATAAGATAATGACCCTAAACACACTTCCCGACTCTGTGCCAATTATTTGAAGCGAAAACAAGATGAAAAAATACTTCAAATAATGGATCTTAATCCAATAGAACTGTAGTGCATTTGTCTGACTGATTTGCTTCCAAGCAGCCTCCCTGCCCTGTGGAATTGCCTTAACGAGTCCTGGAAGAACATACCTGCGCAAACATTCAAAAACTCGTCGAAAGATTACCAAAAATATGCGCTGCAGTGATCAAAACAAAGGGTGGTCATATTCAGGAAAATCGACTGCAGTTACATTTTAACATTTTCATTACTAATTAGTCCGTCATTTCTCACAAATTGGTTACAAATCAGTCACTAAATATTAATACTACGTAGAATGTACAAAACCAACTTGAATAAAATTATTTTTATATGAAAAATATAGCTAAAAACTCAGAAAATGAGATTTTTTTCAAGTGTCCGGAAACTTTTGGCCTGTACTGTATATATATACGAGGTCTGTTCAAAAAGTACCCGGAATTTTCGTTTTTTCAAAAAAATATTTATTTATTCGTCTACATTAATGTGGTCCCCTTCAAAGTAGTCCCCCCCAGATATATATATATATATATATATATATATATATATATATATATATATATATATATATATATGTGTGTGTGTGTTGTTAGTAGTTAGTAGGCATTAAATTTGTGTATCGATGCACAAACAAACGATGCAGCATAATGACATTCAATAACAATCCAGGAGATTTAATAACCTATCTATTTTATTGGTTGTTGTAATAATACACGCCAGAAAGATTAAAAACAATGATATACAGTTGATATACAGTTTCGTACTTGGTTTTACATGAGCTGATTCTGCCATAAAAAAGTCCAATGCTATGGCAAGGCTATGTTATGTAGCAGTTTTTGTCAAAACTGTCATAATCTGCTGTGGTTGCTGTCCATACAGGCGTTTTTGATAGAAAACCTGACCTAGAAACCGCACAAATGACATAAAAAACGATATTATGATAACTAGATCTTTGAGATATGGCTTGATGAAACATATGTGGTGAAATTGCATGTTTTGCGTAAAACGTCGTATCGCTCAGCAAATACATGTCATTTTGAGAGTATTTAGTAGCATTTTGTTTGAAAACTGGAACGCAACTGTAGCTTTGCCACAACATTGGTATATTTTACGGCAAGATCAGCCCATAAATAACAATCCAGGAGATCAATTTTGTTGGTTGCTGATGTAATACATGCTAGGGAGATTTCAGATTGGAGTTTTGTACTTGATTTCTCTGTCTCGTATAATAAAATGGTGAAAACAATAAAATTTTATCAAGTTTATATATATATATATATATATATATATATATATATATATATAGTTTTTATCGAGTGCACATTTTTACACTATTTTAAATGTCATTCTGCGTTTTAATTTTTGACACGTAGAAAAGCCGGCATTGATATCGCTGATGAATAACGAACTTTAATCGAACATCGATTGTAGTATCTTAAAGATGCCTTGGTAATTCGCATTTTGTGCACCACTCAATTACTCACAAGTGCAACAATCGCCTCTGTGTCTTTTTATTTGTGCCTGCCTCGGCTCGGTCAATTGACCCTCGCGCCGCTCGCGAACTCTTCGGGCCGCTGATTGATATAGATTATGACAAATTAGCGTTGCCGATGCCCCTTCGATTGCCATTTTGCGAAGATCATCAAGAATACGCGACGCATAACTTCAATATTCGAGCAGTTTTATCAAATATATCAATGTTTATCTCACTGTCAGTTTGATATTCACTTTGAACGTAATATATGGACATAGTAGCTTTTAACGGAAAATAAAATGAATGATAATTAAAAACAAGTTCTATTATTCAACATATAATTATATTGATCTTATTTTTTTATTAAATGTTTCGTAACGGACTCCTAGTTTGACCCTTCTTTATAGTGGTTTTAACACTCAAACTATTTCATAAAACACAAAACCAATACGCAATGAACAAAAACTTTATTAACGGTCATATTTGTGAAAAATAATCATATGAGTAGAGACGAGCCGGGCTTAAATATCTGCGGGTAAAATGGTTCACCATCAATATCTCAAAAACAAGTAAAGCTAAGAATTTTTTAACAACGATATTTGAAAGAAGGGGGAAAAAGATGTATAAACAGCCATCACCTTGCTATCGGGAGATAAACGGCAATGTTTAAAAATCCATAACAAAAGTATTTTCTTTTGTCGTTTTTTTGTTTGTTTATGAGCACTGTTCTTTAGTTTACGAGACTTAATTTAATTTTTTGAGTATACATTATTTAATTATTTAATACGATGTATTGTTAATTTTAAGTTAGAATCAACAGTTTTTTTATATAAACTTTATAAAAGCTTACACGTGGGTGGGGAAAAAGGAATCAAATTAACTATGAGTCTGGCAAATATGTAAACAATAAAAAATAGTAAATAAAAGTGTAAATTGAGTTACAAAAGGCAAATTAACTATTATTTACTTATAAATTTAATAAATAATTATTCCAACTCTGCTGATGAATATTATTGATGACATACCAGATCAAGGTTATTTACGTTGTTATATTTATGTATCCATGAAATTCATATTTTGCTCGTAGCTATTATTTTGCAAAGTCCCTTTAAACTTATAATGAGACATTGCACCTGTTCGTCCTCTGGCCGTCTCAATTTACCCCTCCTAGGGGTAAAAAGGTGCATTTTACAAATTTTTGAAAAACAGCAAAAATCACATTTCTAAATGATGGGAGTTTTACTGAACATAGTCAGATAGTGTTTTGTATCATATTTGTTATTTGTTGTGGTATTGGTTTAGTTTTCACAACATAATTGCTCAAAGTCAAATTGGACCTTTGTGGCCTGTCCTGCTCTACATTACACATTTGCGACATCTGTGCTTCCAGTACGAAAATCTGGTGTACGAGTACACAAAGCGAATGCGTGTACATAATAAGACGATTTTGCGAGCAAAGGACACCCCTAACGTAAATGTTTTGTCTGCTTAATTTAAAAATGCACATAAATGCTCGTTGATACTGTATATTCAAGTATAATATTTCGAAAACAAAATAATAAAAATTCTTCATTAGCTCGAGCGTTATCGTACAACGTATATTTATATCAATCGATACCAGCCAAAGTCCACTGTCGTACCTAGCTTTAGTCACATCGCGTTGCGGTAGGGTCAACACGCAGACGACTATCGTCTCTATGTTCCCCAATCGTTGGCTTGTATAACGGCTAATTACTTCGGTCGATCCATCGCTTGTTTTCAAATCTTGCAACATCAACCATTCGTAAAAATCGCTAATTTGTATTAGTATTTACTTATCCATTACACAGTAATGTATGCTAATCCGTCGGAGTCTCGTTTACATATATACGAATGTGTATAATAACGTAAAAATGTAAATATTAGACAATTAAAATTTATCAGTAACAGAAAAATATATACCAAGGATAAAGCGCTTGTATTCTTCGTTCGTGTCGGTTAATGATTAAAGGTCATAAATATCTTTTATACGGCGATAGTAATTAACTTATTTTTATTTGCATTCCTACATTTAACTTGTAAATATTACAATATATGAATAATAAAATCTTACGCGATAATAATATATTATAAACTGTAGTCATTTTTATGATAAAGGTGAAAGTATGCAAGAAGCAACTTGGCGAAGATATATTAATATTTAATTAATTTTACTGCAAAGCGTAGAATAGAGCGGGGCTGAAAGGTCTACGGGTAAAAAAATTTACCACCAATATCTCCAAAACAAGTAAAGATAGAATTTTTAACAATTTTTGAAAGTAGAGAGTAAAATATGTATAACCAGCCATCATTGTCGCCAGAGAGAGCGGCATCCGAGTGGAGAGGGTTAAGTTAAAGAAAGCAGTTTTTCAATAGGTAAATTAAATTAATAGTTATATATGTTATATACGGCGTAATCTTTGTAAAAATGTGCTCTTGTATTTTTTTATTTCGAATTTGTTAAATAATTTAGCTATTATTTCGATTTTTTTTAAACTTTAAATAAGATATTGTATCTGCGCCATGGCTGCCCCTTTTTACTCAAGATATGGGGTAAAAAGCAACAGATGACAAATTTAAGATAAAGCTGAAAACATATTTCTATAATTAGGAATTAACTAGAAGTTTTACTGAACATAGTTTGATAGTTGCTTATTTTATACATGTTATATTTTGTGATGTAGTTAATTTGGTTTATACAGTCTAATAAACTGGAATTTATTTGACTTGAAACATTTAATTATAAATAATATATTTTTAGAGCCTGTATTTTTTCTATGTGTGATATTATTAATGGAAAACACAGCAATATTGCGAATTAAATAAAACTGAATGCTCTATCTATGAATATTATTTTTTGGCTGAAAACAGTTTTAAGTGTAGGATGATGAAAATAATTTATTATATCCCTTCATATTACCCTTTGACATTTTTACGCCATATGAGTTTTTCTCGATTATAGCTTACACTTCGCAGAACGCGAGCGGTTGCTTTCCATCTCTTGTTTCTGTATTTTTCATGTTTTTGCTGAAATTCTGGTTCATATGATGTTTATTAAGTTCAGAATATGTAACATATTACTTCGCGCACAACCTATATGTATATTATATATATATATATATATATATATATATATATATATATATTTGAATATTTTGCAGCCTTATATATAGGGTAAATTAGACTTTGAGGTCCAATTAGGTCCAATTAGACTTTGAGCAATTATATCGTGAAAACAACTATCTGACTGTGTTAGGTAAAACTCCCAGCTAAAACATTATTGTAGAAATGTTTTTTTCTGTTTTTCAAAAATTTGTCGCCTGGTCCTTTTTACCCGATAGGCTGGGTAAAAAGGGACAGCTAGGTGGCAAACAGATCTAATATCTTAATTTCAAATTCAAAGGGATTTTACGAAATATTAGCTAAATTATTTAGTCAATGCAAAATATAAATTTGAAGAGCACATTTTTGCAAAGATTGCACCGTATATAACCTTGATCTGCTATTCAATTTATCAGCAGAGGTCAAATAACAATTCATTTAATTTATCTCTTTTAAAATTGTCTTTTATACTTAATTTACTTTTTATTTACTATTTTTATTGTTTACACTTTTACCAGGGTAAATTTTTTACCCCACACATATGTAACTTAATTGTATAAGAAAATCTTTTGATTCTAACTTAAAAATAATATCTTTTGAAAGAATTATATAATATATACTTCAATATTATACTAAGGACCCGAAAACTCAACAACATTACTCGAAAACAAAAAACGAACAATGAACGAACTTTTTTTAAAAATTTTTTTATATTGTTTGAACAGCAATCAAAACTCTTATAAGATGTCGATCAAGGACTTATGACTACTTATTTAATGAGAGGCAATCCATCGATTTACCATTCTCTTATATGTGTGAGATATTTTTGATATTAGCTTTTACGTCTAATAGTTAACATATGATTAGATGTTGCGCCTATGTCCACGAAGCACGATTTCCACTTGGAATTATATTGTGATCTATAACGCCCAAGTGGAAATTTGACATCAAAGCTCAAAGGAATCGAACCAGCGAACCTGGGGCTAGTTGCTGCTAGCCCACGCTCTAAGCGATATCGCCACCGCTGGCCCATCTGCTAATAGCGACGTCGTAAAAATCATGGTTATGACATCTTCATATCTTTTGCTCTCAACATTCAAATATTGTGTTAACTTTACTTGTTTTTGAGATTTTGGTGGTAGACCTTTTTACCCGAGTACCTTTAAGCTTCGACAAAAATGAAGTGTTGCAATGAATATATGTAGTTATTTAGAGTAACAGTGTAATTAACAATGTAAATTAAATACAAAAACCGGAGTTTGTATTTTTCATCTTCTTATATTCACAAAAGTATTTCTATTGCCACACTTGAGTTGAAATCAATTTGTATAGAAAAACTGTGATATTATATTACATGGATAATTGCTTTCTAGAAATTTGTTTAAATTTATTTTGTCTAAAAATCTTAAAAACCACATACTATATGTACTATTATACTATATAACTGTAATGACATAGTGACATAATGACATAATGACATAATATTTTCTTTGTTTTCTCATTTTCAGCTAATTGGCTATATTTATTGGTTATGTATATACTAGCAGACCCGACAAACGCCTTTGAGCCATAAAAAATATTTCTAGAAAATTTACGCTGTGGATAAATTCACAGCTTTGGCTTAGATTTGTATGGTACCGATTTCCCTTATCTAAACATGTTGTACGGTACAACAGGTACAACTTGTACCTTTAGATTTTAATATTTAATCTCTACTTTGTTTCTAAAATTACTCATGTATATATGTGCATTTAAAAAAATTAAAGTAAAATGATTTAAAGATTAAATGTTTTAGGTGGGCCCTTGATGAAAAAAATTGTTTTTGATGTTAAATTTGAGTTTTTCCATAAGTTTAAAAAAATCTTATTTGAAATTCACTGAAAAACATTCACCGACTGAAAGCGAGATGAAGCATTAATGGCTATTAGTATGAATATTACGAAACAGTGGTTTGTGGTAGGAGAATGAAATTTTAGGGCTGTATGTATTTTTTAATTCTGAATTATGGAAAACTAAAAAAAAATTTAAGGTTGGATACCTTAGGAAAAATAGATGTTGGCCGATTCTCATTAATAAATCATTTCTCTATCAGCATATAGGTGCCAAACACATTTTCTATTTTCACCCTGTGTTTTAAAGTAGCCGCTTGACGATTTTAAATGTCATTGTTGTCTATCAAGTGCACGAGTAGAAATTCCTCTGTTTTCTCTTGTGAAACCGAAAGGCGCCTCCGTCCGTCCTTCGAGTGTCCGCGACCGCGGCCGACCTTCATCTCGCTGCACCCATGTGCATTGGCACACTACACCTGTTATGCTTGTGTCTCCCCATTACGATCCTGCAGTCAGCCGCGACTCTCGTCTTATTGTTAGAGCAAATCGACGGGAGCTGGGTTACGCGCTAGACATTTTCAATACAAATCAGCGAATTTAATGAATTTTTATATTATACTAATTCGGCGACATAGCTTCTTCAACGCGTCAGAATTAGCGTGTTTGTAATTATTGATTTTTACGTTTGCGAATTCTTCAATTAGTTTATGTAAATAGCGAGTGTTTTTAGACCATACTACAGGTGTACAATCTCTTCAATTAAGAATAATATTTATATAGGGTAAGGCGCGGCACAAAGGTTTGATTTGACTTTGAGCAATTAAATTGTGAAAACTAAACCAATTATATCACAAAAAATAGCACATATCAAACAAAAGAAATGAAGAAGATAGAAATGTTTTTTTTGCTATTTGTTACGTGTTCTTTTTATCACACTGGCGGGGTAAATTCGGACGGCCAGGGGCAAAGAGGTCCAATCATTTATTTTAATTTTGAATAGATTTTACGATATAATAGTTACATTATTCAACCAATGAAAATTTAAATTTAATTCAATTAATCAAAAAATTTTCAACAAAATTATTATCTGAAATTTTATTAATTATTGTGTTATTATAGTATAAGCCTGTGCTGATTCCTTCCTGGTAAAGATCGATTCTTCGTAATTATTTTCGTAGTCCATTTATACGACAAATGTCGAAATTTCAAAATTCCATTTTCTTTATTTTAATAGTTGCTAAATTTTAATTCGTTATTATATCAATGGTCATATCGGGTGGTTTTGCAACTTTGCTTAAATGCCACATAAATCTAGTTTATTTATACATAAACATCATTAAATAAAATTGTTGAAAATAAGATGTCTTTCCTATATAGTATGCGCTGATAAACCTGTAATATAATTAAACCATATTAAATCATTCACAATGGCAAGAAATTGGAGCTTGTTTGCGGTTCGGTGGTAAGAGCTTTGGTCTTGCACTTACAAGGTTTCTATATAATGTCGTGAAAATGTAGTTATTCCTGATTAGAGTTCTGAGTATATATATATATATATATATATATATATATATATATAATATGTATGTGTTTTATTGGCATTGTTTACCATGATAGATCTTTATCATTATCTTTGTCCAGGAGCCACTGTGCTCATGGTTTTTGCGAATGTACAATTACTTGTCTTATTTGTCATTCGAACAAGTGCACATTCTGATCTTTATGCAAAATCTTCAACCAGTAGCAAATCGTGGCTTTTTTTCCTGATCTTCTTCAGGATACATGGTAATACCGGTTGAGAATTCTAGCAATTACGAGTACTAAGTAGTCTAATGGCAACAATATTATGATGCCTAATTGCAGATAATATTGCTTGGCGACTGAAAAGATAATCGACGATCAATTTAATTCGCAACATTCACGCATCAATATTTCTTGTTTATAGCAGATACGAGAATATGTGTTTTTAAACATGTGGATCTTTAATGTCTTCTGAACGAGCCAGGGTTATCACAGTTGATGACTCATGGAGACATGACTTAGAGAGATAACTTGCAGATTGGTTTTCTTACAAATTACAATAGTTTATTTTCCATAGTTCTTAATTAAAATAATAAAATACTTTTTTATAGTATGTATTAGCAGTATGAGATTTTGGCCACCAGATTCCTGGTTCCAATCTGGCATCGGATTCTAGCAGTTATTATTTCTGTTTTCTCTTGCAAATATAGAACTAAATATGGAAAATATAATAAAAATTAGGAACAAATTTCTATTCATAATTATTAATTAAGATCCGTTGAACTGAGTTTTATAAAAGCATTCGTAAAATATTACCTATCCTCAACAGCTTATAGCATATTTAGTTAGTTGTTTTTGCTGTACATATTTGGCACAGCATCACAAACATTTCGGAATCGACTTGTCCAATAATTTTGGTTTAAATTTTCTCAAATTTTTGTATTTTGTGATAACATTTTTATGTTGTGTTGTTTTCACAATAAATTCGTTAAATCTTATTTTTACTAGAAAAGTAGATCTTGGTAATCATTCTTTGCACAATTCATTCGAAAAAAAAAATTCATATCAATCAAGTTGATGTTTGATAACACATATCGTATATTAGTTAAAATCAAATATACGGTTTATTAGGTTGTTTTAAGTATTCCCATTGTTTTGCAAATAATTTTTATCTGATAGGAGATATTTGATCAAATCATTCAATCAATAAAGCGGTTCTCAAAATTCCATTGAGATAATCAGAGTAAAATACTAACCAAATGATTTATCTACTAAATTCACAATCATTGTGAATTGGAGGATAATGAATTTTATGTGGAAAGAATACAAAGTTTACTTTACCTACAGAAAGTTTTGTACTTTTTCTTCTAATAGTTGAACCTTACATTTGCAACTTGAGAGGAGATGAACAAAAGATTACGCTACAGAGCCATACCTGTTTCTGATATCTGCATTAATATAATCAAACAATTATATAAGTCTGTCATGAATATGTATTGTCAACCTTGTCAACTCATCCGCATTCACAGATGCGTATAAATTACAGGCGCTCATCATAAAACTATTAGAAATGCTGCACAGTTTCTTAAACGATTTTCAAACAGGTACTGGGCTAAAAATACGGATCATTAGTACGTGCATAATTATAGTTTTCATTTACTGAACGTACTATATAACGTACTACATCTTAAAATAGATAAAAAGAAATTAAAGCGAGTTTACTTTTTATGGGTGGTTTCGATGAACACGTTTCACTATTTGAAAAAAATTATTAAAATGGTATTAACAAAATAGTCAGTTAGTTTTCTTATCGATTAATTGCATGTCCCAATCCGTTAGTAATAATAATTTTTAGCTTATTTATAAAATTGTAGTAATAAGATTTATTGACTATATAAATTAATTTAAAATGAAGAATATTCAAATATTTTTGCTGTATTGTTGTTGTTACTAATTATTTGGTATTTAATATTTGTGAACTTCGAAACCTATTTGTGAAAGCAGTAATATTTTTAATAAAATTAGTAATATATCCTTTTCTTTCGGATTTCCTTCCGAAATGTGTTGAACCATTTTAAAAACAGATAATCAGAGGGATTCGCAAAGTTTGTTCATAATAATCATACATGTTTTCATAATCACACGGCTTATTATTTCCAAGTTTTAATCTAATGTGAGAGATGTAATTTACAATCGTTTGTCGCTTTTGTTTTGTATTTGTATGTAATACTAGACTCCAGTGACGGCGATTAAAGCAAATTTTAGTTCTTGTGTATCAAGATTTCAATTCATTTTAAATTTTTGAAAGCTCAAATTTTGCTTTACTTAAATTTATTACCTTAATTTACCTATCAAGCAATATGTTTCCCTATGTGAAAACAGCCTTAATACGGCATTGATGCACCAATTAAATGCGTCACGATTACAGTAATTGTAATAATAAAAATTCAGCACATAGAGACAACTGTTTGGGTTGCCATCTATAATAAAAGCAAACGTAACTCATAGATTCCGTAAGTTCTGATCGCTGTTCAACAAATAAAAAAAAAGAAAAAAAAACCTATCATAATATAATTGTCCTCTGATGAACAATTTCATTTTTTATTAACTACTTTCAATTATGTTTAACTAATAAAATACATCTAAGTTTTAATTAAATTTTCGCTCATTTTGCTATCTGTAATAACTGACATCGTTTTTCTGGAAGAAATTTTATTTTTTTTTGAGAAATTTTAACCCACTTTGATTAAAAAATAACCTTAAGGCAAATTGCTGAAACGTCCCGTACTGTAATTCATAAATTCGTAAGCATTCGAATAACAAAAATAATCAACAATCAACAAAAGTTGGTCAATGATTAATACCAATTGTTTTAAATTATTTCAAATGTATTATTATAAATACTCTAGGATTCATGTTTTATATATAAAATATAAGAGTTTACAACTTATACGACGATGTATGCACTAGAGAACCTTGTATTATATTTCTAGCTACTACATATTTCAAATATGTACATGAGCTTTAGAATTTTGAAATTTTAAACTTTGTATATTTTTGATTATTAAAATTTGAATATTAATGTGATTGATTGAAATGAATATTGAAACAAACATTTTCAATATTTAAAAAAAAATGAATTTCAAAAAGTAATTTTTTTTTTTGAAAATGCTGAATATATTTTTTTGAAAAATTTTGATAATTTTGAAACCGATGAATATGCCTTTCTCAAACTTTTCATGCTGTTTTGAATTATTCTAATCGGATGCTTCGTTAATCAAAAACTACTATTTTTTGCTCTTTTTGGTACGTATTTCCGAAACAGTTGGACCTGTCTTTGCCAAAAACTCATCAGCACGTCCCGCCGTCAACACAAATGCACGTGAATTTAGTCGACCTAATCGGATGCTCCGTTCTCGTAGAAAAACTGAATTCCCATTTTCTGCACATTTTACCCCTTAGATCTAAAACGGCTGAACCCGTCTTTGTCAAAAACTAATCAGCACATCTTTCTATGAATAGGAATCGAATTTTTTTTGAATAATTCAAATCGATTAATCGGTGCTCTTGAAAACGTTGACAAAAAATTGTAGCCATACATACACACATACACATACATACATACATTTTTTCATTTTCGATTTTGGACAATTACTATAACTGATTCTATGGGAAATTAAAATGTGATCAATATTTTAAGGATTTTTGGACTCATACTCAAAATACATAGAAATCAATTTTTAGGATAACATTACAATACTCTGGTTCATATTAGCGTAAAATAAAGAAATACTTATAAACTAGTATGAACAAATTTTGGAAATCATTTTGGTTGTCTGTTTGTATGATTATTCATTTGGAATTATTGGTTATATGTTGATCGTGTTAAAATATTTGTCGATTTTTGAACTCCAGATCTGGATCTGTCTTTTTGCGCGCCGCCACTGCTCGTCAAACATATTGCCAGTAGCGCATATAGCATACACAGCAGTCGCCAGTGGAGGTTTCCACAGCAAGATTTTTTCTGTGTGTCCTAAGCAAACACGTTAGCGATTGTACGTAATTTATCATGTTGATTGTACTGTTTAACATAATGACGATATGCGCACGCTTGTTGGAATTATCGCGCGCGGTCCTATGTTAATTATCGGGCACTCACTCACTAGTTCACTGCCACTCAGAGGGATAATACGCTCTACAAATGATAGAATAACGATTTCAGGCGATCGATTTTTATTTTTCTAATTTAACTAAACTGAATTATTAATTTTTATGTTAAATAGGGTACATCCGGGCTCAAAGGTCTACGGGTAAAAAGATCCACCCCAGATATCTCAAAAACAAATAAAGTCAGGAACAAGCTTTGATTCATACCACGTCGCTATCAGGAGATAAACGGCAATGTTTGAAAATCCATAACAAAAGAGTTTTCTTTCGTCGTTTGGTTTTTTGGTTTTGAACTGGCCTGGTCGTCCCATTTTATTCCGCCTGTGGTGTAAAAAGGACCAGGTGACAAATTTTTGAAAAAAAAAAACAGCAAAAAACACATTTCTACAATAATGAATTGATTGGGAGTTTTACTAAACATAGTCAGATAGTTTATTTTATATGTGTTATTTGTTGTGATATGATTGATTTGTTTTTCAAATAATTGCTCAAAGTGAAATTGGACCTTTGTGTCTCGCCCTGCCCTATATTATGTTCAGTTGTGCAAGAAAGAGGATAGCTGGTCAAATAACTTCTAAGCAATTGATATAAATTTTGTACCAGATATACTAGATTAGTTGGTTAAGAACGTAGGTTAGTACAAATTAGTTCTGAATCGATCACCACTTCAGTTAGCTCGATATCAGGAAGCATGGTACTAAATTTGCACTTGAGGTCATAGATCTGAAATATAATTTCAGATAATAAATTGCTAATAATTTATTGTTAGCATATCCACAACAAATAATACATAAACACTTTTCTCTTATACTTTTTTGTTATTTTACTCACCAACCATCAGTTGAACTTAAATAAATTTTCTAATAGCTTTCCATTAAAATATCATTTTTCAATTTCTATTATATTTTATTTTGTTACAAATAGTTGAAAAATATTAAAGCGCATTCAAACATACTTGATTTTAGTTCATGAAAACGCTTTTCATAAAACTTGTTTCATTATTGAATTTATTAACACGTATGTAAATATAATATATATATATATATATATATATATATATATATATATAATGTACTATATTTACATGTTTATTAATAGTTAATTATTTTTATGGTTTCAAAATATGAGTGATACCTATACATATTTATGAAAATATAGATACGTGAATAATATTCCTGTATATTAACATATAAATGTTATTTACAAATATAAGTTTATGTTCAAATACACGTTCGCGCAAGTGTAGGTGCTGTGTGCACATGTAATAATAATGATAATGACGATAATAATTTTATCCTTTTCTCTCTGTACCAACTTGAGATAAGATAAGTTCTTGTTACAACACGAGCTGCCTCAAATATTTGTTTATTAGTCAAATTATTTATTGAGAGATTATACACTGTTTAAACACTATAAAAAGTGTCTTAATTGTAAGTGCAGCTTGGAGCATACAATAGATAGAGTATATAATTTATATGCTCAAATATTGACGTCATTGATTTTTTAATACGGACTTGAAATTCATAGATTCAAGATTAGTGTATCAATGTTATGGAAAATAAATATAAAATATAGTAAACAACTTCTATATTTATAGTGTCAATATGAAAATTATACGCAAGTCAATTCTGAGCAAAATTTATCAATGGTCAAATAATAGCACTAATTATTTTCTTAATTAATAATTTCATTTGCATATCATTATGTCTATAATCAATTTTCCATGTCATTCTTTTTAAATAATTATTATTTCATATAATATAATATATAGGGTAAGGCAGTGCACAAAGGTCCAATTTGACTTTAAGCAATTATATTTTAAATACCAAACCAAATACATTACAATAAATAACATAACTAACAACTATCTGATTACGTTCAGTAAAATTCCCAGATAATCGTTGTAGAAATGTGTTTTTTGCCAAAAAAATTATCAATCAATTATCAAATTTTTGCCAAATTATCCCATAGCTGGGATAAAATAAGACAGTCCAGGGGGAATCAAGCACAACGTCTTATTTTTAATTTTAGAGAGATTTTACTAAATAATAGCTACTTTATTCAACCAATGCAAAATATTAATTTCGTGGGTGTACTTTTACAGAGAACATTGTATACAACCTTGATTTGGTATTTTGTTAGAAATCATCATCAGCAAAGTTGGAATAACTATTTATTTAACGTACATCTTATAAAATTGCTTTTTCAACTTACTTTAGTTTTTTATTTACTATTTTATATTATTTACATTCTTGTTTGGGTAAAGGCCGAGATGGTTCTTTTTGGGCCACCCACATGTAAGCTTTCATAGAGGTTATATAAAACAACTGTAGAATCTAACTTAAAAGTAACAATACATCTTATAAAACATTTAAATAACGTAGAATTAATAATTATATTAAGGTTTCGTAGACTTAACAACAGTTCTCACAATTAAAAAAAACTAACAACGAAAAAAATATTTTTGTTATGGATTTTCAAACATTTTTGGTTATGTACCGAGAGCAACGTTGGAAGAATCCAGATGATGGCTTGTTATGCATCTTCTTCTCTCTACTCTCAAATAATGTTGTTAAAAACAATTTCTAACTTTGCTTGTTTTTGAGATATCGGCGCTGGACCGTTTTACCCGCGGACCTATAAGCCCCGCTCTACTCTTTATTACATATTATGGAAAATATTCACGTTTAAAAATATTCGATTTTTTCAATGCGCTCATTGACTTCCAAAAGCAGATTCAGATGTTTGGAGAATTTGGAGGAAGAAGTTTTCATAAAATAATTATTTATTAATTGAAAATGATTATTTGACATAAACTTTCAAGTTATGAGATTTGAATATTTTAACATATGTACTATATTATTTTGTTAAAATGTTAGGTTTTGTATCGATTTATGAAAACTGTTAGAATTTTCTTACAGCAGACGCTTTTATTTTGGCGAATGAATTTATTCAGAAAGTCAAAAGGCTTACGATTTACCAATATATATGAAAGAATTTGTTAACTTTATTTCTTGACACTTGTTTATAGAATGCGAAGTTCCAGAAATTTAATCTTAAAGTACAATATGTCTTATACTATTTATTTATTAAATACTAATTATTAACATCAAATTCATTGATGATCCGCGGACGCAATCTTCATCACCATGGACTAAAAAGCATATAATTTTTTTTTGTTATTATACAAACACATTAGTATTTAATTTTCGAATTATCGTTTTTGCTTACATTTGATTTTGACATCTTTTTTTGTCTGGTCGCGAGATAAACATGGTTTTATAATTTTTAATCTGTTTATTATTTGCCCAATAGAAAACAAGAACCATTCGAATGCCAAATCGAATTATTTGAATTGCTATAGCCAGACAATTATAGATCAATTTGCATTAGGGACCCTAACTAATATGTAGTCAAATATGCAGTAATCATTCACTTTTAGAAATTTGTAATATTTATTTTCATGATATTTTTATATTTATATATTGTTTTATAAAAGCTCCAGTCAATTTTATCCCATTTAAATTTAGTGTCAATATTACTTAGAGACTAGAACAGACTGTTTTTCGTTTTTTTTTTTTACATTCAATGGCATTATTTTCGTTTTTGAACTATTCATACTAATTATACTTAACTATTATACCTAAATAGGCAATTTAATAATGAGCATGTGTAATGTGGCTGCAACAATAATTATGATTATAAATAAATATATGTTAAATTCTCAATAAATTATTCCAAAAAATGTGAGCAATGGAAAGTAAAATATGAATTTCTTTTGATATAAAATGACAAAACTGATAGACAAAAAAAATGAATTGATAAAACGAAAATAAAGGTGCATATTCTCATATAGAGTCAAAACAATACTGATAATTGTTCTCAAAAAAATACAAAAAAATATTTTACGGTTAGACATAACATTAATAATCAATCTTGCTGTGCTATGTATACTGCAATGTAATGTATAGGTATAGGTAACGTAATTTTTATTGTTTTTTATTTATTTATTTAATTTTAAGTTGTTTTTTATGATAGGGAATAATTTTTGAAATTTCCACATTCTTTTCAGCATTTACGAAAACCATAATACTCAATTATGAACAAGTCATTTTCAGATCTTATTTATTTAATTTAAATACTAATATAATTACTTATGATACCGTATTATACGATACAACACTTCAGAGTTATCGCTGAATCTATGTATTAAATTGAAATTTTAAAATATGCAAAGTTAAGACATCATACCCGCAAACTTTTATAAATCGCGAATGATTTTTTTAAGTAAGATGCTTTCTTTAAATTTACAAGACATATGATAAATTCGTTGTCAATTTACTATCTAAGTTGTACTATAAATAGCACAGGTCTTCTATAAATAACTTTCAACTATTGTGTGTGCAAAAAATATTCTCCTACGCTATTAAAATGTTTTTTTTTAATAATATCGTCCGTTCAGAATCACGTTATTATCTATGTTTAATATGATTTATATAATATTAACATATCATGAGATAAGTGTTATCTTGCATGACCGAGGACAAGGAATGTTTTTGAAACGATACAAAAGGTCTTTAGCATATTTGTTTAAATTAATTTTTTTCATTTATCACTACTGAAATGTTAGAAGGAAATGGGGTCGAATACTAGTTGTGTAAAAAATAAAAATTAGTTGAATTATGTATTTAATAAAAAAAATATGTGCAATGGCATGAACCAGTAGTGTATGACATTGTTCCTTAAGATAAATTGTTATTACTTCTCATTTTTTTTAACAAATAAGTTTTAAATAATTTTAATTAATAAATAAATATAATGAAACAAATTAAAATATTTTCCATTGAAATTCTAAACGATCATATGGTATGAAAAACTAATATGCATAACTTTCAAGTTAGGATAATTTTTGTAAATTAACCGATTTAGAAAGTAGTCATTAGTTAGATTTATTGGAAAATACACAGAGATTACCATAGTCTGATATTTAATATCGATATCTCTTCACATGAAGTTGAATTTTAATAGTAATTTGTATCGCTATAAATTTATCTTTGTGATAGAGTTTTTCTTATATAATTATTTGACAAAATTATATATCCAAACTTAATGCAATACGATATGACCTTTATAAAAAAGAACATTCTTTTATTTTTCTTCTAAAATCTTATCACATTAAATTCAATTATGAGAAATGCAAATGAAGCCGCATCAATGTCATCCTTGACAATTTTACAAGTTTTTTTTTATTATATTTAGGATTCTCAGACATCAATGGTATTTAAAAAAAAGTTGTACAAATGCGTTTCTGTCTGAAGGCATTCACCGCCTGTTTGAGGCTACATTACAAATAAAAATTACCTATTGTCTTTGACAGGGCTGTATATTTGACATTTATTTCAATTAAGATTGAAAATATATATATATATATATATATATATATATATATATATATATATATATATATATAATTATTAAGATGGAAAATAGCGCTCGTAATTTTTGTGATTCATTGTTGAGCTGCACATAATACATATCAATCAACCAACTACCGAAATATTTTCAGAAAATGTTCATTTGCTATTTTTTGTAAAAATTTGCGTCTGTCCTATTTTACCTCATATGGGGCAAACACACCCGATTTTTAATTATAAGGAATTTTCTGAAATGAAAGCTACATTATTTACCCGATGTCAAATACAAATTTTATAAGTACATTTTTACAATGATTGTACCTAATATATATATATATATATATATATATATATATATATATATATTAGGGTGGTCCTTAAAATAGTCATTTTCGAATTTCCTTGCTCCCAGGGGCGCAAATGGTTCCAAATAGATAAAAAACAATTCTCTGAAAATTTTAGCTCTTAATATTAACGTTTAGATAGAGCGCAATTCAATCAAAGTTTTGTATGGAAAGAGCATGAAAAATTTTTCAAAAATTTTAAAAATGTTTTTTAAATGTAATTTAGCGAACAAATGAATGAATAAAACTCATTCATTTGTCACTAAGTTACACCTAAAACATTTTTTTTTAATTTTCAAAAATTTTTCCATGCTCTTTCCATACAAACTTTGATTGAATTGCGCTCTATCTAAACGTTAATATTAAGAGCTAAAACTTTCAGAGAATTGTTTTTTATCAATTTGGAACCATTTGAGCCCCTGGGAGCAAGGAAATTCGAAAATGACCATTTTAAGGACCACCCTAATATATATATATATGTATATGTATATGTATATGTATATGTATACTTTTTAATCAACAAATACAATTATCTATTATCATATTTTTATAAATTCACTTTTAATTATAAATTATATAAACCCGTTATTTAAATAACGCAATAGGTAATTATCACTAGGTACGTAATAAGTAATTTGCATTTGTTATGTAGGCGGAAAATGGATATTATATCCGATAATGGTTTCCGCAAAAATGCAATGACGATAAATTAAGAACGTTGAAATAAAATCATTTTCATGATCGAGGAAATGCATAATTATCGTGCATTTAAATGAAGTCCATTAAAAGATATTGAAAAAAAAAACTAATAAAAATATATTCTTGGAAATATTATAAGAGCATGATTTTCAGGAATTTTGTGTCATTTCTTAGAAAGGAATAAAATTTCACATTAGTCGACAAAGCTGCTGCGTACATTTTTTTAAGTTTTTTCTTTGAAATTACAACGCTATTTTTATTATTATTATTATTCGAAATGAACAATTAGAAATAAAATCTTTTTAGAAGTTTATATGCTTATGTTTAATATGTTTAAAATCTTTTTAGAAGTTTATATGCTTATGTTTAATCCTGTGTAGAGGTCGTTCCAGTGAGATGATACCCTGTTAGAAAATATTTAGTAATAAATATATTTATATCTCTACAAATGTCCTTGCCTCTTTTTTTGTTCAGTGTCCGAGTTAGTTTGTATTTGTTATTGCATCGAATTTGTGGTATCGATTGTTGCCTAAGTTTATGATAATACTTATTACTCATGTATCATCTTATTTCTTTCACTTTTTTAAACTTGATTTTGTTTTTTAACTTCCCGAAGGAGAAGTTTATGTTTTAAAATCCGATTCGCTAATTTTATATTTTCTCGACGTTTCAAGCCATTCTGAATCGAATGAGACTAAATTTGGAAAAAGTATGTGTGTGTGTGTGTGTGTGTGTGTGTGTTTGTGTGCGTGTGTGTGTGTGAACAGATTTTTTGCCGTAAATCGACGTTTTCTCAAAAACGGTTAGACCGATTTCAAAAATTTAAAAGCCATTTAATGTATTTCGATGAGGACTAGCGTTTCAGAGTTTTGTGTGGCGTTTGGCTGAGCCGTTTCTTTGTAAATCCCAGAAAAGTGAAAAAAATTTCGTCCATGTTTTAGCCCGCAATTCTTAATTGATTTTGAAAATTCAAAAACCGTTCGAAAGTTATTGGTTGGGAATCGTGCTGATGGTAGAGATCGGCCGGGCAGTTTTTTTGTAATAAAGTTAAAAAAAAAAAAAATTCGACGATTTTTATGATTATTTTTTTGACTGTAGATACTATAGTCTTCTAGATCATACTAGAATATTACGGCCCTACGATAACTCGTTTAGCTTTAAAAATTCTTCAAAGTTTGCAAAAATCAATATCGTTATTTTGGCATTTGTCAAAATTAGACATTTGATCGACGTTTTCTCAGAAACGCCTGAACCGATTTCAGAAGTTTGTCAGTTTGTGAGACGATCTGCCGAGCCGTTTCTTTGTAATTAAAAAAAGTGTTAAACTTTTCGTCCACATTTAAGCTCATTCTACCGAATCGATTTTAAAAAAACAAAAACTGTTCGAAAGATAATAGTTGGGAATGATACTGATTAGTTTTAGGTGAAAATCTACCGAACCGTTTTCTTGTCTTGTAATTTCTTGTTACTCAAAAATTTAAGCCGATTTTTATGGAACTTTTTTTGGCGATGGCATGGTCCTATAGAACTTACTGAAATATTAATGCCTTACGACAAGTAGCTTAATTTTAAAAAATCATCAAAGTTTAAGAAAATGACTAGTTTTTTTGACATTTGTTAAAATTATAATTAGAGGATTTACTTGGTATAACAATAGTACTTTGTCTTAATGAACATACTAAACCATTACCGTCCTGCGGAACCTGATTCAATTATATAAATTGTTGATTTTTAAAAACTTGCTTTTAGAAAATACTCCGAGTATTTTACAACACGTTAAGTCCGTTCATTTTCAATTATGTGTAATAAATCCACTCGGAATACTTTTAATCGCTCATAAATTAATTTATATTTTATTGATTAAGTCGATTATTTACACATATCGGGAAGTTCATGTAACTTGCCTCAAGGCTAAATACCAATACCAACTAGTTATATATTTGTTTATTCACTGTGCATAAAAATAAGTAAAAATTTAGTTTCAACATACTCGAGCAGTTTTTCAATTTGCATTGGCAATTTTCTGGTGGGATATCTTAATGAATTCTGACAGAATTCTTAGTTTATTTTATTGAAATTCAAGTTTATTATTTATTTCCTGTACCACTATGAAGTAATGACGTAAAAAATTTAAACTATGTACTTTATTTTCGCTTTTTTGTGTACCCTGGCCGTAGTCTAGTGGAAATTTGGAGGACTTTACCTTCGTATGACTTTTTATTCGTTGGATGCTGATGACTCAAATTTATTAAACTGACAATAGATTTTAATTCGGTTTAATTTCTGTTTAAACTGGTGTCTAGTTAGGTGGTGCACTTTGGGAATCTCTAGGTTATATTTGTCATTGATATTTGCGATATTCGTTGTTAATTCACTTTTTGTTGATCTCTCGATACGTATGCTTGTTGCGCTGTTACACAAACGATGATGTCATCCGCCAACAACAGATGACGGCAGCGCATAGGTCATCACAAGAAAAGGTGCACCACAGGCAAATGTAGACCGACAGCTGGTAAACATTTTAGCATTGTTAGATTATTTTTGACAATTATCATAACAGCTAAACTAAACTGATTTTGAAATAGGGTTGTCACATTTTATATGTTTATACTAACCAGGGAGACTGAATGCGGTTGTGCCATGGTACGGTGGTGACAGTCGTCATAACAGCTAAACTGTGATGATTTTGAGATAGGGTTCAAAGGAACCAGTTTCCATTATTGCATTAAGTCATCAACAAGATCTGTAGACCGCATTGCTATTAAATAGTCAAAAAAAAGTTTCTTACTTCGCTTACTTTTGATAATAACTGTTACTTGTATACAATAGTTATCTATTTTTCTGTAAATTGTACATTAGTAGGTAATTATCAGCAATTAATTTTTGCGTGAATAATTTAGCTTAATCATAACGATGATTTGTTTTCAAAATTGTGGCTATGGGTTTTGTTCTTTTTGGGTGAATATTAAACACATATAGAAAATCTAACTAATTAAAATATAGAAAAATCTAACTGAAACAAAATCCGAAAAAATAAAGGGAAAGGAAAATTCAAGATACAAGAAAAGAAATCACACAGATGTTTTGTGTACTTTGTTCAAAAATTTATATTTTGTTATATATTGCTATATTCATAAGCTTTGTTTAAATAATTGGCTCCTTTAAATGTGGATAGTTGTGACATTCGTCCTTTTCTTGTATGATTCGATTTTATGACAAAATTACTATTTAATTTGTTTTTCTACTAGCTAACTGATAAGTTAACAAAATTATTGGTGGTATAAAAAATGGCACAACCGTACCCAGTCTTTCTTAATTGAGTCCTAATCTTTTAATAATGGACAGTATAATTTATTTGACAATTAAAACCGTACCTCAAATTTTAGTTTAATACATTTTCCATGATAGAAATTTTAGCATTTGGCATCGTGCCTTGAGGCAAATTGCTGGAATATTTTGTAAAAAAAAATTTTTTTTTGAAGGAGAATTTATTTTGAAATATTTTGGAAATTCTGAACTTTTTTTCAAAGCAATCGTACTGCTTTATAGTGCAGTAAACGGAGCGTTTTAGGTCTGAATTTTTTTACTGTGCTCCGAATTTCATGAAATTTTGGAATTAGGTTCATCTTACCCTCAAATTCAAAAGTGAAAACAATTCGGGTTGCGCCATCACCCCCCGGGGGGATGACCCCCCTTCTCAATTGTGTAATTACATTTTTTTTAAAATAACGTCGGAAATCGATAGAAGAGCTAATTATAATAAAAAAATGTCTTCTATAGTTTTTCAAAAAAACTAATACTTTTCAAGTTACTGGCCACTAAAGATTCATATATTTTTGGCGTTTTTCTTCGTCTTTTTACAAATATCTCCTAAATTATACATTTTAACGAAATTTATGTAATTAACAAAATAATGTCAATAAAAATCTTAATAAATCGGTATTACATAAAGTGTTCTAGGAAAAATATTAAGCAAGATTTGAAAGAGCAAAGTCGTTTTTTATTTCGTTCAAGATTTAATTGTTGTATTTAAAGCCATCTAGTGTCGAGGTTTTACATTTTATGCATTTCGGTGAAATTGGGTTTTATAGTGATCAACATAAGCTTTAAAATGAGTGCTGCTACAAGTTTTTTGCGTGTAAAATGAGTGAGCTATCATGCAAATAAGAAGGCATATACGAAGTTTTTTTCTTTTAAATCATATGGTTTAATGAGCGCCATTTCCACCAGAATGAAAGTAATTCACATTCCATCTAGAATTCACTTCATTATAGACATCTTGATGGATTCTAGTAGATTCACTACTTTAGTACAAATTATTTTCAGAAAACTCACGATTTTATAAAAACTTTTTTTTCCAATTTGCGCGGTCGCGCAGTCTTTAAACATTCATAACTCTGTCAATTTTTGTGTGAAATAAAAATAATAAAAAACAATAATAAGCCAGAAAGATTCCTTTGATTTTTATCTATAAGCTTTTATACGTATCTTTTATTCTTTTTGAGATATAATGAAAATAATTTCGATTTTTAAAAAAATTGAATAAAAAAGTTTTTATAAAACCGTGAGTTTTCTGAAAATAATTTGTACTAAAGTAGTGAATCTACTAGAATCCATCAGGATGTCTATAATGAAGTGAATTCTAGATGGAATGTGAATTACTTTCATTCTGGTGGAAATGGCGCTCATTAAACTATATGATTTAAAAGAAAAAAACTTCGTATATGCCTTCTTATTTGCATGATAGCTCACTCATTTTACATGCAAAAAACTTGTAACAGCACTCATTTTAAAGCTTATGTTGAGCACTATAAAACCCAATTTCACCGAAATGCATAAAATGTAAAACCTCGACACTAGATGGCTTTAAATACAACAATTAAATCTTGAACGAAATAAAAAACGACTTTGCTCTTTCAAATCTTGCTTAATATTTTTCCTAGAACACTTTATGTAATACCGATTTATTAAGATTTTTATTGACATTATTTTGTTAATTACATGAATTTCGTTAAAATGTATAATTTAGGAGATATTTGTAAAAAGACGAAGAAAAACGCCAAAAATATATGAATCTTTAGTGGCCAGTAACTTGAAAAGTATTAGTTTTTTTGAAAAACTATAGAAGACATTTTTTTATTATAATTAGCTCTTCTATCGATTTCCGACGTTATTTTAAAAAAAACGTAATTACACAATTGAGAAGGGGGGTCATCCCCCCGGGGTTGATGGCGCAACCCGAATTGTTTTCACTTTTGAATTTAAGGGTAAGATGAACCTAATACCAAAATTTCATGAAATTCGGAGCACAGTAAAAAAATTCAGAGGTTATACCCTTTTTTCCTCTCCGTTTACTGCACTATTAACTACATAGCGCGTAAGCGCCGCGTTGCCTACGGAACCCTTAGGAATGTAAACAAAATTTATACTTATTGGTAAAATCTCTATAAAATATCTGATAATTTAATGTGCACATGTCTAATGATCATTTTTGACCGCCAAATGACGTTTTTTTTTGACTAGAACTCCGAAACCGCTAGACCTGCCTTCATGAAAATTTGATCAGTTCATCTTGTTAATACAATTAAATAATGTTAATGTCAATAAATTAAAATGTTCTTTGAATTATTCAAATCGGACGCTCCGTTCTCTTAAAAACTGAGTTATCGTTTTTGGCCCATATCTTCGAAACGGCTAGACCTGCCTTTGCCAAAAACTAATCAGCACGTCTCCTTACCAATACGAATCAAATGTTTTTCGAATTATTCAAATTGCTTCATCCGTGTTCCCGAAATCGTCGACGAAAATTTGTATCCGCACACACACATACATCCATTTTTTCTAAGGTGTGCCAAAATGTTCAGAATGATTTGAAACGATTGCTATAACTTGCCCTGCGGGAAGTTAAAAATAATGTATTCAGGCCTAGATTTAGTTTTAGTCGATTATAAACTATATAATATATTATAATCACCCAGTGAATAATACTTACAGAGCTTGACGAAGATTTTAAATTTGCAATTCATTTTTTTATGAATACTATTTGATATTCACACAAGAAAAGTTGGATATAAAGTTCCAACTTGTAACTTACAAGTGTTATGAAATGGTATTTATTGGGAAAAAATTTACGAATCGTTTGCTTGAAGCGAAAAATAAGGGGATGTTTTGCTTAAAGAAGAGGCCTAGAAATGGAAACCATGATTGTTGATATTCAGGATGCTCTAAGATGATTTTCTTCATTCTATTAGTGTTGAACATTAAAATAATATAATTTATATAACCGTTTATTGAAATACGTTACAATTTGGTTATTAGTCATATGTCTATTGGCTTGACGATTGCGGTTCAGGAAAAAATCCAATATATTATATATACGTACAAACTTCGATAAACAAATGACGGCTCGCGGGAATTATGTCATGATGGGCGACAGAACCAACGCACGATAGTTGTGTCCGACACGAGTCGTCTTGTGCAAACAATAAGAGCACGAATTGCTCCTACTATTTAGTATATGAAATGCTAGTAATTTCTTTCATAATCCCTTAGTTATTTTGTTAGTCACGTGCAATCCATTAACATGAAATGTAGGAAAATTATTTGAAATACATTACGCTTTGTAAAAGTATAAATAAACATAACGCTGTTATAAGAGCTTTAAAGTGTTTCAATCTATGAATACGATACAATTTTTTCAAACGCTGAGAAAATGGATTTTTTACAATTGAAACTGCTTTTGAACATTTTATTAATATTATAGTTTTTAGGAACATTTATGTTGGATATGTCACAAATACCAGGATGGTTATATTTATAGATTTATTGTTATTAGAGCAAGCCTTGAAGGTCTGCGAGTAAAAAGGTCCACTGCCGATATTGCAAAAATCAGTAAAATTAGGAGTTTTTCAACAGCAATATTTGAAAGTAGAGGAAAAAAGATGTATAACTGATTATAACCTTGATTCTTACGTTGCTATCGGACGATGTTTGAAAAATCATAATAAAAGTGTATTGTGATTTTCTTTCGTTGTAATAGTAGTTGTTGTAGTATAGTTATTCCAACTCTGCTGATGAACATTTCTGGCGAAATACTAGATCCAGGTTATTTACAGTGTTATCTCTTACAAAATTTATATTTTTTATTGGTTGAATAATGTAGCTATTACTTCATAAACTTATGGGGTAGCTATTACTTTATAAACTTATTGGGTAAAAAGGATCAGGGTATAATTTTTGAAAAACTATAAAAAATACACATTGCTACAATGATAAGTTAGCTGGAAGGTTTACTGATCGTAGGGAGATAGTTGTTTGTTTGATATGTTAATCAAATTGTTAAAATAAAATCAAAACAGAAGGTATTTTTTAACATTTTCATGCGAATTGCATTTAACAATCGCCTACAATTTCGAAAGTTGTAAAATTTATCAAATTACCGCAATAATCTGGCAGAATTATTGTTGCTTTATTAATTAGGTGCCCAGTGTGGGCTGTGTTGTGCCCGTAAGCGTGAATAAGAAATAAAGAACTTAATTTGTAATACAGAAGAAATTATACGAAACACTGGTTTGATTTAGAAAGTTTATTTAGAAAGAATGATTAAATGATTTTTGTATGTTTATTGTTCGCTTCTTGAAATCTGCAGTGTAAGAGCGCTATACAGATCGTGTTTTTGATAAGGAAACCTCGGTCGAGTCCTTTTCGGGGCTCCTCGTGTAGATTCGGTCCATAGGGCATAGGCATAAGATCGGACCTGTGTATCTTATATATTTAAGTCGAAGCTGCATCGGGGAAATTATGCATAACACCTTCCCCCTTAATGAGATTATAGTTTTATTTTACCTCATCTAGACATCATTAATTAAAACTATAATCTAATAAAAATTACATAATTTCAGCAAAAATAAAAACTAAGAATATAAATGGAACAAGTATCTAAAACAATAACAATCATTCTTAAATATAGTAAATATAACAATGAGAAAAAGAGTTTCGTGACAATATAATATAACACAATTTTAACAATTTAGTAAAATGAAATATAAATGGATGAAACTAAAAACAATGTCAAGTATAGAACATGTAAAACTTAAATCTAGTAATTTTGATATAATAAAAATAACGAAACTGTGGCTTAATTAAATATTTTATCTTAAATTTTTGAATAAATTTATAGAAATTAACTTTGTTATCTGAATTCTTTACTGAAACGGAATGGAAATTAGCAACATTAAAATTAAAATTATGAACAATTTTCAAAAAACTGGAGTATAATAAAAGAAATAAAATTATTAAACGAAAAGATTTTAATCTGTTGACATAAACTTTTACTGACCTCTTCCCACAGAGCAAAGTGTAGTTGACAGCTGAATCCTTTGAGAGTTTGATATCTATAATTTTCTGACATTTTAACAAAATACTCTTTTGAAATAAAATTGGACTAGCTGCTCGACTATAGGGTTGAAAACAAAATCTAAAATCCTTTGCATAGCCATAGTGGGGATAAAGGTTTGCAGGAGGTTTATTATGGAGTTCATTCATTAAAATTGGTGATAGGAATTTATTAAAATTATCTTCTAAAATGAAGGTTTTCAAATTGAAATTGTAAAATATAAAATTGTGATTAACTAAATATAAATTTTGATTAGCATGAAACTTATTAAATTTGGTTGGAAGTGAACAAAACAACTGAGGATTAAGTTTCGAAGGAATAAAATTAGGTTCTAAAATTTGTTTGAAAGTATGAAAGGAACGTGGACAAATATTTGTTAAAATACCACTAAACGTGTCAATGTTTATTGACTTAAACTTGTCTTTAAATTTAAAATTTTGTTTTAAAAATATCTTATTTTTTCTTACACTATCTAAAATTTTGCCTATGCTATCTAAATTAAAATTACCTAAAATTATATTTTTGTAGGAATTTGGAACAAAATTAGAAGATTTAGAGTTTCTGGAAATTTGAAAATTTGGAACATATACATCTTTACTAATGTTCGACTTTTCTAATGTTTCTAAAGAATTAATATTACTTACTAACCTAGCTATGAATTTAGAATTTGAATTTAATTTTGTTTCTGAATTGAAATTTAATTTAAAATATACAGTATCAAAAATTAACTTGGACTCTGGAAAATTGATTTTACCATTAAATGTTTTTAAAAAATCTAAACCTAAAATGCCATCACTATTAATAGAGAGGTCATCTCTAACTATACTAAAATCGTGTCGAACTATCTTATCACCTAATAAAATTCTTAAATTTGTTTTTCCTAAAGTATCTACAGCCTTACCCGACACACCAGTGATGCTAAATTTATTTTCTATACTAGTTTTAATGTCTATGCTATCTTTTAACTTGGAAATTTTAATGATACTAATTTCGGCACCAGTGTCAACCAACATGTTAACCTGGTCCTTCTCGGTATCTAGGAAATTTAAATTAGCATAAACTAAATCATTTTTATTTGAAATACAAGAAAGTTGAACTGTTCTTAGTTCACCTGCTTTGCAAATCTCTTCCTTGCTGGTGTTCGGCTTATCTATCTTTTCAATAAAATTAACTTTAGAGCGTTGTTGCTCATTGAAAATTCTTTTCCTACAATCTTTAATTATATGACCCGAAAGCTTGCAATAATTACATTTAAGTACTTCGGGTTTAATATCAGAATGGAAACTAGGATTAGGATTGTAATTATAACTAGAATTAAAATAAGAATCAGGATTGTAATTAGAATTAGGATTAGAATCAATTTTGGTACTAAAATTTGGATTTGGTTTAAATTTAGAATTTGGATAAAAATTTGAATCAGAATTGAAATTGGAATTTGGATTAAAATTAGGATGTGAATAAGAATTAGAATTAGAATTAAAGTTGGGATTTGAATTAAAATGAGTTCTTGGAAAATTATATCTTTTCGAAACTAAGGATGAATTTAAGGAAACTTCTTCTTCCGTTGCTATCGATATAGCTGAATCTAGATCAGTGGACTTACATTTAACAATAGTCTTAAGTTCAGGGTGTAAACCCTCTTTAAAAACATGATAAGCTTGTTTATTTAAAATTTGTGAACAAAAAGCATCAGTAGCAGGGTTGTTATTTTCTCTAATTGTTGCATCTGTTAATTCTCTTAAAATATTTCTAAAACGAAAAGCATAATCTGTAACATTTTCTTTAAAGCCCTGCCTACATTGACTAAATTCAATTTGTAACGAAGCTACTGATCTGACACTAAAATAAATTTTTTCTAAACATGATTTTAAATCTGAAAATTTTGTTAAAGTTTTGTATCGTGTAGCCTCCATTGCACGACCACCTAACTTTACATGTAAAATAAAATTTAATAGGGGTAAATGATCACTGGGATCAATATTATCAAAAATATATGAACATGTGTATAAAAATTCGCTTAATTTAGTATGGTCACAGCCATCAAATCTAGGTACCATATCCATGGCCTTTTCGAAAGATAAAACTGGGGCCATGTTAGCAATTTGGTTTTATTTTAATATGAGAATTAAAGGAAATGAGGAGGATTTGGGAATTAAAATAGATCTAGATGTAATGACTATGCAATAAAAAAAAACAAAGTTACTCTCACCCAAACTAAATGTTTCTCGACTCTCAAAATTGGATTCTGCTGACAGGCTAAGTATTCTCTGCTCTGGAAGTAGGAGGTCAGCAATTTCGCGTTCTCCCGCAATCAACACTAGATTTTGAACAATAGGATTAGTAAAATGGTAATAAAGTTAGAATTTGATATTAGAGTTAATTTCTATTTAGCATTGATATAAATATATATACTAAATTTGGTAAAAATGAAATTTGAAAATACATATATAATAATTTTAAAAAAAATTGATAAAAATTCTATAAATTAGACAATAATTAATCTTTTAATCATAAGGTTTATAATTCTCAATCATAATATTCAATTCTCAAAGTTCTAAAAAATCTAAAATCTAAAAGTTAGTCTAAAAGTTGGTCTAAAAGTTGGAAATCTAAAAGTTGGTAATCTAAAAGTTCGAAAATCTAAAAGTTTGAAAATCTAAAAGTTTGAATTGAGAAAATTAAAAACCTTATGCTTTTACAAGAAAAGAAAAAAAAACACGTGATACAAAAAAAAATTCTAAAATATATGTAAAAATTTCTAAAAAGTTCTAAAAATTTGTAAATGAATATTATCAAGAAGCAAGAAAAATATGATGTCTAGAATTTGGTAAAAAAAAAACAAAAACCATGAATCAATCGACTCTATAAATTCTTTCAAACCAAAATGGCCGTCGTCCTGTATAGCGCTTGGCTTCGTTCCGTGCTTTCTAGTATCTGCTGACAAGAAGACAATATGGCAGCCATCACCATCGACAATGCCAATCTTGAAATAATGGATTTCTGCTCACGAAGTAGTTCTTCTTCCAAATTTATCTGTTCTTCTGATTTTTCTTTTCACTGGCCTTTTTATTAATTAGTTTTTGGTTATATCCCACCGCTGCCACCAGATTTGTTGTGCCCGTAAGCGTGAATAAGAAATAAAGAACTTAATTTGTAATACAGAAGAAATTATACGAAACACTGGTTTGATTTAGAAAGTTTATTTAGAAAGAATGATTAAATGATTTTTGTATGTTTATTGTTCGCTTCTTGAAATCTGCAGTGTAAGAGCGCTATACAGATCGTGTTTTTGATAAGGAAACCTCGGTCGAGTCCTTTTCGGGGCTCCTCGTGTAGATTCGGTCCATAGGGCATAGGCATAAGATCGGACCTGTGTATCTTATATATTTAAGTCGAAGCTGCATCGGGGAAATTATGCATAACAGCTGTTAAAGTGTCTACACTTGAAAATAATTAATTATGTCTGCGAACTACCAAAATTAATTGACGCGCCGAAAAGTTGAATGTTGCAAAATAGTTGTTAAATTATGAGTTCAGTCAAGCGGCATAGACAATTCACTTAATATAATTACTTGTAATAGTTTTTTTTCGTATCTCAATGCCGAGTGTTTAGTTACGTAATTTGATGTATTATAATTATGCGTAAATAAACATAGAGTTGTTTTGTAATATTTGCACCGTAGAATTGATACGATCACGTTGGTTGAATTAAAACTATAATGAGCGCATTCAATTAAATGATAGGATAATGATGTTTATTGGCTGTATAAAATGTGGAACACTGATATGATTTTTATTTTCAATTTAATCCGCACTAACTAGGGCTACATAGTTGTTAGTATACGTGTAATCTTACAGATTATCCAGAAATGTGGATAATGATATTTAATTTAATGTATGAAATTAAATTGCATGCAAAAAAGATGATTAATTATGTTGAATAATCCAAAATTCAAAAAATATAGTGGAATTATGTAATTAAATAACTTTTATTGTTAAATTCTATATTTCACTTTACGGTTTCAGAGCAGTATATTATCTTGAATAACCCATTTTTTCAACGACCATTGGTTTGCCTTATAATGGTATTTAGTTTAAAATAATATATAATACTCGATTATTAGGGAAAATACTTTGAACTATTTATAAATGTATTTCTTCCATGTTTGTGTTAAATGACTGCAGATGGAATATTCTACCTATCTTTGAAAGTAAGAATTTCTTTTTATTTAAAAAGCTTATTAATTTTTACTAGCCCTTATTGCAGATATATATATATATATATATATATATATATATATATATATATATATATATATTTAATATATATATTGTGTTTATAATTGATAATATTAAAGTAATTATATGAGTCATTAAATGAGAGGATGTTTTTCATTATTTTTCTATTTTAATTTAATTTTCTCTTCGAATTAACCATTTGTTACAAAATATTTTCGAGTATAATTATTTTGTCATTATTACTTTGAAAGTCTTTTTAATTATATGCTTCTGAAAACTTCAGGATATTGATTAACGTTTTTTATGTTCTTGGCATGTGTCCTGTCCGGATTATTGGTTTACTAAATCAGAGTATTTCTGATCTACATCTTTTCCTTTGTGCAAAATTTTACATGTTCTTCTCGCAATCATTAAAGTATTTAATAATAGTATTCTTAGGTTAAGAATTTTTAAAAACAAAAATTAAGTAGAAGGAAAAAGATGTATGACGAGCTATTATCTTGATTCTTACGACGTCACTTTTTGGAGATAAACGGCAATGTTAGAAAATCCATAACAAAAGTATTTGTTAATGGTACACTATTGCTTAATTTACGAGACCTAACATAATTTTTAAGCATACGTTATTTGTTTTATAAGATGTCTTAATATTTTCAAGGTAGATTCAACAGTTTGTTTTATATGGGCCAGCGGTGGTGATATCGGTTAGAACGTGAGTTAGCACCGACTAGTCCCGGGTTCGCTGGTTGGATTCCCGCTACTGCCGTAGCCCGACATCAGGCAACTTTGATGTCAAATTTCCACTTGGGGTTATAAATCACAATATAATTTCAAGTGGAAATTGTCCTTCGTGGACATAGTTGCATCATTTCAATCATATGTAAACTATTAGACATAAAAGCTAATGTAAACCACACACATAGGAGAATGGTGAACCATTGGGTTGCCTCTCATAATAATACCTTAGGTCATAATTCTTGAACAAAACAGCTTATAGAACATATAAAGTAAGAGTTCTGATTGCTGTTGAAACAATAAAAAAACAGTTTGTTTTATATAACTTCTATAAAAGCTTATACGTGGATGGGGTAAAAGGGTCGACTGAACCTTTACTCTGGCAAAGGTATAAAAAATAAAAAATAGTAAAATACAAAAGTAAACTAAGTTAAAATAAGTAATTATACAAGAGATTGAATAAATAGTTTTTCGAACTCTGCTGATGAATGTTTCTGACGGAATACCAGATATATGAGTGTACCCATAACATTTATATTATGCATTGGTTAAATAATTAGCTATTATTTCGTAAAATCCATTTAAAATTAAAAATTAAACTTTAGACTATTGCCCACTGCCTGGTCGTCTCATTTTACGCCGTCTATGGGGTAAAAAGGAACAGGTGAAAATTTTTTGAAAAACAGCAAAGAAACACATTTCTAATGAACAATAACAAAGGACAAAATCATTACACTCAAAAATATTTTGTAACAAATGGTTAATTCGTGGAGAAAATAAAATTAAAATAGAAAAATAATGAATAAAATCATCTCATTTAATGACATAGTCAGATAGTTGTTTGATTGACATGTGTTATTTGTTGTGATATAATTGATTTGGTTTTCACAATGTAATTGCTCAAAGTCAAATTGAGTCTTTGTGCCTCTTGCGTATTATATAGATATTCATAAAAGCATTTTTTATAACTATATAGTAATTCAATGTGATGCATTTGTTCTTTCTGGTTAGTACTACTGTAATCAAGTATTTACTCCTCATTATCTGTAGAGCCCTTGCATCGAGCTCCGTAATATCTTTACCAATATCAATAATTTCGACTGTATATAACACAAAATTGCGGTTTCGATAAATATACCGTAATTTAGCAATAATACGACATGCAGTCCGCGAGGCACGCGTTGCCATTGCTATGTCGTGCCCGAAGGCCGCGGCTGCCGCGAAAGTGCGCCGGCCGGCACTGTGCAGCGAGAGTATTTTACCTGTAATATTGATAAGCGAGCGGCCGGCGAGAGTATTTTACCTTGATGAAGGTCGCTCATTGTACGCGGTTTGCTTCGCGCTGCGACGGGGTGGGGCGGACTGACGGATGAGCGCCACTATAGAAGAAAACGGGGTTAGTAGACTAATGGTAGAGCAGTGGTTAAAGAGGAGTATATCCTAGAAGTTATTTGTACAAAATTAATATTATTGTTCAATCAACGTAATGTTCAAATCTAAAATGTAGTTGAATGAGTTTTGTATTAGTTAAGGCATTATATAAACTGTAGGGCACGATCAGCGATATATTGATTGGCGAAGCTCATCAATCTAACATGCGCTGCCGCTGAATAGACTTGATATTTCCAACTTGATTTAAGTTCCTAAAATCACAAATAAGAAACAGAAAAAAATCACATAACTGTTAGAAAAACTTCACAAAAATAACCAACGCAAGTTGATTACTGACAACTTGCTTTTGATTATCTGGCTGGATAGCACTTGCTTAACAATAATTAAATAGCAATTGGAAAATTAAAAGTATCTATTGTGCTGGTTATTAGAATTCTATTAATAGTGCTGGAGTTCTATATACATGACGTAATGGACATCACCCCAGTGGGCTACTTCATTCTAATGCATTAGATCGAAGGGATGCTTCTTCTTCAATCTTCTAATAGCTGATGGTTCTAATATAGGGATTATTAATAGGCTTATTGTGGTTGATAATCTTATCATGAGGGCTTGCACTTCTGTTTTTTGCTACTTTCTGGACAGTATCAATTTCCAGATTGTTGTGTATTATTTTGTTGCTAATATACCAAGGTGCATTTGCAATACACATCAGTTCTTGATTTACTGAAGCAGCCCCGCAACTCATCGTCATAAGTCCACATCAATTTTATTATCGCCCTAAATATTAGTATTTTGTTTTTAAAGTAAAACTTCTTTAGGCGCGACTAGGGTGTAAATCCATACAGATGCAACGGAAGTGCGTTACGGCAGATAAGAGTCGAGTGCCAATGATTTGTCATTCGCTCTCGATGATATCGTTTCTAATAATCATATTACTAATAAACATTATTCAAAATTGTTATATGATGTATTTATTTTTACTCAAATGCCATCTTGTACAGTAGCAATTAAGTTTTACTTCAATCGCGTGTGAACCTTACGGGCACTCTTTTTTTAATTATAAATTAGATTTACCTCCAATTAGCCAGAACAGTGATTTAATTTTCCTTCTCATTTGTTTTGTTTTACTGTTGATGTGAGTAATCTAATTTAATTTGCTATCCAGATGCATAGCTAACTATTTAACAAAAATAGATTCAGGGATAATTTTATTATCATTGGACACCGAAAGACATTTACTCTTTATCAATGCAAATGTTGTATGGTGAGGTATGTTTTCATAGATTTTTGTGCGCCAATAGTTAGACTAGTTTTCGATTTTATCCAGATGATGTTTCGGTTTGATGTTTGCTAGTAATGGATTTTTGTCAGTAGAAATAATTACTATTTCATCCAATCGAAGGTTCCAATGGTTGTATTTCTCAAAACCGTAATGTCTCGTGTATATGTTTATATAATAAAGCCCTAGAGCGCTGTTCTGTGGAACGCCTGCTTAAAAAACACGAAAATCAGAAAAATCGATACCAATTTTTGTTCGAAATTGTCTGTTCTGTAGATAAGACTGGTAAAAATTATGATATTCAGGATGCAATTTTATTATTTTGATTAAAAAATCTTCATGTCACACTTTATTAAAAGCTTGTGTTACATCTGCATGGCATCATCATAATAATTACTTTACAACAATACAGACTAGAACAAACCATTTTGTGAAATATTGAATAAATTTCAGTACTTCTCTTATGAATGAAATGGAATAATTACAGCATAATTTGCACATACACATACTTGAATACTTTTGTTAAATTACCACATTAAAGGTCTTGCAAATCACCAAGTCTTGGAATATCAATATATACGGTCACGTGGGAAATGTAAGATCAGATTGATTCTTAGTAAATGTGATATTTTATCATTTTTTTGTAGTGCAGATATTTTGCTATAATTTATTTTTTCAAATAATTTTCGTGACATTGGTTTTCACTTGGAATTACAGATAGCAATAAGTTAAGGCAAAGTAGCCTTTCAACCATCAATAAATATCATCAGTATGAAAAAAACAATCTACGAGTACATTACGATATCATAGGTTCAAATTGAAAATATTTGTACATTCCAACTTGCCAAATTGAGACATTTTAAATATATAATAGATTTATATATGACTTTTTAACTATTAATAATCTGTGATTAATACTTTACTTTTTAATTTTAATACTTTTAACACTTTAATTTTAAATTAATTGAAAATGTTTATTTGAAGACGATTTTTTGTGTTGTTTGTACGAACTAAATCTGAAATTACAATCGAATAAAGCTTTAGATAGATAATGTTATTATTTAAAGTATATTAACAGATTCGTTTATATATTTTATTTTTAGCATTAAATAATTTGTAACAGTATATATTTAGAAAATTTTGTCCGCTGCGATGGACGGTCAGCAACGATTTATTTGCAGGTGAATATTTGTTTTATTTTTTCCGCTTTCCCGTAATCATCCCTTTGCCGTTGCTGCTCATGACAGACCGCGACACGCGCGCCCCGTGACGTCAATGCACCGCACCTAATCCCTCTGTGATATCGCTCTCTGGTCGACGAAAGAGGCGCAAGGGGTGGTTTGGTTACTACCCGTGCGCGGATTGTAGTTACATTTTTAAAATACTTGTTCCACAATAGAAAGCAGATTCTTTGAAGTTGATTTTCATATTTTTATTTAGAAAATAATTTAATAATATTATCGAGAATTTCATACTTTAATTCTTCTGCAAATTCATAATAAAATAATTGTTGCAAATTATTTCGAAGCGCATTTTTTTTCATTTTAGTAATTTTTAATTTGGTAATAACAAAACGTTAGATTTATTATTTTCTATAACTTGGGAGCTAATTCATACAATTTGTTTATCAAATTTCATCTTTCATTAATTTGCGTTTAAGTTTTTAATGTATCTTCTTCTTTTTCTGCATTTTCTTTCCCCTTTTTAGACCATTTAGTACACTCGTCTTAGACCATTTAATATTTTTCTTAGATTGCATTGTACACCAAAGCTCACAGAAATGTGAATCCAATCCAGTTTCCTTTTTCGGCTCTGCACAGAATACTCAATTTGTGATTCTGGTAAAAACATAAGAATAAATAAGCTGCGAAATGTTATCCAATCTATCTAAATACAGTCTATAATTTTATTTAATACATAGTTGTTGAATAAATTATTATTACATGAATTTTCAAATTTATTTAATACATAGTTGCTTGTCGGGGCGTTTCTTTTCTCTTTTTCGGTGTTTTGTGTTTTTTATTTTGTTAGTTGATTATCTGTAACTGATCAAGTTATACTATTATATATTTATATATAATACCATTACCATAGTTATACTATTATATATAATATTTTTGTAAAAAAATATTAATATATAATTATAATAATAATAATAATTCCTTTTTTTTATCGGATTATTAAACACAACTCAAAAAAATTATCGCGAATATTTTGTTTGGAAATTCATATTTAGAATTCCATTTGTATATAAGATTCAATTTGACTTTGAGAAATTATATATAAACCAATTATATTACAACAAATAACTCATGTCAAACAATTAAAAACAAACAACTATCTGGCTATGTTCACTAAAACTCCCAGCCAATTCAGTAAAACACCTAACTAATTCATCATTGTACAATTTTTTTTTGCTGTTATTTAATTTGTCACCTATCCCATAAACGAGGCAAAATGAGACAACCAAAGCGAAACAGGTCTAATATCTTATTTTTAATTTTATGATGATTTCACGAAATAATAGCTACATTATTCAATCGAAGCAAAATAGAAATTTTATGGGTACATTTCTACAGAGATAGCACTGTCATCAGCAGAGTTGGAATAACTATTTATTTATTACTTATCACATGAAAAATTGTTTTTTTTTAACTTAATTTACTTTATATCTACTCTATTTTATTGTTTATACCTTTGCCAGAATAAAGCCTCAGGTGCTGCTTGTCACACCACTTACTTGTAAACTTTTATAAACTTTTATAATTTAAAAATGACAATACATTCTATAAAACATTTAAATAACGTAGATTTAAAAATTATAATAAGGTCTTGCAAACTAAACAACAGTGCTCACGGCCTAAAAATAACTAACAACGAAAGATTATACTTTTGTTACGGATTTTCAAACATTGTCGTTTATCTCCTGATAATGATGTCGTAAGAATTGAGGTGGTGGCTGATTATACATCTTTTTCCCTCTACTTTAAAATATTGTTAAAAATTCCTACCTTTACTTTTTTATATATCGGTGGTAAATCTTTTCACCCGCAGACCTTCAAGCCTCGCAATAATATATATCAAATAATGTGTATATGAAATTAATTTTTAATTCGTTAATAATACTTAATTTTGTGTCATTCTTTATATTAATCAAAAATGTTACGAATATGAATTTCTACAAATTTCATACATTCCTAATAAGTAATAACTCAATTCACTAAATAAATAACGTTTCCAAGCATTATCAGTACGCGATCAAATTAACTTGATATAAAAGTTCGTAATATAGGTAATTGATTCTATTAGAAGTCATCAAAGTACTTTCGAGATTTCTTAGATGATATAATCTGCTTTATGGTGCCGACTTCAAAAATAGGCGAATCACTTTAGAATTTAATCCTGTTGCATTATATTTTGAAAGATTGATAATATTAAATTGATCTTAGTCAAAAATAATGCCTCAAAATTAATGATTAAGTAATACTTAATGGTAATTTTAAAATAACTCAATGTTGCAATTCCTCCATATCTAATCGATATTAAGTTTGTTGTATTTCATACATATAAACAAATAGTTGCTCAATCAAAATACGATTTTTCTTTTACTTTTTATTCATAGATTATCGTGGTAAAATTATATAAGCAAACGAATAAAAGTATAATATCGTTTTTCATGGTCATACAGGCGCTTATTATATTGCACTTTTAAAACCTGAAATATTTTATAAAACCTGTTTCTTTGTGTAATCATATGGTTGTTTACCAGACGAATTGTATTACAAATGGTTACAGAAGCAATTTGTAGAATTCGATTTCACGTATACTAATATAATTGTTACAGTTAGAAGCTTTTTATTTAAAATGAAACTGCATTCAGTTTTATAGAACGGGAAGTTTGAAATCGATATAATTGAGAGTTTTCTGTTTAATAATAATTTTATAATATTTCAATTCGAATCTCTTATAACGGTAAATAATGTAACAATTAATTTAAACAATTAGATTAATTTATTATCGAGATATGAAATATTACCTTTCATCTTTGCATTTTATAATGCAAGGTAAACATTTACATTTTATAATATTGTAATTTTAATATCTATACTTAATTGTAACTAATGAGACATTAAATATTGAGTTATTTCTTTAATTATGAGATAATATTAATTTTGGAAGTAAAATGCTTACATACTTACTTTACCTACTTTATAATTATATGTAAAACCATCTCAATCGTGTACGTTTATTGGAAATATTTGTATCGAACCCTCAATGATGGATTTCATACGCAACTTTACTTATCTTTTTAATTTTTTTAATTTGTAAGATATTTTTAATTATTACTGATTTTCACACGAATTCGACGATATATGTGCTATAGGGAAAATATTATAAGTGCAGGTACCATAATTTTACAATTTTAAAACTGTAAATACATCTTTATTGTTGTTTGTTAGATATTATAACTTTTGGCTCTTTCAATTCAATTTGCTAAAGTGAATTATCCGAAACTTCCACGCCAAAAATACCCCGTGCGCTTATGTTGGAAAAAAGCCCAAGTGATTCTCTGGTACGCAGGATGTCTTGGATCAAGGCGTTTCGAATTACTGTAAGCAAAATGCAATGAAGCTCAAAACAAAACCATACGGTGCCTCTTGATATAATTTTTTTTATCTGATATTTACCATTTAAATTATGAATATTAAACGTATTTATGATATTGAATTTAGCACAATCGGTAGTTCTGTATAATTTATATCGACTTATTTAAAATTATCGAATTTTTTGTATCAATATTGTTAACTTCCCGTAGGGTAGTTCTAGTAATGGACCGAAAATCGAAAATGAAATTTTTTGGATATCTTCACATTTTGAAGGTTTTTGAACATTTTGGCATACCTCAGAAAAAATAGATGTGTGTATGTGTGTGTGTGCATTTTTCGTTCACGTTTTCGGGCGCACGGATCAACCGATTTAAATGGTTCAAAAAACATTCGATTCCCATTGATAGGGAGATGTGCTGATTAGTTTTCGGCAAAGGCAGGTTCAGCCGTTACGGAAATAAAGAGCAAAGAGTGCAGAAAATAGTAATCGAGGTTTTGAGAGAACGGAGTATTTGATTTGAATGATCCAAAAAACATTCAATTTGTAATGAGTGGGAGAAGTGGTGTTTAGTTTTTGGCAAAGGCAGGTCTGGCCGTTTTGGAGATACCGAGCTAATTGCGCAAAAAATTGTAGTTTATGAGAGAACTAAGCATCCGATTGGAATGCTGTTGCTGGTGTTAACGAAACGATTGCTTTTGGGATTTTTTTAAAACAAATTTTTAATTTCCAAAGAATATTTTTTTTAATATCGAAAATAATCCGGATTTCAATTTCTTTAGCTAAAATTCTAAAGCTCACTAACTTACTTCAAATACATAATTTTAACTTTGCAATTCAGTTTATATAATTCTTATAAATATTAGGCATTGTCCTTTCGATTGGTTAAGTTTTGCTTATTTACTTTCCTGTAAACAAAAATAAGTTACAGTATTTTTAATAATCTATTTGAAAACATGGTAAATTTCAGCAATTTGCTTCAAGGCACGATGCCATGCACCACTAGTTCTTTAATTTTTTTAGATATTAGTTTATTGTAATTTCATAAACACCTACTTATTACAATCATATATCTTTGTATGTATACATATGTATTGACAAATTCTAATAATTCGGCATAGCATCAATAAAAAACATTTTATTTTAAAAATTAATTTTACATTCATACGTTTCGGCTATAATCCAAACTTCATTCAGTGGAAAAATAAGTTAATCTTACTCAGGATATTCACTTTGCACTTCACTATAAAATATAAACAATAAACTTGTAATTAAACAATATTTCACAAAATACTAGCTCAAGAAATCACAAATAGATAGTGTGCAATATATTTGTTGTCCGTAAACTGGTTGAATACATAATCTTATTATATATTATGTCTAATTAAAATTAAAATAATTGAATAACGTATACTTGAAAATTATTTGAAGTTCTCATAAACTAAATAACAGTGCTCACAACAAAACTTACAACCAAACAAAATGCTTTTGTTATGATTTTTTAAACTTTTCTATTTATCTCCCGATAGTAAACTCATAACTATCAAATGACTGTTTAAACATATTTTTACCTCTGCTTTCAAATATTGTTGTTAAAAAATGCTCAACTTTACTTTTTTTGAGATATTGGTGGTAGACATTTTTACACACGCGTTTTTAAGCACCGCTCTACTCTATTTTAAATATTTTTCCTGTCAAATGAATTTTTTTTCTGTTCAATGTAGGTTTTACCTACAATAGATACTATAATCTTAGCAAATTTTGCTCAATTTGTTGATAGTTTAATAATTATACAATATTTGCGAAGCAATGATTATACAATATTTGCAATACAATATTATAAAAATCGACATAGTTAATTATTAAAATTTCAGTATCATTAGTAATAGGTCATTAACACATCCATTAGTTTTCGCTGATTAAATATACAGACAAGAATAATCCTTAATAGATATTTCGCAACCAAGCACATAGCAAAAGCAAGTTGTAAAATTGCGATGCAAATAATAATGTGTCACAATTATAATAGTTCGAATGAAAAGTTTCAAAGTGTATTTATCGTAGTAGAAATATATTTTTACCCGCGGCCCATTCATTCATTTACTGAGTTATCACTATGGTTATATCTATTATTGGTCGACGGTCGTTTTATTTTTAACTCTCTTGTATATATCTATTATTCTTTCCGGACAGTCACCGTCCTCATACCAATTTCAGGTTAATGTGTTTGTGATGGAACAAAAAGACATATTAGATTTGGACTTTTTTTCACTCGATGTAAAACAAACACATGTGTTTTCCTTATATATACCTATACACATGTAGGTCTATTTTATGGTTTTCTTTTTTGAGTTAATTGATACTTGTTTGGTACCAGAAATAATCAATACTATCAATATTATAATAAAAACATTGGAGATATGACTACTTTTATATGTTTATGTTTGTGATGACAACTTGTAAATATCAATATCAATTTGTATATATCGATAGTTGAGGGAGGAAGAACGACTATTCTTTTAACATTGTAAAAACTAGAAAATATTTAAAGAATAAAATTAAAAATACAGCATACATGTGAATCTACTGATGAGCACACATTGTACAAGTGTTAACTCCCAATAAAGTTGTACGTATTTTGCTTTAACGTTTTGATTATGTTTTACAAATAAATTCAGTGGGGGCTTGAAGGTCCAAGGGTAAAAAGGTTTACGTTCACCACTAATATCTCAAAAACAAAAGACGTTAGGAATTTTTCAACAACAATAGAAAGTAGAGGGCAAAAGATGTATAACCAGTCTTACGACGTCTTTGTTAGTTTTTTTGTTGTGAGTACTGTTGTTCAGTTTACCAGACCTTAATATATTTTAAGTATACGTTATTTAATTGTTTTATAAGATGTGATGCTAATTTGAAGTTAGATTCAACCGTTTTCTTTATATAACCTCTATAAAAGCTTGTGGTGTGGCATAAAAAGGACCAACTGAACGTTTACACTGACAAAGGTGTAAACCATAAAAAATAGTCAATAAAAAAGTATGCAAGTTGAAAAGGCAATTTTACAAGAGATTAATTAAACAACTAGTTATTCCGATTAATTAAATAAATAGTTATTCTCTGCTGATGAATATTTCTGACGATAAGCAAGATCAGAGTATGTAGAGTGTTGTTTCTGCCTAAAAATGCACCCATGAAATTTATATTTTGCATTGGTGATAAAATTTTATATTTGCATTGGTAATAGTAGCCATTATTTCGTAAAATTCCTTTAAAATTCGAAATAAGACATTGGATTTGTCCGCCCTCTGACTACTCATTTTACCCCACCTGTGGGAACAAATTTTAGAAGAATGGTAAAAAACTCATTTCTATAATTAGTATTTTTACTGTACAAGGTTCGATAATTGTTTGTTTTGATACTGGTTATGTGCTGTGATATAGTTCATTTGGTTTAGACAGTATAATTACTTCTATGACTCAATTGCATCTTTGTGCTCTACTTTATTGGTCGTTATCAAAGATGAGTCTAATGTAAGTATAAAAATCATTTTTACTTAAATTATATTATAAGCGATAAGCCATAACATGTGACATCATTATTAATTTCAGAATTTTTTTTTAAGCATTTTTGTATAATTTTGCCATATTGAGATGAAAAAACTACTATTGAATGTTTGAATATTGAACATTTTATGTTTGATAAGTTCGCAATATGTACCATTACATAAATAGTTAATAATTAATACTAAGTTCTTTGAATTTGATTTAATAATATTCATCTAATAGTAATTACTTGGAGTCTACTATCTTTATTTATTATTGTCTTATTTTATATCCTATTCTTGAAAGTATAAATTAGTAAGTTCTTGCACATTCCACAGTAGGTAAATTATATTTTAAATTGTATTTGGTACAATACAGTATAGTTAGCGTTTTAGATTAGCAATTATTACCAAATATCAGTCTTTTTAACAGCAGCGCCCTAAGTGCTTAAAGTTTTTTTATTTGGAAGTATAAAGTCTATTTTATACTTTTCGATCTTTTTGCACTTTAATTTAATAATAGTAATAATAGTAATAAAAATGTCAGAGTGTTTTCCCTATGATCGAGTATTCATATAGCAAAGCATGAAATTGACAGAATAAAAATAAGATTATAACTACAACTTATAATTAAAACTAGTGGGGTGTATGGCATCGTGCCTTAAGGCAAATTCTCCGTTCTCTTAAAAACTCGATTTCTATTTTCTGCACTCTTTGCTCTTTATCTCCGTAACTTCTGGACCTGCCTTTGCCAAAAACTAATCAGCACATTTCCCTATCAATAGGAATCGAATGTTTTTTGAACCATTCAAATCGGTTGATTCGTGCGCCCGAAAACGTGAACGAAAATTGCGGTCACACAAAACACACACGCACACACTCACACACACACACATCCATTTTTTCTGAGGTATGCCAAAATGTTCAGAAACCTTCAAAACGTCGAGACATGCAAAAATTTTCAATTTCGATTTTTGGACGATTACAATAACATACCCTACGGAATGTTAATAATATATAATATAATACCATCTAAAAAAAACATCAATTGAATCATTGCTTAGAATCATTATTAGATGATGTTCCAATATTTGAATGTACTATATTCACTAATACTATTACATTATATTTAGTTTTCCAGTTCAATATAGGCATGAATGGATTTTAAACAATTTGAAATAGAAATGGGTTTATGAAAATATGTATATACATTTAGCAATATTGGGTGCACTATGCAAATACAATTTCGTGACCTGAGTATCCGATTGGGTTATTATATTTAAGTATCTATTAATTTATTAGTTACATGTGTATTATTGTGAATAAAGTTTTGCTGAATTAAGTTTATTGAAAAACGATGTCTTTTTATCCTTGCCATGATGTGATATCCACGTATTTGGAGTTATAAGAGTATGCTTATTTGCCTCCCCCGGTACTGTTGAATTATAAATGTACGTGTATGTCTATTGTGACGTCAAGCGTCGCCTTCCACCTCACTATCCTTGTCCCAGGACACGTGATTGTGCCACGTGCAACAATATGAAACATGATATTAGATGAATATTTCTTTTATGACAATTCTGATAGGAATCATGTGTAGGTGCGATCGTTACCTGTGCTGCAAAATTCAGGGGTCGATTTGTTAAGTGTTCTTGGAGATGGATGGGGAAAAGTGCTATGATGTAGTGAATGAATATTTTTATTTTTGGCTTCATATTTATTGTAGTGCCTCCTGACATTTATGACAAAATTATTATTTATATTGTATTTCAATGGTTGTATTCAGGAAATTGAGATCTAGCAGATGTTATGAAAGATATTTTAAAGTATTCACTCCGAGCAATTTATTTTATATTTTTCCTAAAAAATTTAATTTTAAAACTTAGCTCTTAATAGCATATTTTAAACGTAAATATGTATTCAAATGAAAGGCTATATATTTTTAATACTTTATTAAAAGTAGGTTAGAGCGAGGCTTGAAGATCCACGGGTAAAAAGGCCCACCACATTATCTCAAAAACAAGTGAATTGTGCCATTTTTTAACGATACTATTTTAAAATATATGGAAAAAGATATAAACAGTTAACAGCTTTAAATCAAGCGTCATCACTATTGGGTACTAAACAGCTACATTGTCAATTTTCTACAGATTCTACTGTTTTTAGGGTAAAAAGGCTCACGTAAATCTTTACACTGTCAAGTGTAAACCATGAAAGAAAAGTAAATAAAAATAATAAATTAATAGTTATTCTAACTTTGACAAAAATTCTTCTGAATAATTTTTGTAAAAATTGTATATAAAAAATAATGAGTCTGATTATGATTACTTAAACAGAAAAATCTACCAAAGCAATGTATATTGTAGTAGTAACTTTTGATATTTTTTATTATTTTCAAAAATGCATATTTAAATTAATAATTTTTAATTTTATTGTTCATCTTAATAAAAAAACTACATCGCACTGATTAAATAATTATGCTATTGTTTCATAAAAAAATTTAAATTAAAAATAAAATAGTGTATCTTCTTAACCGCTGGCTGTTTTTTTTAGCCCGCCTCTGGGGCAAAACGGACCAGGCGACAAAATTTAAACAAAACAGCACAAAAACGTGAATGTTAGACGTGTTCCAGTTAATGATGAATTAACTGGAAATTTTACTGATCGTAGTTAGATAGATGTTTGTATGATATGTTATTTATTTTAATGTAATTGGTTTGATCTTAACGTGTTAAAAATCAAATTGTACATTTGCGCGCTTTAATAATTATATTTATAACTCATATCTCAGTTTAATAGTTTCAGTTAAATTTCTCTGATTCGCCTAATTAAGATTATTTTAGTTGTATTCCATAAATAATGGCCATTTGTAAAGCAAATTTTTAATTATAATATCGAGTGTTGTTAATTTAAAATCTGTTAAACGTATTGATGAATTTATGTTTAGTATCGTTATCTTATGCCGTTTAAAGTTATATTGCGAAGTTTCTAATTGATTCGGATTAAAGATTACACCGGTCCACGAAATAAAAAAAGACAGTATTGGGCATGCGGCATATGTTTTCCAAAGTAGTTTTTACCGCTTATCACGAATCTAAAATTAAAATAGGGGGTCAAAATTTTAGGAAAATTAAAAAAAAATGACAAAATCTTCGATCTTGTGATTCTTCTGCATAATAATCAATATCTTGTAATTTCTCTTGTTTCCTGACACTTTTTACCTTAAATTATCCTTGAGTTCCAAATGAGTGATCTATTGAGTTTTTTTTTTCAGCAGTAATATGCAAGCATATTTCCTTCCCATTGCCCCTGGGTAATCTGCAACCATGTTTGCAATCTGCAACCAACAACGTTTGCAATATCTGGCAAAATACTTCTACAGAAAAAATCTTAAGTAGTCATTTAAGGTAGAAAAGATCTGGAAACGATGAAAATTATAAGATTTTAAGTATCATGCAGAGGGATTACTAGATCGAAGATTTTGTCATTTTTTTAAGTTCTTTTCAATATTTGCCTACCATTTGCCATTTGCCTACCAATTTTGACTTTAGATTCGTGTTCAGCGGTAAACACTATACCGGAAAACATATGCAACACACTCGATACAGACCATTGTTATTTTTCTTGATATTTATTGCCAGTAACTCATCATATAGTGTAACTGTAGACTGTCGCCCTAGTAATGATCGTATTCATTAGACCGTCACCGGCGATCGGCGATCGTCCTCGTCTTGCCGCTGCCGGTGTTGCTTGCAATTGCGACAAGCGCCGTTCTTATTCTTCGCTCTCGAGCGAGTCTTGAAGTTCTATTTTAAGACGTACGTGCTCGACGCCATGTGCAGATGCGCTTCCGGCAAGGTTGCCGGGCTGTAAACGTTTATGTTACTCCAGACGATCGATTTGTTTTTCATTGCTCTTGTGTAATTAGGAATTTTGAAACTGTGTACTTTGTGCACATTATATTTTAAATATTTATATCAAATTTTATTGTAATAATTTTATTTTATTAAAAAAATTCTAGGCAGTAGAGGAGACTTGGTAAGTTTGTACCAGGTTACGGTAGTGTCAGTCGTCATACCATGGGAGGGAAAGGGTCCAAGGGGAAAAAGATGTAGTATGTTTGTTTGAACAAGTTCACATTGTTGCTTTCAGTCGGCGCCCTACATTAACATGATCTGTAGACCGCATTGCTTTTAAAGAGTCAAAGAAAGTTTCTTTGTAAAATTCTTTTACTGACTGTTTGGTGTATACAAATAGATATCTTTGTTTGTTATTTTTCTGCAAGTTGACCATTAGTAGATAATTACCAGCAATTATTTTTGGTGCATAAGGTTTAGTTCAGTAATAACGATGATCTGGGTACAGATGTGACATGTGGTTGTGGTCTTATCCTTCTCGGGGAAGATTAAACAGGTAAAGCAAAATCTAACTTAACTCAGACAAAATACGGAAGAGAAAGGTGAAAAAAATTTAATACGAGAAAAAGAAATCACAGATATTTTCTGTTAACTTTGTTTAGAAAGTTATGTTCTGATATATATTGTTTTAATATAATCATAAGCTTTGTTCTTTGAATGATTATGTTGTGTTGTGAAATATATTATTGTTATTAACATTTGTTATTAACTATTTTGGCGTGTAAAATTATTTTTTTAACCTATGTTTATGTCTGTCACAACCGTCCTGGGGGTGTGGACGGTTATGACACTTGTCCTTTTCTTATATGATTTTATTACTGGTTTTTAATGGACAGTATTTCAGTATTTCCATGTAGACAAATGATTAATTTGCCATTCATTTTACTTCTCTCTCAGCTAACTGGCAAATGAACAAAATTATTACTGATCAAAAAAGTGACACTACCGTACCCAGTCTCTTCTACTGGTATTTTGTATATAAAATCAATTATATAAAAGAAAAATGAGAGTTTCAATATCCGAGAAGTAGGGTTATATCAAATGCAAGATTATCATTCAATAACAGATTTCGTAACGGCGCATAAAAAATACCTTTATTTACGCCTATATATAATTATATAAATGCGCAAAAATGTAATAAAAAGGAACAGCATTAAAATTATATAAATGACGAATTAGTATTCATTTACTTACTTTTCACAATTCTTTTTATCGAGGTTTATTTTCTCATACAAGTGCATACTACTGAAATCAAGCTTGGTATGAAAACATTACAGATATTTCAACGCATGTATTCAGAGTCTCTGGTTTATAAAGTCTTGAGTGTAGAACAGCTTGATGGTATGCTGAAATTTAAAAAAAGAGAAATAACTATCCAAATAAGGCATACCTAAATTTTAAGATTTATTCTCATATAGATGTGTTCTATTTGATGTTATTTACACTTTACATCTAAAACTATGTCAATGTTATTACTGTAATATGAAAATTTAGATGCTAAAAGGTATCACAGGTATTATTTCTCCAGCTAGTCTGTCAGATATGTGTTCTACCGAAGAATAATCATTAATTTAGTTTAAAAGATTTATCTTATTAATGTTTTGATATCCTTGCTAGTTTATTTCATTTTATACAATTATCTGCAAAGGTCATATAAATGTTATAAAATCAGTTTGGCTTAAGTCAAAAGTATTATAATTTATGGTGATACATATTTTTGTAATGCATATTTTATAAACTACTCCGTACTTATAACCTTTACGACTTCAGCGAGCTTAAAATTAAACTCTTTTATATTTACAATTTTTAAGACTTTAACGAGCTGTCGAAAGAAAATGTAACTATTCGCTAAGCTGTTTTAATACGAAGTATTACATCTTGAGTGAATTTGCTCTCATGTTGTTTTGCTTAAAAGATAAAAGCACATGTTTTTAGTCAGTTGAATCTGTTTCTATCCCTTTTTACATAATTAATTGTAAAAAGTACATGCGTAGGCGTCACACCTGGTTTGCTTTTATGGTAATGTGACATTTAACAAGTGTTGGTGGATTACATTTCGTGAGTAAATAGCTTTTTTCTTTTGACTACATAATTATTGTTTCTAAGTTAGTTTTAGTGCACACTAAATCATTAAACTTTTGAAATTGGACTTTCTTGTAGAAAGTTTTTCTGTCATGTTCTAATCATATGGAATTGTGAAGTATCATTTGCATATGCTTTTTCACATTATTGTCTCTTGAAATGAGTCAAAATTACTTCCTGTTCCTAAATAATTAATTTATGCATTAATCACAGAGATTTGATACATATTTGTTGAAAATACTAAACTCTACTGCTGGAATGAAATTTATAAACGTAATTTCAAATATAGTGCTAATAGGGCTTCTTGTAGTATTAATAAGGCTTATAATAAGATTTTGCAAAACAGATTATAACCAGTTTATTGAAATATAAGAGTTTATTATAATTAGCAAAATTAGTTGTATTTCATCTATTAACGTTTTTTTTATTTTCAGGTGATCTTTAAAATATAAACCAAGCTCAGTATCGTAAGTACCTATTTATTTTACACAAAAAGTACTCGATAGCAGATAATAAATGTTTTAAATATAACAATATCAATGTGGAGTGTTGTCTAATAAAATTTTGTTTAGATTTCGATACCTATGTAAGATAGGCACGAACAAACTCCGGGTTATTCCGGTGGAGACGCCAGCTCCGTTGAGACTCGTGTAACTTTACTCAATTTGTTTATAAATTGTAATAGGTTTTATAAACAACTATTAATTTTATTAACAACCATATAAACTATATGATTGTTTTACAATAATTTCGTGTGCGCAAATATGTATTTTTAATTTGATCAAAACAAACTATTGAGCTGTTCATTACAAACCAATTATCATTCTCTGCACGAAATCTTAACTTACTGCTTACTGTTAATATTCTTTAAAAATAATTGAAAAAAAAAACTATCAGAATGATATTATCCGTATTTTATCATTTTACATCTAGACTTTTTGTAATAGCAATGCATTATGTAATTGAATCGCATGTCTTAAAAAATAATATCAATCGTGCGATGTTGGATATTATGTGTATTTTTAATTAATTTCTATCTATTTATAATGTTTGTATATCCGAAAAGATAAATTCAAACGCCGTTTGCGATATGAAATTATTGCCTCCTCTATAATTGTTTTAAACGTGATCAAAATGATTCTATCGCTGATTTGGGAATTTTATAGTTTGATGATAGAACTATAAAAAAATCAGTATGCGAACTGCTAGATCATCTATCACGGTTAGATAGCGTGCCTTCCGATCGTAAGCTGGAAGCGAAGCGGTTACCAATGCGCGCGGTTGCAGTGTTCATAGGCGTTTTCTGAGCTTCGAAGTCGCCTGTAATTTATAGGTACGCATCGTTAAGCTTCTCACGCACTAAATGCGGCTTCTATGATTCTAAAAGCTAAGTTATCAATTTTGTTTAATTACATATTTAATTAATTGAAATTGTATTTATTGTTGACATCAATTTATAATAAAGAGTTGATAATGAGATAATATGAAGAGGTGATAAATAACATGAAAATGTTTCAAGAATAGTTATGTTAATTCCTTAAGGTAAGTTCGAATGCTTCAAATTAGATGGCTTTACGTATAGAAATATTTTACTGTACTACATGTAGGGCAACACGGGCCTGAAGGTTGAATTTGAATTTGAGAAAATATATTGTGAAAACCAAATCAATTCTACCACAAAAAATAACACATATCAAACAAACAACTTTTTGACTATGATCAGTGAAACTCCCAGATCATTCATTATTGTAGAAATACGATTATTTTGCTGTTTTCCGAAAATGTGTAACCTGGTCCTTTTTACATCACAGCACTAGTAAATTGGAACGGCCAGGCGTCAAACAGGTCCCAATGTCTTACTTTAATTTTAAAGGAATTTTAAAGATTAATAGCTATATTATTTAACTAATGCAAAATATATATTTAATGGATGCATTTTTTACTTTATAACGCTGTAAAAAACCTTGATATGTTTTGTGTTTTTTACATCTTTGCCAGGGTTAATTGGTTAGCTGTTTTTCCCCACCCGTTGTAAGCTTTTGCAGAGGTTATATAAAAGAAACTGTTAAATTTAACGTAAATTAACAATATGTCTTATAAAACAATTAAATAAGGTATACTTACAAATTATATCTAGTGCTTTTTACTAAAGGACCAATTATATTATATGGTATCGTAAACTATACTTGTATAGTTTCCTCTCACAACCAAAAAACTAACAATGAAAGAAAATATGTTTGTTATGGATTTCCAATGATTGCCATGTGTTCCCGATAGCAACGTGGCAAGAATCCAGGTGATAGATGGTTATACATCTTTTTCCCTCTACTTTCAAATATTGTTGTTGAAAAATTCTTAACTGGTTTTTTAGATATTAGTTGCCAACTTTTATACCCGCGAACCTTTAAGACCCGCTATATAATATATTATATTTGAATTGTGTGAAAAATTTATTTTTTAATAATAATATATTACACATATGGGTGATGTGCAACTTATTTTATTGTACGTTTTACTAGTTTTGGCCAGTATTTTTGATAACCTAATTGCATTTTCTTATTGAATGTGAAATTGAACCTACTACTTGTTGACCACCCTAATATGTAAGTTATTGGTCACTGGATTAATTAACAAGAAGCCATTGATATATCGTTCGAAAATAACTCCATTCAATTCCACAACCGTCGTAATTGCATCTCAATTAGTTCTGGTATAAGATCAAACCACTGACGGCGTTTGTATTATAATAGAATTATTATATTGTCAATTTATACATACCCTACAGTTCGTTGGCTGTCAAAGACAATAGCTATGTAGGTTCAAGGGAACCCCGAAACGTAGAGATCTACACCTATGCAATTTGATGTCAAGTGCATTTCTGCATAACGAGACACACGGTGCGTTATTGAAATTACGCTCGTCTTGACGCGTATGATGTTTGTTGGAACACTAGCGTTGAACCTGCCTTCATTCGCTAGCGATAGAGATAGTTCTACTACTAATTTCATAGATTTAAAAATTAGGTAGAAATAATAAGACATATATACGCTGTAACTACAGTAATCTGTGTACCACCTTTTTATTAAATTCGCACTTTCTTCTCAAATTTTATTTGATTCTATTGAAACGCTAAAAATTGAATTTTTATCAAATAGTAATTGCTATTAAAAAAAAAGAAAAAACGAAAGAATGAATAATCCTTCTTTTACGTACCACATCACACACAACACTCCTCGATTCTTACGATGGTCGCTGTCAGGTGATGAAAAGCATTGTCTGAAAATTCATAACAAAAGTATTTTTTTGGTTGTTAGTTTTTATTTTGTTTTGAGCACTATTGTTTACTTTACGAGACTTTAGTATAACCTTTAGGTATAAGTTATTTTAAATGTTTTATAAGATGTATTGCTATTTTTAATTTAGATTCAACCGTTTCTTTATATAACCTTTATACTAGCTCACATATGGGTGGGATAAAGAGGATCAACTGAACCTTTGTATTGAAAAGGTGTAAACAATAAAAAATAGTAAATAAAAAAGGAATTTAAGTTAACAAAAACAATTTTACAAGAAACAAGTTACATAAATTGTTGATCTAACTATGGTGATGATTATTTTTGACGAAATGCCAGATCGAGGATCTGTTATATACAATATTATCTCTGTAAAAATGTATCCATTGTATATGTACTTTGCTTTTGTTTAATAATGTTGTTATTATTTCGTAAAATTCTTGTAAAATTAAAAATAAGACATTGGATCTGTTTGCCCCTGGCTGTTCCATTTTACCCCGCGAATTTCCGAAAAACAACAAAACAACACATATCGAAAATGATGTATTAGCTGGGAGTTTTACTGAACATGGTTGCTTTGATATGTGTTATTTGTTGTGATATAATTGGTTTGTGATATAAGTCGCGCTACCCAATTTGTTTGTGTGTAATAAGTATTGTGACTGTAAGTAAATAAATTACATATTAATACGTTTTTTTGAATTTGTTTATCTTTATTGTATTATTTTAATTCGACTTTTGATAATTTCAAGAATAAAGGGTTTACATAGCAAAAGACCTGCGCTCATTAACCACTTGTTTGGTAATCGTTCATTACCATTGAATTTCTTTATCTGACTTCTTAGATGGTTTTGGAAAACCATTTGTTTTACTGGATATATTAATACAGTTGAAAGTAGCCACAATTTAGATAAAATAAAATCCTGTTGAATATACGTATCTATAAAGACAATATCTAGCGTGTACATTTGTTATGTGTGCCTATGTTTTGGTCTCGGCCGTGTGTTTCAGCGCGGGAGAGTTTTGTCGCTGCTGGAGTGACTCAGGACGCGTGGCGGCTCGCGCTCCCGCAAAGTCAGGCGCTGTATGCGTCCGAGCCTGACGCGCGCTGATACTTACAATTAGTGCCGTGTAATTGCATACACCTTTAGAGGGATACAACTCTCTTATAGTAGATAAATCTCTGTATATAGGAAAATCAGGGTTAGATAGATAGACATTTCTTTATTTTTTATAATTTAAGTACATGCTTTAGAAAGTATTATTGTATGCTTATTATTGGCGGTTTGCTTAGTATTTAAGTACAATCTAGGAGTTGCAAATGGCATGAGAAATGCACAATATTTTATTTTAACCTCCACTGTACTCCGATTTACTATAGTATACTCGTATATACCTTACTATAAATAAAATTTAATTTACAATTGGTCGAAAGGGCCGCCTGTAGTGAAAAAAAATTAAAAAAACTAATGTTAAACGTATTAATATCTATAACTATGCTATTACATTCCATTACGCGGAACACTGCTTTCTTTTATTTAAGTATGCTTAACGATAGTATTAATATTAAAACTATTAATTTGATCATTGTATTATAACATTCTTTTTGATCATTGTATTATAACATTTAATTTCATTATATCCATTCACCTATTGCATGCTTAATTAGTATTTTCTAACATTCTGTAAATTGCTTCATTCTGTCTAAAACGCTTTTTTCATTCAATTTCAACATTTATTATGAATATTTTGATATTAATATTTAACGAACAAAATTTACTAGATGCTTAAGATTAAAGTCACTGTACGCTTCGGTTTGGCCGGGACAGTCCTGGATTTCCAACTTGCGTTCCGTTTTTTTTTTAAAGCAATATTAGTTTTTGAAAACTTTAAACGCAGTTACCTGATAATGAACTTACAACTACCCATAAAATATCTGAAAATTATGTACACATAATGAAAATATACGTAATGAATGAGCAAGTAATTTGCCGAATGCAAAATTCCGAAGTCGGGTTATAATAGCCTCTCACATTAATAATTTTGAATTTTCTTTTTCAATTGTACGAAAATAATTCAGAAACACGTAGAGTTTATTTATTATGAAGTTAGAATAATAATAAAGTCATAAAAAAATCATGCACTTAGATCTAAAAGTGCTTGAATTAATCGACTTTAAAGTTTTGACATATTAAAAAAAATGATGAGAAAACTGTTCACTATTTTTCACGATGGCCAGGTATCTTGGGACAAAAATCTAAATTTACATCAAATAGCAAAAAATAACGTCCAGAAAGTTTTTATATCAATGCGTTAATAAGTGAGAAATATGAAAACGACTCTTAGGCCTGGTGCAAGTGTTTATTTTTACCTACTATAAGTTAATTATGCAGAAAACTTAACAGAAATTTTTACATTGTTTTAAAAAAAATTACAAATATAGGATATAGTATAAAATCATGGATGAAAGAAGCAGTAGTCAGTAAATTACGAGTAAAAACAACTGATTAGTTAAAAAACTATTTTTTATCAAATCTTAAATAATATTTGTTATTTTAAATTTAATTAAAATAATTTAGCATAAAGCCCCCGTTCCTTGTCCCGTATTAGCCTTACTATAAGTTGGCGTCTTGGTTTTGGCATTAAAAATGTGTCCATATTATTTAATACTAAATTTAAAAATTTACCTATTTAGTATAAATTAATATATGCAAACAAATAGATATACAATAATAGATATACAAGTAATAAAATGGTTAATACATTTGTATCGACTTATTGGCCTGCGCATAATTTCAAGTAATTTGCCCGTTCAATGGCATATTTTAGTGGTAAATCAGTCGTCGTCTTCCGCCAGTTTGAGTATCGTTGGCGGATGAGTGCGTTAACTGAACCTAAGTCGTGGCGGCGACGTCGCTTAGTGATTGTTTTCCAAAAATAACCGCTTGCAGCTGCCGCGTCACACTTGACACGAGTTTGATTCGTCATGGCTGCGGCCTGCTCCTTTACTTGTTACTTATCCCTTTCCTATAACCCACTGGACAATAATAATATAATAATATAACTGCAAACACCTTTGAATCGGTAGTAGCTGTCGTTTTGCATATTCTTAGGCTGTATTGCATATACGAGTACATCATTTAGCTGATACACAGAGATGGAAGCAGTGAAGCATAAGCACCTTCCGATTAATGAGATAATACTAAGGACAATTAATGAGAATATTAAGCCTGGGTTTTCACATTGCTACATGCATAAACAAACAAAACCGCAGTGAGATTTCTTAAAAAACTTAATACATTAATACTAATATTTATCCAATCTTTATTGAAGAAAGCGTATTTTCTATTAATTTTTAATTATGCTGCTCTTAAAGGGTAGAGCGTAAAAAGGTCCACCGCCGATATTTCAGAAACCAGTAAAAGTTAAGAATTTTTTAACAACAATATTTGAAAGTAGAGGGAAAAAGAAGTATAACCAGTCATTACCTTGATTCTTACGACGATGCTATCGGGACATAAATGGCAATATTTGAAATACCATAACAAAAGTTTTTTTTTTCGTTGTTAGGTATTTTGGTTGTGAGCACTGTTACTTCGTTTACGAGTAATTTGAGTATAGGTAAATTTTAAGTATAGGTTATTTAATTGTTTTATAAGATATATTGCTAATTTTGAGTTGGATTCAACAGTTTTTTTATATAACCTCTATAAAAACATACACCTGGTCGGGGTGAAAAGAACCAACTAAATTTTTACCCTGGCAAAAGTGTAAAAAATAACAAATAGCAAATAAAAAAGTAAATTAAGTTAAAAAGGAAGCAATTTTACAAGAGATAAATTAAATGATTAGTTATTTCAACACTGTTTATGAAAATTTCTGAAGAAATACCAGATCAAGCTTATTCACAGTGTTATCAATGTGAAAATGCACCTATGAAATTTATATTTTGCATATATTGAATAATAGCTATTATTTTATAAAATTCATTTATTTAAATAAGACATTGAATCTGTTTGCCCCAGGCTGTCTCAATTTACCCTGCTTATGGGGTAAAAAGGACCGGGTTACAAATTAAAAAAAAAAAAACAGAAAAAACACATTTCTACAATCATGAATTGCTAGGATTTTTGCTGAACATGGTCTGATAGTTGTTTGTTTGATATAATTGTTCAATTGCTCACTGTCAAATTGGACCCTTGTGCCCCGCATATATAAAAGTAAATAATATTTTAACATTTATATTAAAAATAAATATTTATATTGAATTATTTAATATAGCTAACATAGTATCAGTATTATTAATATAATTGCAAATATTTAATAATATTCTAAATATCTTGAAATTTAAGTTCAATATTTAATGTTAATTTATGAAAGGTTTCTACGCATGACGAGTATACTCGTCAATACCCACAATTCTGCCTATGATGAGTATATTGGTCAATTACAGATAATTGGTTAATTGTAACTCACTATTCACAAACACTTTTTCATAAATATTTCCATCGCGAAGAAAATAGTGAAATTCTTGATAATATTATTATCGTTTTCTATATTTACTCATATGCTTTCGGTGGTTAGTTATTGGCGCCGTTAATACGCAAAATGCTCTTCAATCGCAAATAGTATGCAATAAAAATATTGTGATTAATTGTTTGCGAAATACATTGTTTTCTTCAGCGTAGAACAATATTGTTAATGTCGATTTCAAGTTCAACGTTCTCTATTAACGCAAACAGCTCATATGTACGCGAATGATATTTACTTTAATAAAAAATAATTATTTTTTAAGTTTTATAGATGTTTATCCATAATTATTAATATTTAATGAATGTTTTCAGGATAATATAGCCAAATTAATTCTTTTTATTAGCCTCCGCTTGTTGAAGATTGATCTTGTTACCAAATGTGTTTGTAAGAAATTAGATTCCATTACAGAAAAAATTCATTTCATTTCAGATATTGACAGTTTTCTAGTTCGAATAATTGCGTATACTGTATATTGTATGTTATTCCCTCGATTATTTCGATATAATATATGATAATTTTTTTTCCTAAAAACTTTAAGGAAATTTTGTGTCTCTTCTTTATTTATACGTGTATAATACACGTCGATCAACATGAATAAAAATCAAAATTGAAGTGATAAATATAAATGTTATGCTACTTTTAATACAAATTACTTGTAATTTGTTTTAAATCACCATTAAAATATATATATATATATATATATATATATATATATATGTATATTAACATATGATGTTATTAATACCAAACAAATAATTATTTATACGATTCGATAGCCCATATTTAATGATAATATATAGTGTAATATAAAGTATGAAATAACGTTATTTTAACCCAAGAACGGTTGTGACTTACATAAACATAGATTAAAAGCAATAGGTATAAATACCAAAGTATTATAAAAATTATGACGATTTTTATTGTCGTCAATAACAATAATATGTAACACAACACAACATAAACATTAAAACCAAGCTTATAAATAATAATATATGACATATGAATAATATAACAATGTATAACAAAACATAATTCTTTAAACAAAGTTAACAAGAAATCTTTGTGAATTTTTTTCTTGTATTAAATTTTTCTTTTTCTTTCTCTTTAGTTTTGTTAGATTTTTCTGTATCTGTTTAATCTTCACCCGAAAAGGACAAGACCAACAAACACATGTCACAACCGTACCCAACGCTCACTTTTGAAAATAAATTATCTTTAATACTGATATAAACTATCTATGCAAACACTAATTGCTTATAATTAACTACTAATGTTCAACTTACATCAAAATAACAAATCAAGAGATATATCTGTATAAGATATACATACTTCATCTTTCTCCCTTTGGACCCTATCTCAAAATCAGTTAGTTTAGCTTTTATGGAAACTCAAATAACGTAAGTTATGCCAATATGAATTTAATAATATTTGATATGTGTTTTGATAATTAAATAATCAATTAAATTATTTGTATGATTGTACTTTAAAGATTATGATAAAAGGTCATCCTACGCTCATAAGATGGTTGTATGTAATGAAGCCATACTTCAAATAATTTAATTAGTTATGTTAATGATTTAAAACCGACATCGCGTATATTTATGTAATAAATACTGCTATAGTTATGTTGTTATTGTTAATCAATCTGGAATAATTACGTTTCTGCGTTTGATGTAATCTGTCGTCGTATATCCTCAATGCATGCTTAACTTAAATATATAAATTAATACCACAATCAGTAAGATTAAAATGTTAATTTATATCATTCAGGTTTTGTAAACTTATTTATATCTAATTAATAATCAAACTTGAAATAAAACAATGCATTGGCTTGTTCACAAAGTATCTATATTGCTTCTCTACTGATGATATAATTTTTGAAGAAGTTAAATTTATTAATTATTTATTAAACAATAAATTTATATAGAGCAATATAATAAGTTACTATTAAAATTAATTTAATAGTAATAAGAAATAACAAAAGGGACAAATTTCTCATAGTGCATAACACTATTGACTTAACATGATTCGTCAATTTCATGATTTTATGAAAAGGTCTATTTTATTTCACTTATTAATAATGAATTATGAAAACGAAACATTACTTGTATAATAATAATAAATAGTTTAAATAATGTTTCTTGGCCAACACCATTTTTTGAGTCGCTCTGCTTCATATAGGATAAGATGTTAGGAAAATATTTGTTCAATAAAAATTAGCTTTAGGAATAATCAAACATTTAATTATTAATTGATAAGGACTGGAAAATATTATTAATGACATATCAATGAATCATTAATAAAATATAATTAATATAAAATAAATAAATAAAAATTATGTATTTCGCCGATAAACATTTATTGTTGAATCAATAATTTGACAAGAGCAATCAATACTAATATTTAATAGAACTATGATTTTTTTATTTAATTCTATTGAGTGCTATTATTTTTTATATTAAGTTTTAATTAGATATATAAGTCTTATCATTATTAGCTAAGCTGCTTATTCATAGTCATTAAATTGGAATTTCAAAGTTAATTAAACATTATTTTATACTAATATAGGGGCCGATTGGTCTTGATTGATTTTTTATTCAACGAACACCGAGTTCATATTTTACAATTAATGTTACAGTATTTATATTGTTCAATAAATATTTCTTTATCATTGCGGCCAAGTTCATTTATACAATACGTTCAATGAAAGATACGATTATCATTTGCGTTTTATTTTCTATATGCACGCACCAACAAGTTTATCATTGATACATACTTATTGTTAGTAAACAATAAAAATCCATTTACTTGCGAGTTCGTATAAATAATTAATTATTAAAATAAATACTTTTGGTTCATGATGCCTAGCAGTAGTAATCTAGTATGTATATATGTATATATATATATATATATATACTCGTATATATATATATATATATATATATATATATATACATTTTTTTTATTAAAGTTAATTATTTGATGGCATTAATAGATGTATTCAGTGATAAAGTAGATTCATGAAAATATTGAATATCAAAAATGTTTTTATTTTTGACTTTCATTAATTTATACTTGAAAAAAAAAATATCTCACGTTGTTTGGAAATTATGTTGTGCTTTTAAGTGCAACCTAGAGCTTTCGTGAAATCATGATCAAGTTTCGGTTATTATTGTCAATATTTCAATCTTTGGAACCGTAAATTCGTAGACCATCGTAAAAAATGCTACAATTTCCCTAAGTTTTCAAAGATTAAAAATATTTGTTTAACTATGAATTTGAAAATTTAAAAATCGGTCGACTTTGAGAGGCCCTCTTTGAAAAAAAGTACTAAAGTTTTGACCAGTTTCATCAAAAGTTGGCGCATTTAATTAGTATGGTATAATGGTAAACTATTTGATAATTTTATTATTGACAAATTTAGTGTCAAAAAAACTAAAAATGATATGATTTTTGCTAGTAGGTTCGTGAGCTAATTTAAACTCTAACTTGATTCAGGAAAGAATAGTGTGAGAGATTTTCCATTACCATTTCACACCGCAGTGCCCGAAATATTTTCAATTGGAAACATATTTTTCATCTATGATTTCAAGTGAAAATGGACATTGCTATAATATGAATGAATATGAGCTTAATATGAATTTAGTGTTGTATTGTGGTGAATTTATTTAAATAATGTTTATAATCATTTAAATGGAAGAATATAACAATGACTACAAAATTATTGTTGAGTGTATAGTTTTAAAAATATCTTTTCATCTTTTTCGTTTAGTTTTTCTGACAGGGTGAAACTTGAGCTTCTAAAACTTAAGTGAAGTTTTTGTGTTTCCATTAAAATATTCTCTATTTCCTAAACAAAAACTTACCGTGGGTAGTGAATCTGTTCTTACCTTGTCAAGTTCTCACGATTAAAATCTTCTCAAAGCGCAGCTTGATAATAGTGTAGGCTTCATCGGAAGCTCTAGCAATATTTTACACGACCACGGCGATGTCTAAGATATTTTATTCTCATTAAGTGGAAGTAAAACGTGTAGAACTTACTTACTTACTTCATTTAATATCTGTCATATTGATATTCGCCTACTAGAAAAATAGACATGCAGAGAGAGAGAGAGAGAGAGAAAGCGAGCGCTATTTTTTTATTTATGACCATAATATAATATAATAAAATTATTTAATCAAAAAAATTTTGATTACGAGGAGCAAATAAATAAATAATCAAATAAAATTATTAATTAAAAATAGAAGTAAAATTGGTATAGGTTTTTTGTTTTTCTTTTAAAATAAGACAACATATAATTTGTATAATTTATTGCCAATCTAATAATAGAACAATTTCAAAAACAGCATTCCATTCAATTCTAGAATTATGGCTCAGAATGAATTGTATTAATTCCTTGCACTGTGCAAGGTGCACATGTTTTCTGATTGGTTGTGTACGTTGCGAATTGTATTTTGTTGATTAGATTTAGTTATATTATAAATTTAAAATATTCAGTTATTTTTATTTTCATTTTGAATATAATAATATTGCAATTGTATCATTGTTCCTAAAATTAAAATTAAAATCCAAATTATTTTCGATATTCAAAAATTTTGAAATGAAAATAATCTTTCCGCAAAAACAATTGTTTTGTCGACACAAGAAAGTTTTTTGAATCATTCAAATCCGGACGCTTAGTTCTCTCAAAAACTATCATTTTTTGCATATTTAGCTCTGTATGTCTGAAACGGATGGTCCTGTCTTTGCCAGAAACTATTCACCACTTCTCCCTATCATTATGAATTGAACTTTTTCGAATCATTCAAATCGGTTTCTCTGCTCTCAAAAACTTGATTTCTATTATTTGCAATCTTTGCTTTGTATCTCCGTAACGGCTGGACCTGTCTTCAAAAAATAGGGAAAATATTTATCAATAGGAATCGAATGTTTTTTTAATCATTCAAATCGCTTGATCAACCGAACTTGTGCAACCGAAGACGTGGACGAAAAATTGCGGGCACACAAACATCCATTTTTTCTAAAGTATGCCAAAATGTTCAGAAACCTTCAAAACTTGAAGATATGCAAAAATTTGCAATTTCGATTTTTGGACGATTTAAATAACTTACCATATGGGAAGTTAACAATTCTTGTTGACTTCTTGCTATTATCAGAGCTATATGTATAGAACCTTATACCCGAAGCTCTGCAATAAAAAGGTGCACGTGAAACGCTTCTACGTTGGCCTTTACGCACGCATAAAATAATATCTGGTTTAGTGTGGCGCCTCGCGAGCACCGGATGCACCGCTCCGGATGCGCTTGCAACTGTAACCCTCCCCAGTTCGCTAACGCGAACCGTTAATTAATCGCGCGGGGATAATACTTCGCTACTCGGAACACGTGTGGGCGTCGTACGTATGGAACGCACTGTTCGAGGTGGAGTTGCTGCACTTCTCGAAAGTTTCGATTGATGGAGGATGTGTAAACTTCTTAATTTTATTAGGACAGAACAAAATTGTGATTGAACTATATTCTCAACCGCTGGCTTTGTAATAGGCCAACAGAAGTAGATCGTGTGCAGAAGGAGTCACTTCTGAAGATAATAACTTGAATTTTGTTATATCATTAAGCGGTTGGGGAGGCTGGATACTGTTGTTCCTGGGTACGTTAGTCGTCATAACAGCTAAACTATACTGATTTCGATATAGGGTTCAAAGGGAGAAATATTAGGTTGTCAAATATCTCCCTTCCGCTTTTTTGCTCTTGGTTTATAATACAAAAAGGCGGAAGGGAGATATTTGACAACCTTATATGAAGTATGATTGTTCGAACATGTTTCTATTACTGTTTTCAGTCAGTACATTATATTTACATAATCTGTAGAACGCATTGCTTTTCAAGAGTTAAAAGTAAGTTTAAAAAGCAAGATTAGAATTCAAGAAGATGAGATTTCGAAGAAAAAAGATAAATGAAGAAATCAGTTAGAAGAACATTAAGATAAAAAAGAATATAAATAAAAATGATAGTATAGAATATAAATGCAAGATAGTATAAAATATATAAAGATGATATAAAATATAAATGAAATGTTGTAGGGGCTAAATGCTCTAAGCAAGCGAGGCTAATAAAATTAAAAGAAACATTATATACAGATAGATCCCTTTGTTCAACTTTGCTGTAAGGTCAACATTAGTAGTTATTTACCAGCAATTAGTTTTTGCTTACAATATTGTTAGATAATTTAGCACATTGCCAGTCATAATGATGATTTGTTTTCAAAAGTGTACGTTAGGTACGATTGTGACAAGTTTTGTCGGCACGGTAGTGACATTTATTACATTAAAAATCTAACTTAACTAAGAGAAAATACGAAAGAAAAATTCAATATAAGAAAAAAAAAAGATTTCACAAATAATTCTTGTAAACTTTCTTTAAAAATGTATGTTTTGTTATATATCGTTATATTCTCTTTATAAACTTTGTTAAAATATTTATGTTGTGTTGTATTATATATTACTGTTATTAACGACAATATTTGGTATTTATAACTATTACATTTAACCTATTTTTATGCCTACAATTGTTCATAGCCCCAAGGACGGTTGTGACAGTTTCTTGTATAATTTTATTTTATGACTAATCGTATTTAAGAACAATATTTTAGTATTTTCGCGTAGACAAATATTCAAATTACCATTTAATTAACTTTTATCCCAGCTAACTGGTTAATTAACAAAATTATGGGTGATAAAAAAAAGTGGCACAACCGTATCCAGTCTTCCCTACTGGATTTGCTGTATTAGCATTGAATTATTTATAGTTAGTTATTTTTAAATCGAGAAAATTCATACACGGATATAATAACGTAGATTAGTTAAAGCTTAATTAGCGACTTTTGCTATAATGATAATAATAATAATGTTTTTAACTTCTATAATTATATCTAATAAATCGTTAGACGTCTAAATACTGAATTATGCACTACATCAAATATAATTAGGGAATCCCGTTCTCTGTGAATTACAATTTATGAGAGCCTTCTATTTATAAGATGCATGTTCTTTTTAAATATAAGAGTTTACTGATGCAGTATAGAGATGCATGTATTTAACTCATGAAATTCTAAGAAATTTTTTGTCACTCATAAATTTCTGAGAATTTTATTTTCTTTACTTTTTTATTTATTATTTTTTACGTAATTTTGCGTAATTTTATAAAGTTTATATAAAAAAAACTGTGGGGTCTAACTCAAAATTAACAATATATTTTATTAAACAGTTAATTAACGTGCTCTTAAACATTATACTAAGGTCTCGTAAAGTAAACAGCAGTGCTCACAATAACAACGAAAGAAAATCTTTTTTGTTACAGATTTTCAAACATTGTCGTTTATGTCCTGATAGCATCGTCGTAAGAATCAAGGTGATGAACGGTGATACAACCTTTTGCTTCTACTTTCAAATATTGTTGTTAAAAAATTTTTAACTTTACCTGTTTTTGAGAATTCGGTGGTAGACCTTGTTATCTGCGGATCTTAAGCTCCGCTCTATCATAATATTATAATTATGCTATGTGATAATTACAATTTCAATTAGTTGTAATAAGTTTAAGCATAATTTTGAAATCGCACTTTATAGAGATTGAAATCAGGATACCATTAGTACTTTCAGAAACAGTGCTCTTACAAATCTGAAGGCAATATATTTACATTAAACAACATTATTACTACAAGGCATGTTATATTATGTTATTCCAGACGTAAAGTTAAACATATGAAATGACTTGACGCGCTCATAAGAGCAATAAAAATACATGATGCAGGGTTTACCTCATCAGATTCTCCCTTAGTTTCGTAATATTGTACGTAGTTACGGGATCCATCCCGCTGACATAGCTTATATCTAGCCACAAGATCCTCCTTGCTGATAAAGCATATTTTTAACTATATAAGTAGCAAGATCTCTACATTCGAGGAGGATAATCTTTGCCAGTATTTACACCAGTCCAGTTATATAATTATAATTCATTATATCATTATATTGTAAAATTCAGTTATTTTATATATTTTATTGTAATTTTAAGAAATAAAGTTTTTTTTTATTTTATTCTCGAATAACGAGTATAAAATTGGCGCAGTCGGTAGGATTGAATTCGGGATCGTCTATCGCAGATATCCATTGATTTCAATCATTTAGAATTCAGAACCAATAATTAGTAAAAGTGATAGAAGAATCGGTAGGATTGAATTCGGGATCGTCTATCGCAGATATCCATTGATTTCAATCATTTAGAATTCAGAACCAATAATTAGTAAAAGTGATAGAAAAATCAATAGGATTGAATTCGGAAAGGCCTATCGCAGGATTTCCAATCAATTCAAAGGTGATTGTAATTCATAGTGTGCAAAGTGCAAGTGAAAAAAATATATTGTGTGAAAAAGTGCGAAGAGGAAATTCGCCGAAATATCTGGAACTGGTGAGTGAAAAATTTTAATTGATAGTAAAATTGCCATCCTCCCTTATCCTTCAATCGCTGGAGATAAGAAAGCAATTTTTACAGTTTAAATTTTTCTTAATTAATTAATTGATTAAATAATATATATACAAGTTTATTTTATTTTTGCATTCCATTGAAACATAATTCCACGTACGCGAATTAGTTTATGGAAATTGGTATTGATTTTATAGAGAACTTAGCAAACTCATTAGCAAATATGTCCCTTCAAAACATTCCCAAATTTGATCATATATTGATCGACACTATTCCAACATTTGGCGGTAACCCCGCAGAACTAAATTCATTTATTTCAAGAGTTAGGGAAATCAAGAATAGATATCATGACAGTAGTAATCCGACATGTATACAAAACGAAATTATTAGGAGTGCAGTTTTTTCGAAACTATATGACAATGCTAAATATGCTATTGAAATTGCCAATGCTAGAGAAATAGATGATATAGTTAGGGTACTAATATCAAAATTTTCAGACCGTAGAGATGATATATCTTTAACTTTTGATCTCCATCATATGAGACAATTACCAAATGAAACCGTTTATCAGTTCTATGAAAGATTTCAAAATTTGATTACAATTTATAATAATTATATATACTTACACCTTACAAACAAAGAAATCATCCTAGATAGATGCAACAACTTCCAAAAAAGTGCCTTGGCCGTATTCATAGCACACGTTAAACAGCCATACAGTTCACTTCTCAGAAATCGTAACGTTTCGTCATTAGAAGAAGCTTTAAGGATTATAGAAAAGGACGACTATGTTAGTAGTGTTAGAGATGACTCAGACCATTTTAGATACAATAGTAAAAGAAATAGTAAACCACAAAGTTATCAGAAAAACGTCCCCAATTTTGCACTTCCTAGAAATTCAAATACGGCAATTCCAAATTATAAGAGACAACATCATTTCCAACCGCATTTTTATACTCCACAAATGTCCCAACCAAATAATTTCCAAACAAATAACTTCCAACCAAATAGCTTCCAATCAAATAACTTTCAAACAAACCAAATGACAACCATTAAGACCTAACCAACAAAATTTCCCATTTCCAAATCAAACGAACAATACAACAAAAGGTTCTGACTGGACACCTATGAGTGGTGTATCAACTATTAATTCCGCAAATAACAAACAACGACATAACAGACTCTACAATTTAGAAAACATTGATTTAGAACAAGATTCATACTCTGACGAACCACATGTGGATTTTCAAACGGACGAACAACGACAAAATCAAACATAGTTGAATTTCACAGTTTTCAAAATTATTCTCTTCCTTATATTCAAATAAGAAATCCAGACCTAAAAATTTTAATTGATTCAGGCTCAACGAAATCATTTATTTGCCCAGAGATTGCTAATAGATATTTCAAAAGTTCCATTTATTTTGACCCCTGTACAATAAAAACAGCTCTATCAACGCACACAGAAAATTTTGCATGCAACATCCCAAGCTTCAGTGAATTCCAAAATAATGAAAATCTTTCATTCCATCTATTTAAGTTTCACGAAACCTTCAATGGGTTGTTAGGAATTGATAACCTTAAAAAATTGAAGGCGCTCATTGATTTTAATAATGAATTGCTAGTATTACCTAATACTAATTTAAAATTACATTATTTGAAAAGTCCAAAAAAAATACTTTTTAGTCAACAGATACCAGAAAGATGCATTCAAAAATGTAAAGTCCCAGTTAACATTAAAGAAGGTGAAATTCTAATTACAAGGCAAAATTTTCCAAATTGTTTCATTCCAGATACCGTAACATTAGCAAAAAACAATGAAGCCATAGTTGAAATTCATAACCTAACAGAAAATGAAATTAATTTAACATACACTAAACCTTTAGAAACAGAATTTTATAATTTTACTACAAACAAACCTGATTCACATGTAGATTTCCCACATACTGAAAATTTAATACAGACAGACCACTCAAATTTTGAAGAGAAAAATGCCACTATACCTGTCCACTCCAAATTTCATAGATACCCAAACATTTACCGTCACATAGTAAAGCACAAGTCAGATCAAATAGTGCCTAAATGTAATACATTATTTTCACCGAATGTTGTTTCTCCAAATAAATCGCATAATATGATTTCAAATTTCAGAAATTATAAGTATAGGAAAAAATGATTCATTTAATTTTCACCGGTAGGAATAAATTGATGACTCTCGAATCACGCCTAAGGTTTCACGATACAAAAAATATTGACAAATTTTAGTTAGTTTTAATAGTATTTCAAATAAATTTAAAAATATTATATTTTATTATATTACGTTAATTAATAGAAATGAATTAAATAATTTTCAATACTGCGTAATGAATTAGATAACGAAGTCAATGAACATGATTACGTTGCTATTCATCCATTTCATTTATTATTACATTTTGATATTATATTTCGAATCATAAATATTCAATATTGTTATGAAACATAATTTATTATGATAATGGAATTATAATAATTCTTGTTAATTTTGAGCTCAAGCTTAAGCTGCGAAAATATATAATATCATTTTAACATAAATTTGATTAATTATATTTTTATCATATATAAATATCAATTGAATGTTTTATTATCGCAAATTGAGAGAAATTGGTATCAATGCATATGGTATCCAATTAACTCAAACAAAATGTTTAATTAATAAAATAGAGTAGGCAATAACAATTGTTACCATAATATAGAGAATAAATTAATGAAAATATTTTAAAGAATATACCACTAGTAATAAATCTTTTGCGTTGTATGTCAACGATAGCGAATATATTGCTGACATTACAAACATTTTAACTTCTACTTTCACTTATTCAGCATTTAAATTAGTTATATGTAATGATTTTAAAGAAGATATTATTGATGTAAATAAACAAAAATTAATAGTAAAAACAATTCACGAAGATTGTTCTAACCATCGAGGAATTAACGAGAACGAATCGCGTATTAGACAAAAATATTATTGGCCAACAATTCGTAATGATATTACTACTTATATTAATAATTGTACATTATGTTCTACTGAAAAATACGACAGAAATCCACCAAAACAAAAATTTTCTATTTCCCCTACAGCTTCGAAACCATTTCAAATTTTACATTTAGACATTCTTACAATTAGTAAACAAAAACTTGTCACAATCATTGATACATTTTCTAAATATGCGCAAGCATATCCTATTGCTTCTAATATAACGCAAAATATAATTAGAGTTCTAATGTTATTTATTTCTCATTTTGGTGTTCCTGATACTTTAATTATGGACAATGGTCCTGATCTAAAATCTTCTGCCTTACAAGAATATTTGAAAATGCATAAAATTAATATCCACTACATAACTCCTTTACATCCAAATTCAAATGGACCTATTGAACGATTTCATTCTACTATTCTAGAACATATACGTATTCTCAAACGCGAAAATAATAATCTTAGTATTCTTGACATTATCCCTTATGCTATTAATGGTTATAATAGTTCTATACATTCAGTGACAAAATTAAAACCATTTGACATTATTTCAGGTCATCTCTCTACGAGATCTCCTTTTGACATAGACATAGAAACAGAAATTCTTACAAATTATTTAGAAGACCACAAACAACGAACAAAGTTAATGTATGAGAAAATTTTTGAAAAGAATTATAGCAACAAAGACAAAACAATATCGAAACATAACGAAACAAGACATGATCCTTTGCAATATGACGAAAACACACGTGCATATTTAAAATCAAACCCGCGAGACAAAACCGCTTCACGTTACAAACAGATACAAGTACAGAAAGATCTAGGAAATACAATTCTTACTGACAAGAATATTACGATACACAAACAAGAACTCAAACGTCCAAAAAACTAATACTCAGCAAATCCCACGTGAACAAGATGTTGTTGTTTCAACTAATGATATTACACCTAGTACTAGCAGCAAACAGTGATCAAATTTTTCTTCAAGAATTAAATACAACTGGAATTTTACCTTTTGAATTAGGAAATGCAAAGTTAATCGAAAAATATCATATTTTTATTCATTATGTTAATACAGATTTGATTAAACAACAGATTACTAATTTGGTTACAGACTTTGATACACTTTTATCTATTTTAAATAATAAACATAACGATTATTTGAGAAGATTAGATTCATACATTTCTTTGACAAATACTATGATTAATGTTATTAAAGATAAATATAATATTATTAGACCAGTTAGAAGAATTAAAAGAGGACTTATTAACGGACTAGGTAGCATAATTAAGGAAATTACAGGGAATTTAGATGCACAAGATGCCAAAAAGTACGATGACGCTATACGTATATTAGAAACTAACGATGAAATTTATGCAAAAACATTGAATAAACAAATGACATTAAATAATAAGTTAATTGAATATTTTAATGAAACAATTATTAATATTAGAGAAAATGACGTAATATTAAATAGGAAATTGAATGATATCAATGATTATCTAAAATTCGGTAGTTTTAGTCATAATGAATATTTTATAGCTAAAGATAGTTTAGAACAAATTAATTATAGTTTAGTTATTTTAGCAAATATTTTAAACGATTTAGAAATATCATTAGATTTAGCTAAGATGAATTTAGTTCATAACTCAGTAATTAAATTAGATGATTTGAATTTTATGATTAATACTGTAAAGAATTTATACAATGTAGAGTCATTACCATTTCCCATAGACGATAGTAATCTTCACAAATATTATAATTTACTTAATATTCAATATTATTACACAGACGAAAAAATTGTTTTTCTTATCAAATTTCCAATCACTTTACCTGAAACCTTTAAACACTATAAATTATACCCAATTCCAAATACAGAAAATAGAGTCATTATTCCACCAAAACCTTTCCTTACATTTGGCAATAATAACTATCAATTTGACGATACAAATTGCAAAGAAGTTTCAGAAAAATATTTTTGCAACATTAGACACATATTATCAAACGACGAAGAATGTATCATAAAATTATTACAACTAGATAACACTCACATCAAAACATGCAATGAAATTCAAGTCAACATTACACACAATATTATAGAGAAAATAAATAACGCACACTATATTCTTTTACTAAGCACACAATCAAGAATCGATATGATTTGCAATCATCAAGAAAAAACTAAGTTTATTAAAGGAATTTTTCTTTTAAAACTCCCACACTTATGTAAATTCAGCATTGACAAGAAAAACTATTACAATCAAGAGTCGTCTATAGAAGGAAAAGCAATTATTTTACCAAGATTTAATTTCAACTACAACATTTCAAAATCATCCGAACCAATTGCAATCAAGTCAATTCAAGTAAATGAGCTATCTAAAATTAAAGAAGATCAAGAACAAATTCATAAACTCTATGCAAGGAAGACTGGAATTAACAACAACAGCATCGTGTCAATTATCATATATATAATATTTATAACTATTATTATTATTTATATCCTGTTCAAGTATTGCAGACAAAGATACAACAAAAAGAAATTACAAATTACTCCAGAAGTAGAGACACCCCAAGAACAAGAGAGCCACAACCAACCACAACCACCAACCTGCACCCCGAGGTTTTTCATCTAGGGCCGGAGGAGTTACGGGATCCATCCCGCTGACATAGCTTATATCTAGCCACAAGATCCTCCTTGCTGATAAAGCATATTTTTAACTATATAAGTAGCAAGATCTCTACATTCGAGGAGGATAATCTTTGCCAGTATTTACACCAGTCCAGTTATATAATTATAATTCATTATATCATTATATTGTAAAATTCAGTTATTTTATATATTTTATTGTAATTTTAAGAAATAAAGTTTTTTTTTATTTTATTCTCGAATAACGAGTATAAAATTACGTCATAACTTTTGGCACCTCCTGCATCCATATGTTTCTAGCAATCGTCTCGCTTCAGCACAAGATTTCCGCTCTGACGGTCTCGCTTGTTCCTGGCCCGACTTGAAGATGATGTCCCCATTCGATTTTATTGCATTTCCTGGCGCACACTACACGCCGCACTCTTTCTTTCAACACTAAATACATCTGTTCGAAAGTCTAGGGCCCTAAGTTCACTAATTTTTAATTCTATTCAATTTGTTTCTTCAACAGTTTACCCTTTTGCCCTTTACTTTACTTTCAAATTAGAAGTTTTTTATCAGTTTTTTTTTATATTATAATATTTATTATATCTAGCATGTTATACAAGTTTGTCACAGAATTCAACGTCAATCCGAAAAGCGGTGGTAGTAGTAGCTATCATCAAAAAATATTAGATATAAAAATGTTCGCCATTTTGAATATTATGAGCTTTTAAGTGCAATCTGGACGCGCGAATGGTGGAAATGTGACTATTATGCGATTATTGTGGTTAATTTTTATCAATTTTGTTTTTCAAAGCTTGGATCCCTATTTGTAAATAACATTTTTAGAACCACAGTCAAAAATAATTACACAATTGCTGTAAGTTTTCAGGAATTAAGACTTGTTTTCAAAATATCAATTCAATCAATCAATTTTGAGAGCATTTTCTTAAAAAAATGCACAATAGTGTGTTGGCAAGATTTTTATTTTTTACTCGATTATCTTTATTATAAATCTAGGAAGTATTTTACCATTTTACAATTTTGATTAAATGCGCCAACTTTTGATGAAATTTGCTAACCCACTTTAGTCATATACCTTATACATCAGTGCTGGATTTACAGTAGGGGCAGTCGGAGCTAGTGCCCAGGGCGGCAAATTTTCTGGGGCGGCAAAATTTGGAAATTAAGAAAAATATTATATTTATATATAAAACAAGTATGTAATGTGTGATAAATTTTCTGCAATCAAAGAGTTATTTTTATTTTAGAAAAATGAGACATAAAAAATGGGGCGGCATTTTTGTCAGTGCTTCAGGGCGCCAAATTTCTAAATCTGTCCATGCATGTAAGAGAAGGTCTATGACTTTAGTCCATTTTTTTCAAGGAGGGGCTTTCAACGTTGACCAATTTTAAATTCGTAGTTCAACAAAAAGTTTTAATTCTTCAAAACTTGGAGCAATTATCATTATTTTTGACTGTGTGCCCAAAAACATTATTAAAGAACACAAAGCTTAGTTGAACAGCATTAATAAAAATAAACCACAATAACCTAACAATTGTCACTTCTTCACCAAAGCTCTAATTTGCACTTAAAAGCTCATAACTTTCAAACTACGTGAGATTTGTTTTCTAATTTTTTTCATGACAGTTATGATTCATACTAAAGCCCGAATCACACGAGGCTTGTTTTCTGACGCTGGATTTCCCGCTTGATTTTTTCGCCGATGACGGCGCTATAAATCATGCTATTTTTCAAGCCGTACGCATCACACGAGGCTTGTTTTTGAGCGTTGGTTAGTAAGTGAATCGGTTGCGTGCGACATAACCTTAAAAGTGGTAAAAATGAACAACGCATCTGTACAAAAACTAGATGCCGTGCGATATAACCTCGAAATTCTACACAAATGATTAAGAACAATACTTTTATTTTACCTTTTCTGTTTAATATGGACCATAGAAAATAATGTTAATTTTAATAAAAACAATTCAATAAAATTAATATAGTAAAGAGATAATTAATGTAATAATTAAAAAAAATTGGAAAGTTATATATAATTTATTTAAATTTTCATAAATTTGAATTAAAATTATTGAAATGTTATTATTAAAAATAAATAAAATCATTTTTATTATTATGAATACAAATAATAAATTATATTGTAAAAATTTAATTATTGTTTTAGTAAAATTTATAAATATATATTTTAATTTTAAATATTAAATGATTTAAAAATTTTTTTTGTTAATTTTAGAAATATATTTTTCAATAATATTTCTCCAATAAATGAAATAATTAAAATAAATTAAAATCAAAATGTTTCTATATATAAAAAAAAACAAAAAAATGTTTATACTTGAATGAAATAGAAAATGTTTTTGAATATCATTTACGTTTATATTTTTTTTAAATTATCTAAATGAAATAAAATTTGAAAAAACTATATGTTTTTGCCCGAGACCGATCAATCGACATTGATTTCATAACTATTTCCAAAATATGTCGCACTCTTTTTCCAAGTTTGACAGCAGTGCCGTCACGTGATGATCCATGTGACAAAATACTGCTTCCCGATTGGTCCGTGCGGGCAAATCCAGCACGAAAAATAGCGCACGTTCTAATGTTGAAATCCAGCATGCTGGCAAGTAACCGAGATCGCTATGACGTCATTTTGAACCCTCTACAGCCAGGTACCTGGCAAGCAGAGCCATAAAGCAGCAAAACAAGCTCCGTGTGATTCGAGCTTAACATCTAGTTTCGACATGACGGTTCAGGTCCTGTATCTATAAATAATTTACTACAATACTACTGACAATGAGATAGAGTAGTATCTGGATACCACACCTAATCAAAAGAAAGGATAAATGTATTTGATAAGGAAATTACTTGAGTAAAGAAATACTATAAATTATTTTGTGAGCTTAAAAACAAACATGTTTATATATATTTTTTATAGGTACATCATTTTTTACGCTACTCATACAAGGTAGCTATTGCTGTTAATCTAACGATAATTATGGTTTCAATGTTTGCGACGTATTAACAAGGGTAAAGAACAAACCGATATGGGGAATTGAATAATGAGAAATATGTCATAAGGAATACTTTTATAATAAATTATAAGGTAACAAAGCTGAGCTTTAGTAAGGACCATTCATATTTGCACATTCACGCATTAACTAATAAACGAAAAAATAGTAACCAAATAAAAGACAAATATTTAGTTTTATTTCAGTTTACAATTTATTATGTACATATACATATTCTAAATTGCTTATCAGTAAGTTGAAATTGAATTTTAGCATCCATTTGTACATTTTGTCGTTTAAAATCGTGAGCATGTGAGGATGCCCCAATGTTTCCAGCACTTCATGCTCTCTGCCGAGTTCGACGCATATGAACACGTGCCACCCGTAATTCTTTTACCTTTTTTTGCTATCATCATTTCTCTAATTGTTTTTCTCAAGGCAGATTAATAGGAAAAATGAATATAGAGATATCACATTGTTTTATTACAAATTTTATTTATTATTCCGTAAAGCCTCTAAAATTAAAAATAAAACAGTGTACTTTTTTGTATTCTGGCTCTCCCTTTTTACGCCGTCTATGGGATAAAAAGATTTGATGAAAATTTTTAGAAAAATAGTAAAAAAAACATATTTCCACAATAATTAATTACCTGGGAATTTTCCTCGATATGGTTGTCTGTTGGATTTGTAGTAGGTTTAGTTTTCATAAATATTCAAAATGAATCTTTCTACTTATACATAATTTATATGTTTATACATTAGTTTGATTTTTTAGTTTATTATTCGAAATAATTGTTCTAAAGTATTAGCGCAACATGTATATTTAAAATTAGACACTAAATATTTTATTATTCATATATTTATTGTTTATCTATTTTTTTAGTATCTATTATCAATTTCCAAAAATACATACATTGTATTGGATGTAATCCCTTGTTTGCTACCATCATTATTGGCGCACAAGGTACGAATATCAACATACATTTCTTTTTAAAAAGATCTATTTATAGATACACATATTGATACTTTTGTATTTATTTTTTTATCTTGTTATCGAATGGAGAGTATTTTCATAAAAGCTTTTCGTAGTCAAACAATCCATCTCCTTAGTGATCAAGCTCGTATTACTTCGAGAGGTCATGCATCATACTTAATATGAGAGCGTGTTTCGTATATTAATATTTTCAAGGAGGCACCGGATCGTGTGAGGAAGTTTGTAATTGAGTTTCTTCGACGGAAGGAAGTCTACTCCTTTGCAGCCATAAAAGTTCATAGGAAAATATATATGAAAAATAAACAGAAACTATTTCTTCTTTGTCTGTTATCAATATTTGCCACGGTTGAAATATTATTGCAGTAATTTCAAAGATATAATTATATTTCTATTATAGGAAAATATTTTTTTTTATTGTTAGATGAACAATACAGTTCGTTTTTTTATTTTGAAATTATTACACTTTCGTTTTCATATCTGGCTAAAAGAATCATTCAGACTTAAGTTTTATTATAAATTTTTAGGTCTCTGAATCTCAATTAACGGAATATTTGAATGTTGTCCTTAAACTTGAAATATAACACTGAATGTATGAATGAATAAGAGGTACTGTTATTTTTTCTTTATCTTTAAATAGCAATCATAATTTATGTATTTCATAAGCTATCAGAATCTAATTTTACTCAAAATATTTAAAAATTTTTTGATTATAATATGGCTTGTTTAGGTAATCTTCCTATGAGAGCTCTAATTGAAGTAAATCTATGGGTTGTTTCTTCTTCAATCTCCTCCTCGTGTTTCAAGAGTCAGCAATTTATAAGAGTTGCATTTTAGTGGGCTATTCGCCTATTTTTTATTACTTTATGTACTGAATCCATTTTCAGATCATTGTGTATAATTTTATTTTAAAAGTACCAGGACGCTTTGGTAATCAATCTTAGAGTTTTTGACTGTAGTCTGTCGAAATTGCAATATTTGAGTTTTGCAATTGCAATTTCGAACGCATTCCCACAATTCGACCCCGTCCGTCCAAATATCCAGTACAGTATAGGGCTCAACATCCAGTACAGTGAATTAATTCTTTTGTCAATTTGTTTGTATCCAGTTTAGTTTTTGATACAAATGCATAAATAGCTTCATTTATATAAAAGCCGTTCAAACCACTGATGAGACCAAAATATGTAGAGATCCCACCGATGACACCAAATAAAATGTTGGAATCCCACCGCTGCCACCAAATAAATGTTGGATCCGACGCTGCTAACAAAATATGTCATCGAATAGTATGGTGAACGCTGATCAGTATAAACAAAGACTTTTGATAAAATTATTTAATTTTATATTACTTTCACTTTTTATACAACTGACTTAATACTGAACCGAACTGCAACTGACTAATTAAAAACCAAAACTGAAACTGATTACTTGACTGCAACTAATTGAACTCTATCTAATAACTGCCTCTGATCTATCAATTATTTATCCATGACAATTGACTTATTTTCTATAACTAACTGACTTTTCATTATTATAAGGCTTTATATACTGTTCCTGAGTAGGCGTCTTAATGCATTTTGGGATACATACACTTTATTACTTTATTTACCTATTTGTTTGAGTACATATAGGTTTTCTTGAAGGACGTTAACAATATATGACTTACAGGTATTTTGCGTAGTTTGTATGTGCTTTTAATAAGGGATCGTTCAAGTATTACGTAAGCAGATTTATTACAATTATTTATCCCCCCATCCCCCTTGTCAGCAAAAATAAGCAAAGCTCTTACCCCCTACGCCCATGCTTACGTAAACATTTTGCAATTAATGTAAAAAAATAAAAATACTACCTATGACGTAATCATCATCCAGACTCCCCTGCCTCCCATAATAAGCCCAATAAACCCAAAATAAGCAAATCAACAACACCCCCCCCCCCCGCCCCCCTATAGTGCTTACGTAATACTTGAACGGCCCCTAAATGTTGATAAACAAGGAATGCTATCGATACAAGTGTGTGATTAACAAGAAGAAACTACAATGTAATACAATGAATAATCAAATATATTGCGTAGTTTGTATATTACCCGTAGTAATTATGAATAATAATATGTAAATATCAACGATGCACGTAGGGTCTAACAAAGCATTGTTCATATTTTAATATGGTCTACAATGATAGCTCTGACTTATACATTTTACTAATGGTATGTTTTCATTTTTAATTTTTTATGCAGTAATGCTATAGTTGATGATATGAGAAATGTTTTATTCAGTATTCATATTTTGTTTTTGTGATCAATATTTGTTAACTTCTCGTAGAGCAAGTTATAGTAATCGCAAAAAAATCGAAAATGAAAATTTTTATATATCTTTCTTTCAGAGGTTTCTGAATATTTTGGAATACCTTAGAAAAAATGGATGTATGTGTGTGTGTGTGTATGTGTGTGCGTGTATGTATGTGTGTGCGGATACAAATTTTCGTCGACGATTTCGGGAACACGGATCAACCGATTTGAATAATTCAAAAAACATTCGATTCGTATTGATAAGGAGACGTGCTGATTAGTTTTTGGCGAAGACAGGTCTAGCCGTTCCGAAGATACGGGGCAAAAAGTACCGAAAACGGTAACTCAGTTTTTAAGAGAACGGAGCGTCCGATTTGAATAATTCAAAAAACATTTTACTTGTATTAACAAGATGAAGAGTTGGTCAAATTTTCATGAAGGCAGGTCTAGCGGTTTCGGAGATCTAATGAAAAAAGTAAAAAAATGCCATTCGGCGGTTAAAAATGATCATTAGACATATGCACATCAAATTATCAGATATTTTATAGAGATTTTAACAATAAGTATAATTTTTTTTTACATTTCTGTGGGTTCCGTACCAATGCTTATGCGTTAGACGGCGGCGCGGCACTTGCGCTGTGACATTTCGTCTCTATGCAGTTCAAGCAGTATGATTGCTTTGAAAAAAAGTTCAGAATTTCCAAAATATGTCAAAATGAAGAAAACATTTTTCTTTTCAAAAAAATTGTTTGTTTTAAAAAAAAATTTTCTTTCAAAAAAAATTTGTTTTTTTTCAAATAAAATTTTTTTTTTCAAAAAAAGTAATTTTTTGTCAAATTTATAGTTTCTCAAAAATCTAATTTTTTCGAAGTAAATTTTTTTCAAAAATGTTAATCGTTTTTAAAAAAATAATAATATTTGGTACGGGAAGTTCCAGCAATTTGCCTTGAGGCACGATGCCCTAATTGCCTTAAGACAGAATTCCACTTACAGCTAGTCTATTTATATAATTGGAGCTACGCACTGCAATCGGCAAAAATAATGGAGTGCCAATAGTCTGTTTTCGCGTTGCCTACGTTCAACCGCGGTCTAGCAAACGCGCGCAACCCATTCGCAATCCGTAAGCTGCGAGCCAGTGCCGATTCCAAGCTCGAATCGCGGTGCCCGATCTCGCGTGCAACAGAGCCACTGCTGTTGTCGGGGGCACATCAAACGGGCACTTATTACAACGGCAAGACAGCGCGCAGCACGGCCGCGGGCTTATCGCCGTGCAAGGCTGAATCGTTCCGCGCCAAAGGTTAAAGATGCACGTGATTACACCAATATGTGTGATATGGTCTCTGACATATTATGTCTATACCTATAGCACGACTTGTATCCTGTAAAACACCTTCTTTTTCATTCTATGTTATTTTATCTAAATATTAATGTTATTTTATCGCTTTACTAACTGCATTGTTTGTTTGCATATGCAATTTTTTACTTACATATTATGTTTATACTTTATTTTAAATATAATATTTTGCAATTAGATTTTATACTATAATTGCATTCTGAAACAATCTTTATAAATATGGCATCTTTTCAGTTATTAATTAAATCAAAATTCTGTACAGGAAAGACTGGTACGGTTGTGCCACTTTTTTGATCGGCAATAATTTTGTTAATTTACCAATTAACTGGACGAAAAATAAATTATATAGTAATTTGTCTACGTGGAAATACTGAAATAAATACTGTCCTTAAATTCGATAGATTTGGTCATAAAATTAAATCATACAATACAACCCATGAAAGGTCGTGACAGGCATGAAATTAGGTTAAAAAGCAATAAGTATAAGCACCAAAATGGTTTATGGCGACTTTTATCGTCAGAAATATTTAACACGATACAGCATAATCATTTAAATGTAGCTTATGAATTATAACAATATATGTATAACATATTTTTTTAAACAAAGTTAACAAAAAAATCTTTTTCTATAATTGAATTTTGCTTTCCCATTCTCTCTCGTATTTTGTCTTAGTTAGTTAAGTTAGATTTTCTTTATCTGTTTAATCTTTACCCGAAAAGGAGAAGACTAACAACCAATTGTCACAACTGTAATCGTTGATAATAATTATGTGTTCATTTAGATAATATAGCATATTTCTACATTAAAATGTTTTTCTTTATTATTTGACGTTGAAATATTTTATAAACTGTATTTGCTGTTTTTTACTGACTAGAACGGAGAAAATAATCTCAGAACAAACACGTCAATTTGTTCAGTTGGAATAATCTTGCTTTGTAAAATGTATCTGTATAAAGAGAACTCTTTGTTTACTGATATTTTTTCGTAATAATAATTCATATCGCATTTACTTTTTATAATAAAAATGTTTTAAAGATTTAATCCAGAAATAATATGAAATGCTATTTGCTCGTAGACTAAATAACAGCCCATGTTTTCTGAAAACTTCTTGCAAGAAATTAAAAATGTTTAACATTAACGTAATTTCATTAAATTTTCTTCATATGAATGCTTTCAAATCCAGAAGATTGTCTCAAATTATGTATTTGCAAGCTTTTTGGATTCGTATATTATGCTTTTTTTTCTTTTTTGTCTTATCATTACAATCACCCTTTATGTTTAAGAACATGTTTTGATGCCCTATAGATATGCTTTGACATAAAATTGTATGATTTCTGTAGTACTATAATGAAGAGCTTAACAAGAATTAATAATTGTGCCTGGGGTGAATGTTGATTGTATTCCGAAAGCATTTGCAATTCGCATTATTTAAATGCAAACGCATGCTAGAAGTTTTTTAGGTTTAGGTCTAAGTTTATTCATTATTATTAATCATTAACGTTAAGTTTTGGACTGAATTTTTTTAGCCATTTTACAAATATGTAAAATGACTAAAATGTATAATGCACATAAAGTATTGTTAGCGTATAAAATAAAAAGTACAAAAAAACTATTTCAAATATAAAAATAAGATTTTTGATTTATATTTAGTGATATTGTGAGGTTTTTGTGTAATATCTTCATTATTCTATCTAATGCAAAATATAAATTTCATAGAAGCATTTTTTACAAAGATAGCACTGTAAAAACCCTTGATCTGGAATTTTGTCAGAAATATTAATCGCCGTTAGAATAACTATTAATTTAATCTGTATCTTGTAAATAGATTTTTTAACTTAATTTACTTTTTTATTTGCTATTTTTTATTTTTTACACCCTTGCCAGAGTAAAGGTTCAATTGGTCCTTCTCACCCCACTCAGGTGTTGCTTTGACAAAGGTTATATAAAAAACTGTTAAATCTATCTTAAAATTAACAATACATCTTATAAAACAATTAAATAACGTATACTTCAAAGTTATATTAAGGTCTCGTATTTAGTATACGCAACTAAAAAAACTAACAACGAAAGAAAATACTTTTGTTGTGCTTTTTAAACATTACACCCTTTCATAGCATCGTCGTAATAATCAAGTTGATGGCGGTTTTACTTCTCTTTCCCTCTCCTCGCAAATATTGTTGTTATTTTTTTGTTAAATTTACTGGTTTTTGATATATCGGTGGTTAACCTTTTTACCCGCAGTCCTTCAAACCCCGTTCTATCGTATGTTATTCTTGTATGTAAATAAAAAATTCCAGCATACACGACTAGTTTTTCCTTGTGATTACAAAGATGTATGCTTTGATTCATAATATTTTATAAGTTTCTAACTAACTAACATTCAGTAATTTAATTGGCGAGTTTTAATTGAAACATTTAAATACGTACAAAATATTTACAATTTCCTAATTTATAAGAACATATTTTTTATGATTCAGAATTATACACTACATCGTCATACACTTCAATCAAAATGGGTAAATAACAGTATATTAGTTTTAATTTATGCTGAAAAGACGTGCAATTATAATAGAAAATTGTCTGTGTTTTGAGTATTTAATCAACCGAGTTAATTTATTAATTTTTATCAAATTTGTATTTTTTTCATTTTTATCATTGTAATTAATTTTATTGTTATTACTATTATCAATACATTTATTTGTATATGTACTTATGAGTTTTGATGTATACGTATGTGAATATTTTTAAATTCATATTGAATAAAAATGGGTGTTCTTATCTCGATTCCTGTGAATCTAATAAAGAACAATTTCAAGTTATTCGCAATGCACGCCTACACACTTTCAATTTATTACATAGTCAATGATGCTCAAATTGTACTGTGCCTTTGTGAGTGACTGTGTGCCTGTGCTGCCGTGTATTGCACCTTACGCTTATTACCTTTGGCAATTGTTCTTCATCCGTCAACAAATCGCATTAAGAGGGTAATCTGTTTAATATTCGTCCTTGGCGAAGACCCTTTGGTCTCTTGGCTTTGACGTTTCAATCACCTACACATATAGGTAGGTATACCATAGAATATCAGGAGGCTGGGTGTAAAATTTCAATTTCCTCATCAACTCGCTTGCTTTTTTCTTTAAATATGTAATATTTATTGTAGTAGAAAACTGGAACAAGCAACGTCAGCAGGAGCGCCTTGCGGTTAAGGCGATGCACTTGTTTATCAAGTGCATTTTTTGTAAGTTCAAATCCCGTCAATATATATATATATATATATATATATATATATATATATATATATATATTCGACTTGAATAATTAAAAAATATTAGATTTGTATTCATGGGGAGACGTGCTGATTAGCTTTTGGCACAGGCAATTACGAAAAATGGTAATTGAGTTTCGATATTTCTTCTCTGAAATAGCTACACAGCGCGACTGCTTTGCAAAAAGTTCATAATTTTCGAAAAATTTCAAAATACAAAAAATGTGTTTTAAACGTCTTTTTTTCGTTTTTCATAAAAATTTAAAGCTCTTTATACAATGTAATATTCAGTACGGGATGTTTCAGTAATTTGTCTTAAGGCACACAAGTTTAAATTTTTTTCGACGCTATAAGCTTGGAAGTGCACAAATTCGTCATTTTAAGAGGGCTCGAGAACTGAAGAACATATGTTTCTTAAATTTTCAGCTTGTTTACGGATCTTTATACTAGCCAAATTGAAAATTTGATAACTCATTAACCAATTTGATAATGTACGTTCGGAGAGGAAGGCAAGGCAAATTAATAAATTGCAAATCGTATTATGTGTGCATTGCAGTCGTATTATGTTTTGTTAATTATATTTCTTGAAATAAAAAAATGTTATTAAAAAAAAGTTGATTATATTGTATAGAATTTTTTTCTCACTATCCAAATTTTGCCGCCCTCCAAAATTTGCCGCTCTGGGCAGTAGCCCCGATTGCCCCTACTGTAATTCCAGGCAATCGGGGCTACAGCCCAGGGCGACAAAATTTGGATAGTGAGAAAAAAATTCTATACAATATAATCAACTTTACATATAATCAACTATTTATATATATATATACATATATATTTATATATATATATATATATATATTAGGGTGGTCCTTAAAATGGTCATTTTCGAATCTCCTTGCTCCCAGGGGCTCAAATGGTTCCAAATAGATAAAAAACAATTCTCTGAAAGGTTTAGCTCTTAATATTAACGCTTAGATAGAGCGCAATTCAATCAAACTTCGTATGGAAAGAGCATGGAAAAAATTTTGAAAATTAAAAAAAAACATGTTTTAGGTATAACTTAGCGACAAATGAATGATTTTTATTCATTCATTTGTTCGCTAAATTTCATCTAAAAAAACATTTTTAAAATTTTTGAAAATTTTTCCATGCTCTTTCCATACGAAGTTTGATTGAATTGCGCTCTATCTAAACGTTAATATTAAGAGCTAAAACTTTCAGAGAATTGTTTTTTATCTATTTGGAACCATTTGAGCCCCTGGGAGCAAGGAAATTCGAAAATGACTATTTTGAGGACTACCCTAATATATATGTATGTATATATATATATATATATATATATATATATATATATATGTGTGTGTGTGTGTGTTATTTTAAATTATTATATATAAATAAATTAATAATTAATTATTGCTTGATAAATTTTAACTTTTATTACGTATTACGATTGTCTAAAATAGAACTCGATAAGTAGTGATAAGACTTTTTATTCAATAATATTTGATTGGTATTGATTTTGTTTTTTTTTTCAATTGAATTAGATGTCAGGAGTGTATTTCCACACTTGCTCTTTTATATGGATAACTTTTTCTCCTCTCTTCAAAATTGTTGGTATGGTTTCCAACTCAATCATTCCATAAGTGGTTCCTGTACTTGTGGCCATGGCGCTCGCTAGCTGCTTGATGGCTTCCAAAGAATTGTGAACGTTCTCTAAAATTATAGAAATATTGCTTGGGCAGCAAAATGTACGATTTGTTTCCTTGCGACACAATAGTCTCAATGATTTAACTTCTATAAATGTCTTATTTAATTAATTTTAGCGATTTAACCATCTACGCATAATAAAATATATTTTTTCTATTATTTTTTCATCCTTGTTTCATAAATTCACTATAGGCTAAATTAATTATTAACAATAACGAATTATGATCAATAAAAATTAAAAATATTCGGACTATGTTATCATTTTCTATAAGACTAAATTCATTATACTATACATGGTAATATTTTAAATATATTTTAAAGCCTAGTATTTAAAACGTACTCAATGCCCAAACAAATACAATAAAGGATGTAACTAACTTTTAATCTAAATCATTTTTTTAATTACACTTATATATTTCAACGTAAAAAAGGGAAGAAATTTGCGAATTTTGCATCTCTTTATAAATATTTATGTAGTATCATCATTTTACCATATATATGTCTAAATAACAGTCTATCAAATTTACTTTTAATAAATATTGTCTTTTATAGATACTGAAGTACTGTTCGTATTACTACTCGATATTTGAAACTCTTATATGACATGCTTTTCTATACATTATTATGAACAAGAAAAATGGGATTATGAGTTGTACGCGCAAATATGTTAAATCTTTTATTTCTTTTGTGGCCAGATAATTTATCCACTTCCCACACTCCACTTTCATTTCTTTCACCATCAAGAGTTATGGGAAAATTTCTAGGAAAAATGACAACTATCTAGCCTACACAAAGTATTTAAAAAAAATTAGCTAAATAAATCATAATACGTTTACAATCCACGTTTTAGTTTTAGATCTATCTCATAAAACTATCAAAATTATAAGAGAATTACAAATACAAATTGTATCAATATGTAAGTAGTCATTTTGAGAATGCTTACCTGGCATAGAGCCGGCGCTCGGGCCCGGTCCATTCCTGCGGAAAAAGCAGTACTTTTATTTTATTTACTTACTTACTTACTTAATTTAAACTATTATGACGTTCACAATTAACTTACCGGTTGCCTTGTTTGTCTTTCTTTTCCATTCGGCCTTTTTAAACGTAAATTAACTCAATCTAGCAAACTTAGCTTTTTTTTGCAAATATTCTTTTATTTACTATGACAAGTTAGATCAACGCTGAACTTAGCCACGCTTGCCATTCCCATTGCCAACCGTGCGAAGTTAGTAGACGAACAGAACAGATCAACAGTGAACAAAATGCTGTGAGAATTTTAACATATTTTTATTTCGGCTTTGCTTTTACTGTACTTTATAAATATGTATACTTAAAATTAGATTATTTGGTTATATATAAATAAAAGATAACCATTGATTTTAAACACATACGATTGTTATATGCTATGCGAATTTATATTGAAAACATTATATTACATATTTAAAAGTGGATTTTTGATTAAGTGTCTAAAATACGATTGCCTAAAAGATCTTTGTGAAAATGTATAAACATCTAAATTCCTTTAATCTATCAAATATACATCTATGCCTGCGTTGAAATTTACTGCTTTAGTTTATAAAATGAATATTTACCTGGTACAATAATTGATTAAGAACTACTTTTTTTACTATGTAATCGAATGTTAATTCATTAATTATCTGTTAATTCATTAATTAACATAATCTGTTAGCCACTTGAGTTATAAAACTTACAAAACTAAACGAAATGAAACGCTCATTTTTTAACCTCAAACTATAAACGTCAAAATCAAATTTCTTACAGCACAATAGCGTTGATCACCGTGTTCTGTTCTGTTTGACTACTAACTTCGCACATTTGGCAATGGCAATGGCAAGCGAGGCTAAGTTCAGCGTTGATCTATCTTGTCATTGATCAATAAATAAAAGAATTTTGTGATTTCGAAAAACAATACAGAAATTATTAACTTCCCGTAGGGCAAGTTATAGTAATCGCAAAAAAATCGAAAATGAAAATTTTTATATATCTTTACGTTTCCGAGGTTTCTGAACATTTTGGCATACCTTAAAAAAAACGTATGTACGTGTGTGTATGTATGTGCGGATACAAATTTTCGTCGACGATTTCGGGGACACGGATCAACCGATTTGAATAATTCAAAAAACATTCGATTCGTATTGATAAGGAGACGTGCTGATTAGTTTTTGGCAAAGGCACGTCTAGCCGTTCCGGAGATACGGGGCAAAAAGTGCCGAAAACGGTAACTCAGTTTTTAAGAGAACGGAGCGTCCGATTTGAATAATTCAAAAAACATTGCACTTGTATTGACAAGATGAAGAATCGATAAAATTTTCATGAAGGTAGGTCTAGCGGTTTCGGAGATATAGAGGAAAAAGCAAAAAAATGAGCCATTTGGCGGTCAAAAATGATCATTAGACATATGCACATCAAATTATCAGATATTTTATAGAGATTTTAACAATAAATATACATTTTGTTAACATTCCTATGGGTTCCGTACCAATGCTTATGCGTTAGACAGCGACGCGGCGCTTACGCGCTTTATATTTTGTCCCTATGCAGTTAAAGCAGTACGATTGCTTTGAAAAAAAGTTCAGATCTTCCACAATATGTCAAAATAAAGAAAAATTTTTTTTTCCAAAAAATTTTTTGTCCAATTTATAGTTTCTCAAAAATCTTATTTTTTCAAAGTAATTTTTTTTTAAAAATGTTAATCGTTTTTAAAAAAATTATAATTTTTGGTACGGGAAGTTCCAGCAATTTGCCTTAAGGCACGATGCCTTAATTGCCTTAAGACAGAATTCCACTTACAGCTAGTTGAAAAAATGCAATCGAAAAGAGCAAAGGAGCAGGAAAACGAGTAAGTTAATTGTGAATGTTGTAATAGTTTCAATTTTAACATGCAAGTAAATATAATAAAGATACTGCTTTTTTTACCTCAGCCGCGGACCGAGCCCGAGTGCCATCCCGAACGCTGGTAAGCATTCTTAAATTGACTACTTGTACTACTATTACTACTTACCTATTGATATCATCTGTATTTGTAATTCTCTTATAATTTTGATAGTTTTACGAGATAGATCAAAAAGTTAAATGTGGGTTGTTTGATTTATTTAGCTAATTTTATTTTTGTGTAGACTGCATAGCTGTCATTTTTTCCATTATTCTTAATGATAAGAGAAATCAAAGTGAAGTGTATAATTTATCCAGAAGAAAAAATTTAACATGTTTGTCTTCTCATATTATTTCACACAAAACTAAATCGCGTACAAGTACCAAACTTATAATTTCGTAAAAAATAATACAATATAATCTATAAAATGAGCACGCCATATAAAAATTAAAAATATCAAGTAACAATGTGAATAGTACTTCAGTATCTATGAAAGACAATATTTATTAAAAATTAAATTTGCTAGACTGTTTTTTGGACATATATAAGGTAAAGTTATGGAACTACATAAATATTTGTAAAGAGAATAACCTTTCATGTAGAATTTTAATTTAATAAATCATTTAATTATTTCATTACTCAAGTATTTAAAACTTTTAAATGCTCGGTTCTAAAATATATTTAAAATATTACCATGTGATATCATGGATAGAGAATTGTCTTACAGAAAATTTAGCTTATCGTGCATTTGTGAAACAAAGAAAAAAAATTAATAGAAAAAATATATTTAATTAAAATTCAAAGGTTTATTTTATATTAACTGAAATATTAAGTATTAATTAAATATGACATATATCGAAGTTAAATCATTCAGACTATAGTGTGGCGAGGAAACGAATTGTAGCTGCCCAAGTTATATTTTCATGATTCCAGGACACGTTGTCTCAGCTCTGAGATCAGCTATGAAGCTAGCGAAGACTATGGTACCAAGTGAAGGCGATGGCGCAAAATTTGGTGTATTAGAATTACAAAATTCGACTCCAACATCTCTGAAGGGAGGCGAGAAACTCGTAATAGTCGACAATAAAAAGTGGATATTCAAACCAGAATAATGAGTCAATATTAATAAAATCTTATTTAATGATTTAATAGTCTTATTTCGACAGAACGACTTCTATTTAACACAATCATCTTACGTATAGTAACAGAAGTCAAAATTGATCAATCAATTGAATCTAGGTGAAAGTCTCAACACATAGTCAATTTGATAAAAATCACATAAAAATGATTATTAGTAAATAAGGATAACAAAAAGTTCAATATTCAATATTCAACAAAATTCAATAATTATAAACTAGTTGAAAGCGCATTTAGCCTTAAGGCAAGTTGCATGAACTTCCTGAAATATGTAAATAAAATATACTCAATTAATCCGACTTTAAAATAAGCAATTTGTCTTTCACAATAATTTTTTATTCTATAACTTATTAAGAAATAATAATAAATTAAAATAAAATAAATGAAAAAGTTTTTAAAAAAGGACTCTTCTTATCGAAACATGTTATATACTTAAAAAAATTTTAACGAGTGATTGTTTTTGTATGTAGAGATAAGGAAACTTGAACATCTGTTTCGTCATTGGTTGAAAGACTGAGATAGAGATATGTCAGTGGCGCTATGGCCGGCGGAAAAATTACGAAGTAGGGACATGGAAAATATATAGCTTGTGGATTTAAACTGTAATCATTAAGCAAAATATTTTGGATGAAAATAATGTAATAAAGGAATTATGGAATATATAAAAAAATATGCGTAAAAAGATAATAGAATGTACATATATGTATACATGCACAAAAGTATACATATATACATGTAAGTATACACAAATTAAAATATTAAGATGTACTACGCATATTGCAAAACTTATTTGAAGCATCCCGGTAAATACATATACATATAAATATTTTTCAAACTTTGATGAATTGTTGATATTAAACTACTTGTCGTAAGGCCTTAATATTTTAATAAGTTCTATAAAAACATGATATATATCATCGAAAAAAATTTCATAAACATCGGCTTAATTTTTTTTCAACTATTAATTATAAGAAAACGGCTTAGATTTTCACCTAAAACTAATCAGTATTATTACCAAATAATATCTTTCGAACAGTTTTTGATTTTTTAAAATCGATTCGGTAGTATGAGCTTAAATGTGGACGAAAAGTTTTTTGTGGACGAAACACTTTTCCAAATTACAAAGAAACGGATCAGCCGGTTGTTACCCAAAACTGACAAACGATAATCCTTATCGAGATACATCAAATAGCTTTTAAATTTTTGAAATCGGTTCAGGCGTTCTTGAAAATTTTGACAAACGCTGATAAAACGACACTAATTTTTGCAAACTTTGGAGAATTTTTAAAGTTAAACGACTTGTCGTAGGGCCGTAATATTTTAGTATGATCTATAAGACTATGGTATCTACCGTCAAAAAAAATCATAAAAATTGTCTAAAAATTTTTTTTATTACTTTGTTACAAGAAAACGGCACGGCCGATCTCTACCAAGAACCAATCAGCACGATTCCCAACCAATATCTTTCAAATGGTTTTTGAATTTTCAAAATCGATTCAGAATTGCGGGCTAAAACGTGGACGAAAATTTTTTCACTTTTCTGCCATTTACAAAGGAACGGCTTGGCCGATCGCTGCACAAAACTGAGAAACGCTAGTTCTCATCGATTTGCGACAAAACATCTGTTCACACACCTATACATACTTTTTCCAAATTTGATCTCATTTGATTCAGAATGGCTTGAAACGGCGAGAAAACATAAAATTAGCGATTCGGATGTTTTTATAAAAACAAACTTCTCCTTCGAGAAGTTAATAAATGGCGTAAGGTGTGAGTGGTATTTTGCCTAAAAGTAAATTGCATGATGTGTAAATAATCGATTTAATCTATAAGTATTTTATTTATATGATATATGATCTATATATGATCTACATGTCTAAGTGTATACCTGTTCAAGTGTCAACTTGTCTACTTTGTCCACCTGTTTACCTATCTACTTGTCTACCTTCGTACCAGTTGACATGTCTACTTGTTTTCTTTTTTACAATTTTATATTTCTATCTGTATACTATTCTACCTTTCTACATGTCTACCTTTCCAACCTGCCTACATGTCCACCTGTCTACCTGGCATCTGTGTTTCAATATATTTGCATTTGTATGAATCAATAATAATGATTTGTAATAATCATTTTAGACTACTAAATGCCAATTTTTCTAACTTTTTGCTGTCCCTCCAAAACCGCTACACTTTTGCAAAAATGTAATCGATGTTTCAATCCACCAATACAAGTAAGATCTTGCTTCAATTATTCGAATCGAATTTTTCGTTATCTTAAAAACTGCTGTTTTTGCATTCTTTGCTTTGCATTCCCGAAACAGCTGGACCTGTCTTTTCCAAAAATTAATCAGCATGTCTCACCGTCAATAGAAATCGAATAATTTGCATCATTCAAATTCTTCCTCTCGAAATCGTGGACGAAAAATTGTAACTATGCAAAACACATGCACATATACACACTTATATATACTTTGTCCTATGAAAAGTTAATTACAAAAGTAAATAATTTGACTCTATAAGTTGAATGAATCTTATATTAATCCAAATTACAACCATTTTTTTAAATTTAAAAAATTCATATTTTTTTTTTAAATATTTTAAAACATTTTGACTTTTCGATTTCAAAATATAAATAAACAATAAGTTTTTGAAGAAAAATCAATTTATTTTTTCTTAAAGTATCAGTAATTTTTTATCTATCCTATTAGTTTTTTCTAACTGATCTTTTCTTGCAGAATGACCTAAAATCTTATTTTTATTTGTATCGTATATTGATCTATACTTACAAATGAAAATGAATATAACTAATATTTGATATCAGGTAGCCGGAACCTCGTGGTTGCAAGGTCAAAATCTTTTTAATAATAATTTTTATAATTAAGCAATTATTTAAATATAAATTGAACGCATTATAGTCGATTTGTTGATATTGATAGCAGGCACCAAAAATTAAGTCTGCTTTTATTAGTATAAGGGCTTATCCGATTCCAGAGTGTTTATTTAGGCTTCGTGCGAGAAGCGAAAGAAAAATACTACTTCAGATTCTACACATGTAATCTCCAGATAAGTTTTGATTTTTAAGTGGTATCATAAAAGGAAAGTGACTATTAAAGTTTGTAATCATTCCTAATGATTTTATTGGATACTTCATTCGCGGATGGAAAGCTTCCATTTAATATTTTACTAAAATGTATGACATGTATTTATAGAAAAAGTATTTTTAAATACTTGGAGTATCTGATTTTATAAGAGCAAGTAATGTAGTAACAAAATTAAATTGCAAGCTAAGATCAAGCAACTTTGATCTTTTGTAGATATTATAAATAAAACATGAATGCTAAATATTAAGTTTGGATTAAATTTATTTTGATATTACTAATTAAATTTTAAATGTTAATTGAATAATATATGTCCAGTATAAGATAAAAATGTACTATTATGAGAAATTTCCAAAGGGTTTCTTCATGCATATGCTTGGAAATGCTTCTATGCTCAAAGGCTGTTTGCATGCGGGTTTCTTGTAAGTTATCTTCGATTGAACTGAAAATCAAATTTTGGAATTAAAATACTTAGATACATTTATGATCCCTAAAAGATGAAGTATTCATTACTTAATAATTGCTATTTATAATATATAAATATATATTAGTTATAATAGATGTAATGATGCTAAAACGGTCATCACAAACTGATTGGGAATTTGATGGGGCACTAGAATGATTGGACGTATGCAACCTTACATTCGTATAAGTGTTGCATTTCAAAATTATTTTTCAACTTATGGATACAATAGATGTTTTTGTAAGGCATATACATAAATCTGATTGTTAGTGTAGGTTCATATCAAATGGAGACTTACCCGCTTCTTGGATAACACATATGTTGCTTCTTTCCCGTGTGATGTCCATGGAGCTTTCTTGTAATATTTTGATATCAAAGGCGCCTAATTGTTGGAAACTTGTGCTCGGCTTTGAAAAATTATCGCTGTTATCGTGCAAGCTTTCACAAAATTGATTAATCAATTTTTTAGATTTTTTAGCATTTATATTTTCCAACGCGCACTGCTGCTGAAAATTACGTTTAGATTCATTTATTTCATATATTGCATCAAGAAAAATTAAAACAAAATTCAATCAATCATGTCCATGTCACTAGCAATAAGTTATGCATCCATAAATTGCATATAATAATATAAATCATTTTAAATTTCCATTATTATTAACAAATAGTGATATATAAAAAAGTTAATTCTTATACACGTCAAAATTATATAATATTCAAGATAATCAACTAAATCTTCAATTTATTTACCATGTTTTGTCTGTCACTTTTCTTATCTTCCAGTATTTAGATCTTATTCCTTGTTGTATCGCTTGACTTATAGTTTGTGAAACTATTAATTTTTTTGAAAATTAATTTTACTATTTTAATTTGGTGCGTATTTTACGAACATTTGTTTTTTTTTACAAAAGTAACACTAAACAAAACAGTAATTCGTTTACTAGATTTATGACGTAACTTTGATATAACGCCCTTGGATGATTTTTAATTTCATCATTCATATAATTTTCTGTGGCAACCGCTATGGAAGAAAAACGTACGAATCTAATGCGAGCTACGTTTCTACATCCGAAATTAATAAGTTCTATCCAGTATTGTTAAAAGTAATGAATTTTAACTAAAATTTAAAACGTTAGGTTTTAAACAATTTTACGTAAAGATTGTCCAAAAGGTCTGAAATAAATCTATGATGAATATATGCATATATCAAAATATCAATTAGTTTTGGCAATAAGTTATTTATAATTAGTATAGATCCTCTAGTTGGATCAATGCCCATACATTTTGAAGTCAGTGCACGCATCTTTGCCAAGTGCAAGTGTGATTAAATTTTTTGCTGGCTTCAAAATGCACCAACGTTTTGAATATGAAAAAGTCAAGAAATATACTAATGTCTGTACATCTTTCAATACCGTGAGTTCAAATTAGCTAGAATTATATCACTATAAATTCAATCAGTCAGAGGACAAAAAAATCCAACTTTTTTTTTATTTTTAAAAAGGTTTTATGGGATACTAGCTAGAATTATTCAATCATTGGGATGCAGTCTAATTATTAGATTAAGCAAAAAAAATTATAATCAGATATTTATTTTCAACCATAAACAAAAAAAATATCAACTCTTACAACTAATGCTGCTTCAAGTATTTTTTAAATTTATTATTATAAGACATATTGTATATTGAAATAACAATTATTACATACAATTATTAAATACATATTTTTTGGTCATATTTTTTATAATTATCGCACTGGATACAATCTTCGTTTGTAACTTTGTCAGAAAAATTTATCATCATAGTTGAAATAACTAATACTTTAACTTATTTTACATTTTTATTTACTAGTTTCTTATTGTTTACTCCTCGTAATAAAGCTATTGCACCTATCTTAAAAATAACAGTATCTTATAAAAAAAATTGATAACGTATACTTCACAGTTATATTCAGGTCCAAAAACAAAAAAATAAAAAAAATAACTTATTACAATATAGGCAATATAGCCATTTATCTCGTGGTAGCCAAATCGCCCGATATGAGGCGATGGCTGGTTACATATGTTTTGCCCCCTACTTTCAAATATTGTTGTTAGAAAAAAATTTAATGTTACTTGTTTTTGAGATAACGGTGGAGAATCTTTTTACCCTCGGAGCTTTAAGCCGCGCTCTACTCTATATATATATCATATATATAAAGTTGAGCGTGGCTCAAAATATACTTTATATATATGTATATATATATATATATATATATATATATATATATAATCTGTGTTTAATATTTTAAATGATTGAATACATACCTTTTGTTAAAATAGTCTCATATCATTTAGTGACAAAAAGAAGTAGGGTATATATTATTAATTGATGGGGGAATATTAATATTAAATTCAGATTTAGGATATAAATTGTTAAAATACATAAGGGAATACATAAAAATTATTTTACACCGCGGAATTATTCTTACTGCGTTGCAATTACTATTATCATTATCTTTAATTTTTATTTTGGTTCAAATTTGAAATTTATGGATTGATTTATGTCGTCAAATAGACCAATGTTATGGCAAGGCTATGTTACGTAGCATTTTTCATATAAAGTATTTCTAAAAACTGTCAAAATGCAATGTGGTTGCTGTGCAGCTTTCTGTTTTAGATAGAAAGCCTAACCTAGAAAATGCACAAACGTAAAAAAAGTATTATCGTAACTGCATCTTTGTTAAGTTACATTTTACGTGTAAAACACCTGACTGCAGAACAAATACGTAGCATTTTGAGAGTTCTTAGTACCACTTTCTATGAAAACTGCTGCGTTACATAGCCTTGCCATAACATTGGTCTATTTGACGGCAGAATCGGCTGATTAGTGTAACATGTGTTTCGATTATTTGTACCACTTTTTCTAAAATGATTTTTACATATATTATTAAAAAAAAGTTCGGGTGTTACTTTCATAATACATTGCATACATATTTTCTTTGCAAAAATTTCCGGTGTTCCTTGAAGCAAAATACCCAAAAAATTAGCGCTTGAAACGCTTAATTGCGCACTCGAGTAATCATGACATTAAAACGATGAATTTTATTTTTGCATCTTCTATGTCAGTCTGTTTATTCTTTTTTTGCCACATATAGTGCATTAACTTGAAGCAAAAGGCGGACCAGGATAGCTGTCTCACGCTAGATTGACACTACGCTGGTAGATTAGTTACTCCTTGAGTTATCGTTCTTTTCTGGATACCTTTAGGGCTGGATATAATGAAACTTGAATAAGACTATTGTCGACGATATAAAAATTTGTGCAATGTTCAACGTTTTGTCACATCGATGTTTTTAGATACATTTTTTTTTTCATTTTGCATATTCTATTGTTAGTGATAATTGTTAATTATTTTTTATGGCTATTGACGATTTGTGACTAAACGTGTTTATAGGCATATTATAATCTCAGAATTATATAAGAATATTATAACGGCTAACTAAATCATGTAATTTTTAGATGATTTTACACTGAAAATGTTTCAATAATAAAATTAAGTATATTACGATTTTACAATCCTAATTACACGAGCCAACTTTTGATGAAACTTATAAAAACTGTTTCGTAACATAGCCTTTCCATAACATTGAGATATTTTACGACAGAATCGGTAACCAACCATCTTCAGTACATTTTTTTAAAGTGGGCGCTCTCAAAAGTCTTGATTAATTTTTACTGTGGTCTTCGAAATGTTATTGACAGTCCCAAAGTTTAAATGAACAAAATTAATGAATATTATACAGTAACCGAAATATGGTATTTTTTTCACCAAAGTTCTAGGTTGCACTTAGAAGCTTATAATTTCCAATCGTAAGATTTTTTTCAGGGTAGTTTGGAGGACCGTGTGTGAAGCGATATACGGGCATTTATCTAATTTTTATATAAAAAACTAAATTAGGTAATTTAAAAATTTTCATAAAAAAATTTGCATACGATATCTGATTTGACTCAATCAGTGCGGTACTAAAAAACCTTAGGGTAGGGTGTAGCGCAATGGTCGAATTTAATTTTGAGCAACTATATTGTGAAAAACAAACCAATTATATCACAATGAATAACACATATCAAACAAACAACTACCTGACCATGTTCCAGCTAATTCATCGTTGTGGGAATCAGTTTTTTTGCTGATTTCTAAAATTTGTAACCTTTTTCTTTTTTATACCCCATAGGAGGGGTAAAATGAGACGGCCACGGGGCAAACAGGTCCAACGTTTATTATTATTTTAAAGGAATTTTACGAAGTACTAGCTACATTTCTAACCAATGCAAATATAAATTTTACGGGTGCTCTACTAACTTGTTACTTTTTATGAAGGCTGCATAAAAAACTGTTGAATCTAATTCAAAAATCGCAAGACATCTTATAAAACAATTAAATAACGTATACTTAAAAATATATTATATTCTCATAAACTAAACAATGGGGGTCACAACTAAAAAAAACTAATATCGAAAGAAAATAATATTTGAAAAATCAACAAAAAATATATTAAATATAATATTAAAATATAAAAAGACAAATTCAAGTATTTTATTAGATTTATATTATTATGAGTCATATTTTAAATATAGACTTAATCACATGATATCATATTAAAAATATTTGTAATACATGTTCTAGAAATTTCTTATATTGGTGCAATTTTCTATCGGTGAATTTTTAACAAACCTTTAATAACACATAAAACCTATACAAGTACAGTCGTAATTAAACATTAAACAAATCTTAACCCTTCACAAATCGTTGGTCGTGACCTTATTTGTTTTAAGAATGTTCTCTAAACGAAATATGTTCGGTTTAGTATATTTATCGAACTGTCATTATGCAGCAGCCGATGTTTGTCTTTGATGTGTCGACATCGATGTTATTGTTTAATTCTTTCATGCCTAGCACGTATGCCCCCGCTCGTGCACAAGACCCTCTAGCTCGGTTGGCTGACACCGCCGCGGTGACACGACAGAGGAGCGAGTACCACATGTGCGTGCCCCGCAAAGGGACAGGGTGTTATAAGAATTTATATGCGGATATGATATATATAATTGTCTTCTGCTTCTGATGAAAAATATTATAAATTCATTAATTTTGTGATTTCTCGATGCCAAGTAGACTGGGTTTGGTTGTGCCACTTTTTTGACCAGCAATAATTTTGTTAATTTACTAGTTAGCTGGGAGAAAATTAAACTAAATGGTAATTTGAACTTTTGTCGAATTATATAAATACTGTTTTTAAATACGATGGATTTGTCATTAAATTAAATCATACAAGAAAAAGTGTCACAACCGTCCTTCGGATATGGACGGTTGTGATAGACATAAAAATAGGTTAAAAAGCAATAGCTATAAACACCCATTTTTTTTTTTTAATTTGTATGAACAGCGATCAGAACTTATGGGTTCTATGAGCTGTTGTGATGAATCTCTTACAAACTACGTTTGTTTTTATTATAGATGGCAACCCAAACAGTTGTCTAATCTCTATGTGCTGAATTTTTGTTATTACAATTGTTGTAATAGTGATGACTTTTTATTAGTGCAGCAATGCCGTATTAGGGCTATTTTCAGTTGAAAACATATATAAACACCAAGATGGTTTATAACGTCTTTTATTGTCGTTGATAACAGTAATATCTAACACAATGCAGTATAAATATTTTTACAAGGCATATAAATAAAATATAACAATATATAGCAATTCTTTTATGAAATATTTTTGTTTTGTATTGAATTTTTATTTTCTCTTTTGTATTTTGTTTTAGTTAAGTTGTATTTTTTATCTGTTTAATCTTCACTCGAAAAGAACAAGAAATATATGTCACAATCGTACTCACAAAATTTGTAACAGCGGTACTCAACGCACGCTCTTCAATCAAACCATCATTATGACTAATTGTAAGCTAAAATATCTAATAATATTCGAACAATAAAACTTACATTTGACTCTTTGAAAGTAAGGCGTTCTACAGATCATGTTAATACTAACTGAAAGTAATAATGTGAACTTGTTCGAACAATCATACTTTATCTAAGCAAAAACTAATTGCTGGGAAATAACTATCTACTTATGTTCAACTTACAGCAAAATAACAAAGTGATCTACCTGTATACAATTAGCAGTTCTTATTAAAAGAATTCGAACATGTAAACTTACTTTTGACTCTTTGAGAGCAATATGGTTTACAGATCATGTTAATGTAAGGCACTGACTGAAGACAATAATAATAATTTGTTGGAACAATGATACTACATTTTTCACCCCTTCAACCCTATCTCAAAATCAGTTTAGTTTTAGTGTTCTGACGACTGTCACTAACGTAACCTGGCACAACCATACCCAGTCTTTTCTCCTTGTGAATAGTTTGATACTCAAATTAGAAAAAGAAGCGAAACCCAATTCAACATTTTAATCGTCACTTGGTGAAACTCTATAATTTATTACTATGTTTAGAATTATGATGATTAATGCAGCATTTATTTAATAATCAATACAATTCTCAATAAATATTTTTTAAATAAAATTTGTTAATGGTCATTTTTTAGTAGTTAGCAGATTTAAAATATTTTGGACACAATTTTAAAAAAGTTCAGCACTTGTTGATTATCTCCGGTATATAATTAAAATATGTTTATAATATTTTTTAATTATTCAGATATAAAATCTAAATGAAAATTGATTCTGTAGAATGACATCGATTATATTTATAAAAACATTAAATTGAAAATCGTACATCTACTTTATTTATATTTTTATTAATTGTAGTTGAAAAACTCATTAAAAATGAAATTATGAATAAGCGACAATAATTATTAATCATTTGTATACATTATAAATAACTCATCACTTTCGGCATTAATATATATTCAGAAACTAACTGCTGGACTAACAATAAGATGTATATTTCAAATAGTGATTCACTAGCGTGAACAATTATTTCATTAAAGCGTTGTACCAAATAAGATCATTTTTATCTTTTGCGGCACGCGTTCATTATGACGAATTAATATTATAGAGTGCTATATCTAGAGTGTTGGAGTCAAAAATTAAATCTCAGAGTTAGTTCTTGAAAATTTTTTTGCGGTTTTTCAATGATCCAGAAGCCGCGCTGCGCCGCTGAGTCACCCTGTGTCACCGCATGCAGAGATAAGACGCGTCGCACATTGCTTGTGCTTGTGCGCTCGCACACCCTTCGGTGAGATCTCAAAACATGTGCTATAGACTTTAATTTACAATAAAACACACGGGTACTCGCATTCATGTACCCCGTTTCAAGCAGGCAATGCCAGAATGTGGTACATGAACCATAATGAATAATTTTTGAAAATTAGTGCATAGATGATTTACGTCGTACCACATTGTTTTTCTTATATATAAAAAAGTGGGTTCAAGTCGCATTTTATTCTAATCGTAAGGCAAGTTGTTTGAACTTCTCGGCATGTGTAAATAATCATCTTAGTCAATAAAAAATCAATATTCTAATATATGAGTACACTTATCCCCCGCTTGACACCTAAGATAGGTTTCTTAGAAAACCGTATTCTAGAAGAATTCACTCTTATATATGGAAAAACCGTGCAAAACGGTTTCAACAATAAAATAAAATTCAATTTTGGTTTAAGAAGATATAACCTTCCTTTTACTCTCTAGTTTTTTTATCTTTTGCCATCGTCAAACTATTTTTTTTATAAATTATAGATTTTATAAAAAATTATTCGGTTATTTGCTCACCTTGAATAAATCCACGCTTATAAACACTAATTGAGAATAAAGTTTAAAAACAATGATGCTCTTTCTTTTGAATTTCAAACAGACTAGCTTATACACACATTAAACTTAGTTTTGATCATAAAACGCAGAGTTCCCATTCAATCTACATATTTCTATCATCCACATTGACTGCTAAGAATTCGCAATTCTAAAATACATTTTGTAGTGTTATATATTCTGTGTATGTATTAGAGGCGTGTTTGCTTTTCATTATTGTCTAATATTCAAATCGTTTACCGAAAAAGCATTAACAATGTTGGAATATTTATCAAAATCCAATAATCTGCAATAGTTCCTCACATTATAATGCCCTACAGCAACTCGATGTATTTATACATTACACCTATCTCCCGTCTATTATTATAGAGTTGGTCTCTTTGTTGATATTTTTTTTACCAAGACTTAAATATAGTTTATTTCGAAGTTTCGATCTTGCACGGTTTTTGAAAATATTTTTGTTTAACGAAATTAATTAATTTTACTTTTACACGAAATTATAAGCACTAAACTATAATTTTCATTGTTTTACTGTCAAAATGCAACACTACCTATTGTATGCTGCAGGTGGGAATTCTTAGTAGTACATATCTGTGCTGAAAATATGTAGATGAGATCGTACACCCCGTTTTATGATCAAAACTAAATTTTATGTGTGTATAAGCTAATTTGTTTGAAATACCAAAACAAAGAGCATTATTATTTTAAAAGTTTTATCTAACGCAATAAACTTAAATGAATTTCTAATTGGAATTTTATCTATAAAGAAAGTTCACTATTTAAAGTATTTCTTAATATTTGTTTTAATATTAAAATAAATTAATATTCTTATAATTTATCAAATGTATTTGATATTAGTTATATTAATATACATACGATATTTGTTGTTCAATGTGATTAGTTATTTATCATATATTAACTGACGAAAAGGGCTTTTTCATAGTGATTTTTGTTTAGCATTTTGTTTCATATAAGAATTAATTTTTCGAGTTACATGGAACCTATCTTCCGTGATAGGTGTATATGTAAAGTATGTTTCTTGATATAGGAAACCACGATGCCAATAAATTTTACTGTTTTTTTTTGTTACTAAATATATTAATGATTTTACTTTTAATTCAAATTAAAGGTGTGCACGCACTGAACTAAAATAAATAAAAATATTATAATATAGATAATGTAACATAACATTTCAAAACAATTCGATCCATCAAATTCAGATGCAGGTATTTGAATGTGAAACTTTTCATGCATACATTTACAATCGCGGTGATAAAAGTTGTCAGAAGGAACCACGGAATTTTATTGAAACCTACGTAGCTTTGCCACAACCAACAAACGTTCGGTGGAGAGTTTATATTTAGAACAAAAGCGAACGGTATCGAATAAATTCCCGCGTGTGTCTCGCGTTTAAGATATTGTATACCCACAAATCTCATAGCGTCTAATCAGTGGCGTCCGGGGGCAAAAATTAATTAACACTTTTATCGTTAGTATATTATCAGTATTTATCTAATTTCACGAGGATCATTTTTCAGTGATGGTAACCAGTTTTTTTGCATTTTGTTTGTTTGTTATGCGAATTAAACTTGGTAAGGTATGTTTTGATACAATACCTTGCCAACAATATCATTAAGTTTTGCCGATAAAATGAAAAATATTGAAAAAAATATATTCCAATATGTTTTCAAATGCATTAAGTGTAGAGCATATTTTACCAATTTTTAAGAAAAATATATATTATTTATGTTCTGATTATGAGGAATATGATCAAATAAAAAAACTCGTCTGTGTTTTTCGTGAATTTTTGTAACGCTATAATAATAATCAGTGATAATGGAACCTTAGAAAGAAAAACGCTTCATATTAAAGATGTAACATATGATAAGTCTTATGATGTATCTATAATCTATGTGTAGTAATCTATTAATCTATGTGTAGTTAAAATATATAATAAAATATAAGAAAGCATTGCCATAACATCGTAATGTAATAAATTGAAATTACCGTTTATTTCCAAACATTTTTTATTATCGATCAACCGTTATAGTTGAAAGCAATTATTTTGATTAATTGCTACTTTAATATTTTTGTACTTGTACTTATTACTTGTTATTGTTAAATGAAATTAGGTAAGTACATATCTTTTGATGATATAGTACTTTCATATTAGCTTTAGGCAGTATTATTGCTGTTAGAAAAGTCTAAATTATTTTGTTATATTAAAACTAGCTTATAATATTGATAGCAATTCAATAATGTCTTGTTAACTTCCCGTAGGGCAAGTTATAGTAATCGCAAAAAAATCGAAGATGAAAATGTTTATATCTTTACATTTCAAAACCTTCTGATCATTTTGGCATATCTTAGAAAAAATGGATGTAAGTAATTTTTTGTCAAATTTATAGTTTTTCAAAAATCTAATTTGTTCGAACTAAATTTTTTTCAACAATGTTAATCTTTTTAAAAATAATAATTTTTGGTACGGGAAGTTCCAGCAATTTGCCTTAAGGCACGATGCCATGCGCCCCACTAGTTTTTAATACAATGCAATCTAAATTTTAGACGAATATTATATAGGGAGCTAGTGGCTTGTTGTAACAGATTTTTTAAAAATTAATTTATCTTGAAATCTACTGATTAAATTTCTACAAAATAAAGATGGATAGTTGCTGTAACTATTCCTTTACCGAATCAAGTAAATATAGTTCTGCAACTGTTGTTCATTATTTCACAATCATTTTCTAGAAAAAGTGCGGTGATACAACTTACCTCGTGTTTGGGGCTAGTTGTAACGACAAAAAGACGACAATAATGTTTTTGGTAATTTATTCTCTACTAAGAAAATTTATTTATTTCTAAGTAATTCTTCTCATAAATCAACGCAAACTATAACTAACACAAATAAAATATATAATGTCTCCTGTAATACAATTTTCATATGCTCACATCTCACAAATTATATATTCTATTGGATCTTCTTCACTTGAATCTGTATATAATTTTTGTATGGTACAGCTATCCACAACGTTTTGTTCCAACTAACCTCAGGTGTGATTTTTTTACATTAATCAAGATAACTATTTATACAATTTAGCAATCACAAAAATTGTTACACATTATAAAATATTGATAACTTTGAAGCAAATTAAGATATATGCAGTTCTGTTTAAGATATATGCAGTTCTATTTATCAACCTGCGGGACAGTAGCTATGAAAATATTATGCAGGACGATTTACATGTCTAGTCGAGACAAAAACATATTTTAATATTGTTCAAGACTCTATATTGAAAAATTCCTATTGCTAGTTACCCCTGTTCCAGATAGCTTTTAGTTCCCCTATATATGGACTATTTAAGACACGCAAGATACCAATAAGATAGATATTGGAGACCAATAGATAAGCGTTGGAGTTGGGCAATTTTTCCATTGTGCCGCCACTGTCGGAGGCAGTGCAACAGGAGCAAGGTTCCTATGTGCGTATTTGGCAGCGGTCCAAGCAGCTCTCGCGAGGAATAATCGCCATGCCCGTTCGTTGTTTGTTTATTGTAAACTATGCGTCATCAATTTATCATGATGTATGTACTCCATATTGCTTCATGCCATCTCTCTATGTAATTGCTCGTGGATAAATCAACGAGCGCAAATACACAACTGATAAACACCTATCGGACGTGTTTACCGCTAATGCTGAATAACGTACGCGGCGGACGCAGCATCTCGTATTGATATCACGCATTATAAGTTATAATTTAGTTTAACATTGCGCCGGTTTATATCGAATATATAGTACAGAAAACAACAAGCTTTTTAACTTCACGAATGAGAAGTTTGTTTCAGCGAGAAAATCCTATTTGCTAATTTTATGTTTTCTCAACGTTTCAAGTCATTCTGAATGGATCAAAATCCTCGATATTTTCTCATAAACGGCTGAAGCGATTTCAAACGTTCAAAAGCCATTCGATGTAACACGATAGGACTTGCGCTGATTAGTTTTGCGCGACATCCGGCCGAACCATTTTCTTCAAATTAGCATAAAAGTGTAAAATTTGTCGTCAACGCTTTTGCCCAAAATCTTGAACTGATTTTTAAAATCAAATCGTTTCGAAGATATTGGATGGGAATCGTGCTGATTGGTTTTTAATAGACATCTACCGGGTAGTTTCTTCCTATTTAACTGTTGAAAATGTTTCTTTCGACAATTCTAATGAAACTTTTTTTACTGTTAGAAATCAAGGCTTCAAAGAACATACTAAAATATTATGGCCCTACAACAAGTCGTTTAACCCCTTAACTTATAATGACGAGCATAGCCTGCGTACGTTAATCGGGACAGAGGCAAATATTACGCATTACGTGCATGGTCCGGTACGGTGATTGCAATTATTACAAAATATTTAGTTATACGAAACTCTAAAATACAAAATTATTACACTGTGTGGGAAAATAGTCACAAACGCTGCGCCAACTTGAACATCTTTGGCCCGACATTGTCGAATCTAAATCGTAAGTTAAGGTGTTAACATTCGCTAAATCCTGAAAAATGAGCTGTGCTTTTCTGCCGTAAGTCAGAATTAGACTTTTCATCGACGTACTCTCAAAAACGGTTGAACCGATTTCAAAGATTTAAATGCCATCCGATGATACTTGATAAACATCGCACTTGCGCTGATTAGGTTTTGACAAAGATCGGCTAGCCCGTTTCTTCGTAATTGATTGTTAAATTTTTTTGACGATTTCAATTAATCTCTGTATGACTATAGTATACCTGGCTTAAATGAACATACTAAAATATTATAGCCCTACGAAAAGTGATTCAATTACAAAAGTTATTTAAAATTCACATTAGGCCGCACTTTTAGAAAATACATACATTTTGCATATGTTTTAGAGGCGTGTTTGTAAAAATGATGTGTAATAAAAAAATGTATGAAATTGAATGATCTGCAATAGATCATAATATTATAAGTTGTCGTAGGGTAGGACGGGGCTAGTTAAGCATAGGGGCAAGTTGAGCAATCGAAATATCTCGAAAACTATTCACCGTCCGTTTAGGCTTTATATGGCGGAAAGATAGAGGTTTGGGAGAAATAAACATCCCGCGATCGCTAGTAGCCGCTGGACAAATAAGTGAGGCTCACGGGCGTTTCGTTTATTTCGAGACCAAAATGTAAAAAAGTCATTCATCACGAGTTTTCGTCTGGTTTAGTCAAATGTTATTTAATTTTAATCAGGTAAATGTTATTTTTCCATATAATTATAGTACTTTTAATATGCACAGAGATTCTAGGTATAATTCTCACGGTTTTTTTATAAACCCACTTTCATTTTGAAATTCCGAGTTGGGGTTAGTTGAGCATAGTTGCTAAACTTGTTCTGTCACTAAGACAATTACCATTAACTTGCAGAAATTAATTATTATTTTTAAGATTTAAGCTAAGTCTATGAGAAATAATGTTTTTAAACAAAAATACTGAATATAATGGTAAAATAATTCCCAAGATACGATATTGTTTTGTTTATTTTACTTTTGGTTAATTATTTAAAGAAAATTACTATAAGTTTTGTTTTTTATATAAATATAGAACTTGTTATTAAAAACTTATTTTATTTCATCACTAATCGACATTGAACCAATGATTTCATTATAATTTCTTAGTGCTCAACTTGCCCCACCTATGGGGTACATTGAGCATACTTGACTTTTTGCATTTAAACAGCTGTAGCTTTTAAATTTTTTTTATTGCTAAAAAATAGTGTAAACACTTTTGTTAAGCGATGAACAACAAATCCATTAAGCCGTATAACAATTTAATAAGACTTTTCATTGAGGAGCTACATTCGTTTAAGTAAAAATTTGCTCAGCTAGCCCCGCCCTACCGTACGGCAACTCGGCATACTTATAGTTATAATTTACTCATCAATTAATATATTGATTTCTTATTGATTATGTCGTTCATTTACTCATATCAGAAAGTTGCAACTTGCTTTAAGGAAAAATGCCACTTGCGACTAGTTTCTATATTTTTTAATTGAAATAATGTGGAAATTTATTTACAGCCATGTAAAACATTTGATTTGCAAAGCAACGGCAGTTTACACACTTTCCTAAAATCATTTTTGGCCACTATTTTAATAACTTTAAAGTAATTATATTTTCGATCGATGGACAAAAATAAAAGCTTTTTTCATTACAGACTCACTATAGATTTACATTTATCGAGAAATGTGGTTTTATTTTTATTATGTCCAGACATAGGATTTTCATGCGCTAATTATTTCGATCTTCTAACGTTGTTTCACATATTTCAGTTGAAAATTGAAATGCGAATATTCCCTTTGATAAAAGTTTTAGCGCTTCTGTGTAAATTCTGTAACATGAAATTATGGATCAATTTACTTGCAATTGACATGTCTTCAGAACATTTTACATCTTTGTTCTTTTTTATTTTAGGGTATTCATATAATTTTTTAAACCTTATACCTGGGTATGAAATTGTAATGGTCATAAAATTTAATCTAAGTATAATTTACAGTAATTTATTTAATCATGAATACTTTAATTTTCATAAATTTTTATTTCAAATACATTATGTTTATATTTTAAAAGTATACTGATAACATAGCAGGGCATGTTGTTTTTGAAGTTAAATTTTAAGTGTTTAACATCACTTTGGTGGGATTTACGTGTCGATGTATACAGTGCATATATTTTTCACAAAAATTATTAATAAAAGGTGGGATTAGATAAAAAGTATAATTACATAATTACATTCTAAGAAGTATTTTATCAAAAAAAAATGTTAACCCAGAATATTTTTATTTCAATGGCCTCCTCATCAGTTTTTTTCCCTTGTCATCATTTTTTTGGCGTTGCATATCTGTTGGCGTAACTTGTGTTCCCACGCTTCTTTTGCGAAAACTTGCCTTCTGTTTTTTTAGATTAACTTTTTTGGCAGAATTTGATATTACATGTCAGAAACGACGGACCTGCACAATTCTGTATATTGCATCAGCTCATGGGTCAGTAGCTATGATAATATTATGCTAGATGGTTCACATGACCAATCGAGACAAAAAACTATTTTAACTCTTTCCACTCGCATGCCGCTGCTCCGGCGGCGTAATGCGTATTACTTCTGCAATGTACGAGTGGAAAGCTTTAATATTGTTCAAGATCCTATTGAAACCCTTGCTGCTCTATATATCTCAACATTTATTCAATACTTTGTTTCATTAATAAATTACATTTTTTCCTGATTTCGAGCATAGCTTATTGGAAAATGAAATTATAGTTAACTAATAATGCAGCATTGATATTAAGAACTGAAATCTCGTTAATTTGGATTAAGGTAGGCGTCATTAGAGTTTACCTTTTATAAGTTTTTTTACTTAATTCGACTTATATTTGATCTGAAGTATATGCTTGTAATGATTTGATTTAAAATGCATATATAATCATTTGGGTGTCATATATAATTTTTAAATAAATTTCCAATTATTCTTCGTCTATATAATGATGTTTCTGCTATGATTATTACAGGGCAATTATTATATTTTACAGTTTTCTTGTCTTTATGCTGCGAGGGCTTAGTTTGGTTGTAGTTAAGTTCCATTTTTTTCAACTAACGCTAGTTCCAAGAACTATTTTCACATAAATTCAATTGAGGTGCATTAAGTTAACGCGTATGTGGCTACAGAATATTGATTTTCTTTCATAGTGTTATTAGCTAGTCGTCTCCAAGGACTTTGAGCTGCCTAGTACGATATGCATAACCTTGACATTCCGGTCATTGTCATTGTAAGGGTTCCGTTGATTGCGTTATTATTATTTCGACGGACCACCCTCTGGGGAATGGACAGGGTGCGCTTTAAAATGTTAATCACTCAAGTGTAAAACGCAAATTTGTTTTTGACGTGGGCTGTTACAGAATAATTTCTTGCGTTTTTGTTAGGAACGCAACGTTCGTTTTGTATTAGATTGAATAACTATTTTTTTTATTTTTTTAATTCAAAAATATGTATTTCATTATATAATCCAGTACACATACACTTTAGGGGGTTACATAGAGCTTTTGATCCTCGGGTATTACACTCTTTCATAAATTGGATATACTGTTACAATTGATTTCATATACAATAGTATGTATTATATCGGACATGTGGAAAAAAGATAGGCTTGATAATTCTTTAAAATAATTTATACAACAACATAACACATAACATTATTTAGCAAAATGAATGTAGTTCCAATTACAGCTGTGGGACGCTCAGCTATAGTTTGGCATGGCATGTTTGCTATACCAAATTATTTTTTTGTGAAATGGCTAAGTACCTGGATATTGATATTGTTCTGATCCGTACATCTAAGGTACAAATTTCCAGTGAGCTTTTTATATATATATATGGCTACAATCTGCTTTTTTCAATAAATTGTGCTCTTTCATGTCTAGTTTGTATCACGTTAAAACTTAAACGAAATGAAAAACAAGTACATAGTTCGTATATTATGTAAAATATTAAATTAATTTTTTTTATTATTTACTTCGTGTTCTGAATGAGATTTACTTTTTTTATAGAATAGAAGAGAAAATTATAGAATATTATTTAGTTAGAGCAAAATTTTAACTATATAAATAATACAGTTAATGTTGCATTTAACTACTAAATAAACTTTGTGTTATGTTCATTAATAGGCCGTTTAATTTAATTATTTCTTATATAGTTCCTAAATAGTGCAATTTGCCACCACAGTGTAGTAACATTAACATTACTGCAATTTAATTTATCCAGGAAGCAATTAGGACTTCAATATAACATCTTTTCTAAACTTCATTAATATAAGAGTATTCAACTGTAATTGAAGTATATTGTATTACTGGTTCAGATTCATTTATTTCAATTTGTTCACGACGTGAAAATCTATAATCTAAATCGTAAATTCTTTGAGTATTATGTTTCATGCAGTTTTTTTATAGAATTTTAATAAAATTGAAAGAAGCTAATTATTCAAGTTTCCTTATATTAAAAAATATTCATTCATCAGAAAAATATTTTCAACAGGTACTAAAAGTCGTTTTCATTTTTCATTTATCAAAGCCGATTTTTCATGAAACTTATTGACCATCAAACTTTTGCAAATAAAATAGAATTGAATAATTTACATAAGTGAAAAATACGAATGCTCTAACTAGTTTTATTCTGATCATATCTTACAAATACATATTATAATTATTTTTAATTAAGAACTTGTCGAGATTTTCTGGCTTTAATTTTTATTTTTTCATACTAATTTAGAGTATATTTTTAATAATGCAAATACATAATAAAATTTGTGTTTTTACGTCTGACATTATCTGAATAAAGAACTGCAAAGCCCTCACATCGGTTTGTTTGTATTAAAATAAATTATAACCGTAAAATTGTATACTTTTTGTTAAATATATTTGTGATGATAATATACATGAAAGCTAGTAATTTTTTAAAATTGTAAAATATTAGGTTTTGCATAAAAACTGTTATACCAAACCTTGAGCTCACTGGTTTCCAACGGTTTCGTGCCGCACCGCATCTATTTTTGAAAAAGTAAAATAAAAAAATTATTTTTCATTTTCATGTTTTCATATTTCAACACGTTTTTGCTTTGTTTTTTTTTTTGGATATAGTATTTTGAAAACGGCCCGCCTTGAAACGACCTCGCACTTCCTGAGGTGTCCCGCCCCTAAGGTTGAAAGCGACGGCCCTTGCTTCTCTATACAATTTGCATACGTTTTTTAAATTTATAAGAAATTATATCTGATTGCACTATATTTTCAAATAGGTACCTACTCATCAGTTATTAAGTGTATTTTCTTTAAACAAAATTGATATAACTGATTATATCTCGGGCGCGCGCTTTGTTCTACTCTTCCTGCAGCTCGTTCTCTTCGGTCGCCACGCGAGTATCCTGCCCCGGAACATGCTCGTACTTGTTGCTTTCTCTCGGGAGAAGAGGAGACTGAATCAGCCCACTGTTGGTGAAGGGTGCTCGACAAGGACACGCTTTACATCTATAGATGTAGAAGCAACAAATTTTGCGGAGGCGTCCGCTCTCGCTCCCATCCCCAAAACTGGACCCAAACCATGCTCTCTCTCCTGTAACTCAGGGTTAAGGTGCTGGGACGCCCTGACATACCGTAACAACGATCAAAGCGGGAACGAAATTGTTTATTGGTATATTTATTTGTTTGGAAAATTTGTGATGATTGTGTTCATTAATGTGTACATCTACTGTAATTACTTATTTACTTTTATTGATATTTATCACTAACGAATACACTTTGACTACCTGCAATTATGATACGTTGATACTGTATGCTTTATAAATACTCTATATTTTAGTAATAGTTTTTTTAACTGAATTTATTAACTTATTCAATAATTCAAGCTATTATTTGTTTTAATGTTAACTTTTAGTTAAACGAAAAATGAAAACGACTTTTAGTACCTGTTGAAAATATTTTTCTGATGAATGAATATTTTTTATAGGCCATTTTATTTCAATCATGCAATTTTAGTATTTATTATACATGAAAATAAAAATTTGATGTAGGCTAGGGCCAGGCACAAAGGTCCAATTCGACTTTGAATAATTATGTTATAAAAACCAAACCAATTATATTATAACAAATAACATATCCAACAAACAACTATCTGGCTATGTTCAGTGAAATTCCCAGATAACTATTAATTGTAGAATTATTTTTTTGCTGTTTATCACTTAGTCTGTTTTGCTCCATAAGTCGAGTAAAGTAAGACAGCCAAGGGGCAAACCGGTCCAATGCCTTATTTTTAATTTTAGTGTAGTTATACGAAAAAATATAGTTACATTATTCAATCAATTCAACCAATATAAATTTTATGAGTATATACAATTTTTACAGAAACTAGCTGTAAGTGGAATTCCGTCTTAAGGCAATTAGGGCATCGTGCCTTAAGGCAAATTGCTGGAACTTCCCGTACCAAAAATTATTATATTTTTAAAAACGATTAACATTTTTGAAAAAAATTTACTTCGAAAAAATTAGATTTTTGAGAAACTATAAATTTGATAAAATTACTTCTTTTTTTTTAAAAAAAAATTTGTTTGAAAAAAAAAAAAATTTTGAAGGCAAAAATTTTTTTTTGAAAACAAAAAATTTTTTTGAAAAAAAATGTTTTCTTCATTTTGACATATTTTGGAAATTCTGAACTTTTTTTCAAAGCAATCGTACTGCTTGAACTGCATAGAGACGAAATGTCAAAGCGCGCAAGAGCCGCGCCGCCGTCTAACGCATAAGCATTGGTACGGAACCCATAGAAATGTAAAAAAAAATTATACTTATTGTCAAAATCTCTATTAAATATCTGATAATTTGATGTGCGTATGTCTAATGATCATTTTTAACCGCCGAATGGCATTTTTTTTTACTTTTTTATTAGATCTCCGTAACCGCTAGACCTGCCTTCATGAAAATTTGATCAATTCTTCATCTTGTCAATACAAGTGAAATGCTTTTTGAATTATTCAAATCGGACGCTCCGTTCTCTTAAAAACTGGGTTACCGTTTTCGGCACTTTTTGCCCCGTATCTTCTGATTCGAGACCTGCCTTTGCCAAAAACTAATCAGCACGTCTCCTTATCAATACGAATCGAATGTTTTTTGAATTATTCAAATCGGTTGATCCGTGTTCCTGAAATCGTCGACGAAAATTTGTATCTGCACACACATACATACACGCATACACACACACACACACACACACACATACATCCATTTCTTCTAAGGTATGCCAAAATATTCAGAAACCTCTGAAACGTAAAGATATATAAAAATTTTCATTTTCGATTTTTTTGCGATTACTATAACTTGCCCTACGGGAAGTTAATAACACTGTATAATCATCAGCAGAGTTGAAGTAACTATTTATTCAACTTACCTTTTGTATAGTTGCTTTTTTGAACTTAATTTACTTTTTTATTTATTATTTGTTATTTTGGCAGTGAAAGCTCATATTATCTCACCCGCATGTAAGCTTTTATAGAAGTTATATAAAAAGCCGTTGAATCTAATTACCACAACTAACAATACATCTTATAAAACATTTAAATAAGGTAGACTTAAATATTATATTAAGGTCTCATAAACTAAACAACTGTGCTCCCAACCAAAAAAAAACTACGAAAGAAAGAAAATACTTTTGTTATGGATTTTCAAACATTGCCTTTTATCTTCTCGATAGTGACGTTATAAAAAAGGTCATGGCTGGTTATACATCTTTTTCTTCTTATATATCTTATATATCTTATATATGAAAATATATGTGTATGTGCGCGCGCGTGTATGTATATATGAATCTATTTTTTTCAATACCATTGACGGTCTCATTTCGGTCTACACTGCTTTTCGCAAAGAGGCGTTTAAATCTACTGATCTGAGAATTGGGGTTAATGATAACATCTCCTTAACATTTGTATTCGGTGGATGTTGTTCTTGTCCTTCACACCGAATAAAGCAAGGGACCGTCCACGGTACGGTCGCGCGTTCGAGCGTGCTAACTGCTCTCGTATCAAGGGCAAAGTTGGTAATAGTCAGGCGGCGGTACGGAGGACGATTAACAGACTATGCTGGCACCTGAGTGAATGCTTTTGAGGGCAAGACGTAAAGGTGTTTAGGAAACGATAATTGGTAATTTTGGCGCGATACGAAGCATAAATGAGACAAAGTCTTAATTATTTTGCCTATTGATGTTTCTGAAACCCAGTCGTTAATGCAGTTGTAATTTTCAATATAATACTGTATATAATGGTGTAGTCATGTAGTCAAAATATTAATTAATTTTTCGTAGAATAATTTCTTGAAGTATGATAAATCTACTATTTTGGGATACTTTAGGAAAAATAAATAAATATGTACATAATTGCTTATTAATAAATAAAAGATTTATATTTAAACCTTTCCACTCAGGTGCCGCCGCTCCGGTTGCTTAACTCGTATTAATTCTGCAATTCGCGAGTGGGATGGGTTAAGACTTATGAGATTATTCCAAGCAAACATCTCGAGTTAAATTTATTTATGTGGGCTTTTGTCACTTAAACTTATTGATAACTGTATATGTTTTAAAGATAAATATCACGCATGTAAATACGCTATAAATTGATACCGTATGTTTTTAACATTGGAGTTTATTCGTATTTGACAAGTTTAAAAATGAAAAATTGGGGAGACTGGGTACGGTTGTACTAGGATACGGTAGTGACAGTCCTCACAACAGTTAAACTACACTGATTTAGTCCTTTTGGTCCAAATGAAGAAAGATAAAGTAAGATATTTCGAACAAGTTTTCATTATTGCTCTCAGTCGGTGCTTTACATCTGTAGCTTTGCTTTTAAAGAGTCAAAAGTAAGTTTTCATGTTCGAATTTTTAATCATAACTGTTAATTGTATACACATAGATCACTTTGTTTCTTATCTTACTCTAAGTTGAACATTAGTGGTTATTTACCAGCAATTAATTTTTGTTTATTGTTAGATAATTTAGCTCAGTCAAATGGATGATTTGTTTTTAAAAAATGTTCATTGGGTTCTGTTGTTTCAAACTTTGGGGAATGCATTTTTTATCCTTTTTGGGTGAAGATTAAACAGATATAAAAAATCTTACTTACTTGGACAAAATACGAAAGAGTAAAGAAAAGGAAAATTCAATATAAGAAAAACAAAGATTCCAGAATTATTGTTACTTTGGGGTATGACACTCACCCTTTTTTTGTATAATTTGATTTTATATCTAATCCATTGTATTTAAGTATTTTACTATTTTCACGTAGACAGATGTTTAAATTGCTTTTCAATTTACTTTTCTCCAAGCTAACTGGTAAATTAAAAAAAATATAGCTAATCAAAAAAGTGGCTGAACCATGCTCAATTTCTCCTGCCTATTGGAACAATTATTTCAGAAACACAAATTCTTGTGTTCACCTTACTCTTGTCTACATTATAAAAACTTTTTTTTTTAATTTCAATAATTATTACAACTGTTAAATTATTAACATCTAGTAATATTGATAAAGAATAACATAAATTTAAATAAATAAAAGTGCAAAGGATAGAATTTACATGAAAATAATATCCGTAATATGATTTGATATAAATATAAGCAAATAATAATAAAAATAAAATTAATAAATAATATGAATAAAATTTCTGAATAATAAAATAATAATAGGAAAATAATAAAATATAACAAAATAACAATAATAGAAATAGTAAGATAATAATAATAATAATAATAATGATAATAAAAACATTACCATTATAAAAACTTTATTGATTGATTTTAAAATCATTGATTTGATTATAAAATGATTGAATTTTAGTTGAAAAATAATATACATATGTGTATAACCGATTTAATTGAAGGAACTGACTTAATGAGATTTAATTGAGATAATAAACATTTTCACTACTCATAATCAAGCGTTCTCACGTAAGTTCAAAACAGGCCAATTGTGTTATGATACGAAAACTGTGGAGTCAGCAAACGTAGGTCGTAGCAGTTCATATCACCGTTTGCATAGGTCGGCGGGAACGGCGGGCCCGAGCGAGAGAGCCGTAGCAGGAGTAGATCCGTAGGCGTACTGAAGCAAAACGAAGCGTAAGCGAACGCACGACCGCCCGGAGTTCAGGGCTGACGGTGTCCTTTTGCTGGAATATTAGCATTTAGGCTAAGCACAAAATGATGAATTTGCGTAATAACGCTTATTTCTACAGTACTTTCTTTAACGGTACAAAATTATGTCATAATGTTTATGATATTCATATATATTAAATACATTTATGTTGAAGAAAGCACTGTAGAATTAGGGTAGAGCGGGGCTAGTTGAGCATAGGGGCAAGTTGAGCAATCGAAATATCTCTAAAACTATTCACCGTCCGTTTAGGCATTATATGGCGGAAAGATAGAGGTTTGGGAGAAATAAACATCCCGCGATCGCTAGTGGCCGCTGGACAAATCAGTGAGGCTCACGGGCGTTTTGTTTATTTTGAGACCAAAAAGTAAAAAAGTCATTCATCACGAGTTTTCGTCTAGTTTAGTTAAATGTTATTTATTTTTAACCAGGTAAATTTTATTCTTCCATATAATTATAGTACTTTTAATATGCACAGAGATTCTGGCTATAATTCTCACGGTTTTTTCATAAACTCACTTTTATTTTGAAATTCCGAGTTGGGGTTAGTTGAGCATAGTTGCTAAACTTGTTCTGTCACTAAGACAATTACCATTAACTTCCAGAAATTGATTATTGTTTTTAAGATTTAAGCTAAGTCTATGAGTAGTAATGTAAAGAAATAATGATTTTAAACAAAAATACTGAATATAATGGTTAATAATTCCTAAGCTACGATATTGTTCTGTTGATTCTACTTTTCGTTAATTATTAAAAGCAAATTACTATAAGTTTTGTTTTCTCTATCAATAAAGACTATAAATATAGAACTGGTTATTAAAAACTTATTTTATTTCATTACTAATCGACATTGAACCTATGATTTTATTATACTTTCTTAGTGCTCAACTTGCCTCACCTATGGGGTACATTGAGCATACTTGACTTTTTGCATTTAAACAGCTGTAGCTTTTAAAGTTTACTTATTACCAAAAAATAGTATTAACACTTTTGTTAAGCGATAAACAACAAATCCATTAAGTCATATAGCAATTTATTGAGACTTTTCATTGAGGTGCTACATCCGTTTAAGTAAAAATTTGCTCAACTAGCCCCGCCCTACCCTAAGCGTTATTGCGCTAATTTATCATTACATATTATGTATATGTGTATATTCAGATTGTCCCACACTTTGGTGACAAGCCGGATTGATTTTGATTTGATGTTATTTTTTGTGAAGAAATTTAGAAAAAAAAAATCTCACGTTTAAATTATGACCATGCAAGTGCAACATGGAGCTTTGGTGAAAACGTGACAATTTTTTGCTTATTGTGGTTAAATTTTATTAATTTTGTTCATTTAAACTTTGGAACCGTAACCGTGAATAACATTTTCAGGACCACACGAGTTTTGCTAGTACAGTACAGTAGTTTTGCTAGTACAGCAAGAAGAAGAAGTTTAAATGTTTAAATGATAAAAAGCATGATTATAAATTGCAAATATAATCTTAATTAAAATCGTTTTTTGGGCACAGTTACACCATACACTCATAACTATTAGATCTAATATAATCATACAATCATAAAAATCTAATATAATCCCCACAAATAAAAAAATGGTTAATCAATGGTTTGCTTATGATGAAATAATAGAATAATTTTCAAGCAAACAGCTTATAGTACAAGTAATTGTAAGTAGTTCTGATTGAGGTTTAAATAAGCAAAAAATAAATAAATACATAAAAATCCAAATGACTAATATGAAAAAGCACTCCGTAGACCATTTTTTCCGGAATTAAATTTTAAAACTGGAAATTACTAGATTATTATCAGTTTACAAAAGCCAGAGATTATTCAGATGTTTTCAAATAAAATTTTCTTTATAAACAGGTATAAATCAAATCAACACGAGTAAAAAGGAAATCAATATTTATGAAGTGTGTGTGTTAAAATCCAAAAGCAGGTATTCGTAACCATGACTATACATCATAATATAGTTAAATAAAATCACAAGCAATGAACAGAAATAACGACTAAATTGTTTAGAAATCAAAAACGAAAAATGTCATTTTTTTTATAAAAAATTGAAAAATGGAATGAAAAGTATATAAAACATTGCGATCAAATTTTTTATTAGCGTCATTAGAAAAGTTGATAAAGAAAAAATAATTTTTGACAAAAAGTGCAAGTTTGTCGATATTTGTTTCATAAAAGAATAAAAATTTTAAACATGTTATTGTTCTAGGGTAAGTATGAACGGCACTTAGTTCCTGTCTCCTCATTTCTCTTATATATAAAGTAATTATTACATTGCATCATATTAATATTTTGGATTATTTGTTCGAAGCATAATCCGTTTTGTCACTTAGCGAACGCACGACCACGATATATATTATATTTATAAACTACCGAAATATCTGAAAATCCGCCACTGTTCCATTGTCAAATAAACTAACGTAACAAGCTTCGCTTTCCCGCTACACAAAATGACGTCAACAAAACTCCTGAAAACTGACCAATTCAATTTGAACGCTTCTATTTCAGGAGATCCTAGTACTAATTGAATATAGTGCGTATAAATAGCAAAGCTATTAATTGCAATTTTTCTCTGAGAATGCCGTTATATTAGTATTAGGTATGATACCAATCTTGTTATATTATAACTTTATTTATTAACTTTCTTAAGGACATGTTTATGCTTTTGTCAGAAAATTTGGTACTATTTATAATTATCTGCTAACTTTATGGTTTCCAGTGGTTAAGATCATTCATGTTTGTTTGGCATAAAAAATAAAAACATAATGTGTGTATAATGAACAAATATTTTACATTTTTAACTTCTTTAAAAAAGCAGCAAAAATTTTAATATTATTGAATTGAATTTCATTAACGAATTATGTTAATTACTCTTTTAAGAAACATTTGTAATTTACACATTTTCAGAAAATCGTAATCCAGTTTATAAATATTTAAGTTTATTTAAAAGATATCTGTTTGTAAATATGTTCAGTTAATTTTTGGTTAAGGCTGATGAAATTGCTTTTCGTAATTCATAAAAGTTTAAATTTTTTGGATAATCTCATTAACTTTTAGACACCAGGATGCAACTTGTCTTATTAAGTCATAATGCAACTATATTTATAATATAATAATATATTTTGTTGGAATAATATTTTAATAATTTAGTGAAGTTTGTCATAAGAAGAATTGAAGCATGTATTATTAGCAATAAAAACTATTGAAAGTTAACCCTTCAGCTTTGTATAGAACATGGTTAATAAAGAAGTAAAATTTTCCAAGTATTTATAATGCCACGGAATATTATATTGAGAGTGACTTAGGACTCTATGTCTTAAAATTACCTCGTGGACTCTTCGTAGTATCTTGTTTTAAAATACTACATACGTAATTACAACATTAATAAAATGTTTTTTGCACAAATTAGTTTAAATGTTAGTTAATTTCATAAATGATAATTCTTTCCAAAAAGAAAAGTTTCATTTTGTACCCAAATTGATTAAAAAACATGTGTGCTGAGGGGTTAACGAAACTGTAAATACCGCGAATTTTTGTAAGTATCTATTTCAATCGATTCTATTTCTTGTCAACATTAGATTGGTTCTGAGAGCAATGTAATAGGTATATGAAGAGTTACACTTTTATTCCGAGTATGTGTCTGTCAAAACAGCGTGCAAGTGGTATGAGACAAGTTCGCCGTCGTTCGGTGGGAAGCGCGCGCTTTTACGGTACAATGCGTGGGCCGCGTTACCGGCGTCGTGTGCCTTTCATCCTGGTGGATTAGTGAGGTAGTGCCTGGTAGCGGTCCGCTGTCGGGCAGGTAGATATACTCGGTGCCGAAAACGTGGGGCATGGGAAACCTTTGCCCTTGCAGCACTGGATATTTGCTTTTGATCGGTTTAGGGATAAAACAATAAGTTTCATCGTGTCTTAGGTTACTTTTTTCCGTTCAATAATGTATTATTTAAAATATGTATCAATGTGCAATTTGAAGTTAATACATTTTGAGAATTGATATTTAATATTCATTGACATTATTGATTCTTTAACACTACTACACACTCGTACATTAAAATTAATAATGATTACAATTAATATGTGTTTTGCTATAGTATTATTCATCAATTTATTTATTCCAACTAATCTCTTATCGTTTAATATTCTTTATAGTCTTAAGTTTTTCTATTCATTCGGCATATCGTTGCATTTACCTAAACATTTGACTCTATAGAAAAGATAGAATGTGACTACGCCATATGCGATAATATGTCTTAACCATTTCGCTACGAGAGCTTTTTCCGTATGAGTGTCGCTGCTATACAGGATCAGCGTACCTCTCAGATGCATTACTAAACGGACAAGCACAACGATATAGTTTGAGATATTTCTATCGTTATAAATAAAAATGTGTAAAAAAATTAAAAATTACGCTCTAATAAACCAGAAATTACATTAAAAGACTAGAATTCTCAATAGATTAACTCATAGTGATACAGTAAATCTTGAAAAAAAAAACGCAAACACAACATGTACATCATCCGTACGCATAGCACGTTATGTGGATGTTGTCCATGGACGACATTCGTAGTAAATGGGTTGAATTTTTATTGGGTATTAGCCGCATTTCGGACGCATGTCCGCTCACAAACACCAAAATATATAATCGTTATAATCGTACTGAATTCATTGATGCATCAGTTTATTTATTTGCACGATATGAATTTCTTTTTTCTTTTTTTTGCACACATCAATTTTGTAAATAAGACATTAAAGTCTTGATTAACAAAAATAAATTATAACAAAAAAAAAGTTGGCTATCATTTATTCTACGAACTATCTGATCCCTTAATTAAGTCAAAGATTCTTTAAAAAAATATTTTTGGTATCTCTTAATTAAATCAAAGAATTCTACAGAAAGTTTTATATATGATCGTTCTATATAAGATATATGTGATCGTATCGATTTGTTAGTTCAGGTCTTCAAAATTGTATTGTCTTAAAGATATATTTTATATTTTCAAAGTCTTATCGTGAATATTCACTATACTTTTTAATGAATTTTACTGAATTTTACTTTTTCTACTTTTTTACTTATAAGGAGAACTATCGAGCAAACGACATGGTGTTTTGTTTTTTAATAACATTTATTTATTTATTGTTAATCTAATCAGCCTCAATCTTTTCTACTTATATTTGTTTTTTTGATCACCAGTAACAATCTATTAATTATGTATGAACTATAATAACATATTTATTAAAGAAAAATGCCTATTACAAAAATTATTTTTTCCATATAGTACGAACAGAATGATATACGAGGTAAGGACATACTGAGATACAAAGTTTTAAGACAGTTCTTAAATGAATGGTTTGTTCCTTTTTGAGTCATCAGCACATTAAGCATGAACCTAAAGGGAACAAATTATACATTGTAACCAACCTTCGCCGGGCCCAGAACATGAAAATAAGTCTTTGTAATAAATGTAAGTCTCTTCTTTTTACCAGTGGATTCTTTGATCTGTTTTTAGAAGTAGTAAGCACCTGCAAACTGCAGTACATTTTTTCCGTTTTTCTCCTATTATTTAAATTATTAACATCAGTTGTGCTTCGAAATAATTACGATAATCTTTCGATATTTGGCATATGGACTAGAAGATTACTGATTCTTCTCTTATTAAGAGTTTAATTCAACCGGAGCTTGAAATGCCCCCATAAAAAGAAGTCTGCAGCATATAAATCTGAACTATCAGCTGAATATCGCCTGTTTGAGAAATTTTCAAAACATTTTCAAAAACATCTTCTGGACATGGGAAAGACCCTTTGGCTTAGTTTTCATAGAATTCCGTATCTCAATTGTAGCAAACAAATGCATGTATTAGATGTGGAGGTAGAAACTTACCAAATATGCAACTGAAATTGTTTTATGGTTTGTCGTATATTATTATCATACATATTTAGATTAATTATAGATTACCTTGCTTATCAATGAAAATTTTTGCATATCTACACGCTTTGAAGGTTTCTGAACATTTTGGCATACCTTATGAGAAAAAATGGATGTGTATTTTATATGTCCGCATTTTTTTTGCCCATGTTTACGGGCGTACGGATCAACTATTTCTATTGATATCGATTTCTATTGATAGGGAGATGTGCTGATTAGTTTTTGGCAAAAGCAGGTCCAGCCGTTACGTTGATACGGAGAAAATAGTGCAAAAAATACAAATCGAGTTTTTGAGAGAACGGAGTATCCGATTTGAATGATCCGAAAAACATTCAATTTGCAATGATTGGGAGAAGAGGTGATTGGCATTGAGTTTTTGGCAAAGACAGGTCCAGCCATTTCGAAGATAGAGCTAAATGTGCAAAAAATGATAGTTTTTGAGACAACTAAGCGATTTGAAATGATTTGATTTGATTTGAATGATTCAAAGAACTTTCTGCTTGTTTTAACAAAATAATTGCTTTTGAGAAAAAAAATATTTCAAATTTAAAAAATTTTTTAGTTTTTTTTGTATATCGACAATAACTCAGATTTTAATTTTAACTCTGACTACAGCTCTAATGTACTTTAAATAAATAATTTCAACTTTGCAATTCAGTTTATATTTTTCTTACAAATATTCGACATTATTACAGCATTTATAATAATCTATCTGAAAACATTATATATTCCTCGAACATTTTGTTACGGTACGGGAAGTTCCAGTAATTTGCCTCAAGACATGATGCAATACACCACTAGTTTTGAAACATAATTGTGCTTATGGATTGTACTAATTTTTATAAATCTATCCGGGATAGTATTAGTAGTATTAGTACTGTAATTAGCATATTATAACCACAGTACCTATATGTTTTGAACAAATTTTGCTGAGTATGATAAAAATTGTTATTTATATCAAACTAATTTATTTTTAATGAAATAGTGCACGTGTAACTATCCCGTTAGCTATCGTTTAACAAGTTCGCTTGATGTGCTTCGGACAGCCCATGAGCGATGTCCGAGGGCGTGCTGGGCGGCGGGCGTAGCGATCCGGGCCGAGTGGGGATTCCTTGTAAACCGTGGGTCACGTGCTGCACGTGTATTGCAGCTGCGGATTCTCAATCTCATCTGCCTTTTTATATACCAGGACCTTTTCGATTTACATCGAGTGCTTTTCAATGATGATATTACATGAATATTCTATTTATTATTGTCCTTGAATAATGATTGTATTTTTGTATGATTGAACTGAAGCAGTGATTGCAAGCAAATATTGGGTGTAAAAATGAGTTAAAACATTATGCTAATAACAGATTTTCTTGTACATCGGACAAGTAACAGAAAATTATTATAAACACAGCTGTTTATGCAAAGTTAAATAATAGTTTTGAATGCAAGGATCAATAAGATTAAGAATACAATTATTATCAAATTTATTATATAGTTAAATAAATATTTTTTTTAATTTTAACAGCTGTTGTTCAAACTTCAAATTAAATAACTTTATTAAAAGTAGTTAATATTCTGATACAAGGGATAGATTCTTATGAAACATACATAATAAACTAGCGGGGTGTATGGCATCGTGCCTTAAGGCAAATTGCTGGAACTTTCCGTACCGTAACGAAATGTTCGAGGAATACTGAATGTTTTCAAATAGATTATTATAAATATTGTAACATTGCCTAATATTTATAAGAATTATATAAACTGAATTGCAAAGTTGAAATTATTTGTTTAAAGTATATTAGAGCTTTAGTCAGAATTAAAAATAAAATCTGAATTATTTTCGATATACAAAATTTTTTTTTTAAATCAATTATTTTGTTAAGACAAGCAGAAAGTTCTTTGAATCATTTAAATCTATCGCTTAGTTCTCTCAAAAACTGCCATTTTTTGCACTTTTAGCTCCGTATCTTCGAAATGGCTGGGTCTGCCTTTGCCAAAAACTAATAACCATTTTCTGCACTCTTTGCTTTTTATCTCCGTAACTGCTGGACTTGCCTTTGCCAAAAACTAATCAGCACATCTCCCTATCAATAGGAATCGAATGTTTTTTGAACCATTCAAATCCATTGATCCGTGCGCCCGAAAACGTGGGCGAAAAATTGTATCCATACATACATACATACACACACACATTCATTTTTTCTGAGGTATGCCAAAATGTTCAGAAACCTTCAAAACGTCGAGAAATGTAAAAATTTTCAATTTCGATTTTTGGCCCATTACAATAACTCACCCTACGGGAAGTTAATAAATATTTAAAAAGCTGTAGATCTCTAAAAACTTAATCTCACTTTGCGAATAAGTCGCCAAAAAACTAGGGTTTTTTATATTCTTATTATAAAATATCATGGCATATTTTTTCTTAATATATTACATCATTTCATTGTGTTTTACCAATTTAGTATTTGACTTAATACATTTACCAAGAATATTTGTATCATCTACTTGCTCAATGTATATTTACGATGCGCACGAGGTCACTAATATATTGTGATGTCTGATATCTCATTTCGATCGGATTAATCAAATTTTGTCATATATTTCATGTGGGTATACTAATTTCCTATATATGCAAAACCTGCTAGATGTAGATTATCAATCTCAATCACTCAAATCAATCACTGGCATATATGCATTTTAGTTTGCGACAGTTTTTAATATGACGAATGAGAATATACATATATATATATATATATATATATATATATATATATATATATATATATGTATATATATATGTATATATATATATATATATATATATATATATATATATATTAACAAGCTTTAACAAGAACAAATTTTAAAAAGTCAAATCTTTTATTAAATCAGACGCTTAATAATCAATTGCATTCATTTTCTTTCCATTATATAAACCTTTTTCCTATTTTTTTTAAATTTTAACTTTTAAGATATTATGTAATACATAAAGAATAACTTATGATGATGCTTTATTTATGCTGATTGAAAACATGAATATATTTCGATCGTGCAAATCCTAATATCAACTAGCATACTTTTAACAATTTTAACCAGTAGGGGATTTAAGGACAAAATGGACACAGTGGTCTTATTTGAAAATTGGCTGGTTTTAGTAACGTTTCCGCGGCTGTATAACTTTAAGAAAGCTCATCATCACGATCATATCAGATGTTGATCGTCATTGTCAGTACTTGTCGCAGTAATAATTTCATACATTTGAAATTATTACTGCGACAAGTACTGACAATGACGATCAACATCTGATACTGCAATACTAGTGATTTTGTTCAACTTTATTTTGTTCAACTTTATTGCAGAAAAAATAAAATTGAAAGCTGTAAAAGGTGATTGTCTTTTAACTTTTACTCTCAACTACTTCTAAAAATGGATTAAAGGATCCACAGGTAAAAAGATGAGACTTGCATTTATTATAAAGATCTCTTTTCCAGTTGGTTACGATGCATAGCTTTGTGTTGATGACCTAAAATGGGTCAACCGATTTATTGATATCTCTGTATATCATTACCTTATATGGACAAAATGGTTTTTGTAGTTGATGCATTTTTTCTTAATAGTTATGTTATTATAGTTCCTACTTAATTAAAAGATTTAATTTACTGGTTGTCAATGAATTTAAGATAAGTAAAAATGATTGAGCTTGATTATAATATCATTAAAATGAAACACCATGTCGTTATGTCCGTATTTCACTATAACAAAAATAGGAAACGATTGCGAAATATTTAGGTGAGGATTGAAAATTGTCCGAATTATACAAAATTGTCAGATTAATTACTCTTCGTGTTCATATTTCTTGCCAGTAATGTTAAGAATGTTGAAATTTTTTTAAGTAACATTATGTAAATGTAAAGACGTACGTTTTTGCCTTGCTTTCTAATACTTCAATATAGCAACAATTTGCAATGATACATTTGTATTATATTTAGAAATATTATTTTTATGTTTGTGACGAAAAAGATAAAAAGACCTAAGATATTTCAATTACTGACCCGACATACCTGTCCCTGTCAACATAGTCCGCGAGTTATTCGAGATATTTTTGACAATGTTGGGGTTATTCTTAGAGCAGTATCAATTTTGATAAAATATTATCTTTGTTGCTCTTGTCTTCAATATGTAGGAAATCTTGTATCCGAATTAAGTCTTTACTTGAATGTTATATTCGTGTATTTTTTATTTTTTAATAAGTCAATCCTAAATTTCTTTCTACAACCAAACGATGAATGAAAAACATTCAATCTAGCACTATGTTTAAAAAGTCTGTCTTCACATTAATAATATTTATTCTTCCGGGGTATCTTCATGAAACGTGTATCGTCTATATGTTTTTATCCTACGCAACTTGATACATTATTATGTTTGCTAAATATCACGCATATTTATCATAATAATACGAAAATTCTCTGTATATTCTTTCCATGTGATTCAGATTTTAATCCGCTTTCGCCCGTTATTAATATAACAGAGAATGGATATATGTTTATAATGCCTTCCAAATCAATATTGTACCTGGCAACATACCATATTCGTGTAGGACCTTCCCCGAGTCCCTTATAATCTCGAAACTCGTATCATGTAAAAGAAACTGTGATTTGATGTATTTTTGATACACATATTTGCTCAATACTTTTTGTTGATACACTTATACAGATATTGATATTCGAGTTGATTTTTAATGAAAAATAAATAGTCATGAATACATATTTTAAGGATGATAAGGGTTAGGTTCTTTAGAATAGAGATTTTGTAACTGTATATATTAACTAACTATATTATAATGTATCGGTAGTAATACATTTTTTACTTAACGTTAACGAATGAATATTAAGAAATTAAAATAGGATAGAGCGGGGCTTCAAGGTCCGCGGGTAAAGAGTTTTACTGATGACATATTAGAAATAAGAAAAAGTTCAAAAAAAATTAACAACAATATTTGCAAGTACTGGGAAAAATTGTATAACTAGCCATCACGTTAATTCTTACGACGTTGCTATCGGCAATGTTTGAAAATCCATAACAAAGGCATTTTCTTTCGTTGTATTTTTTTTTTGGTTGTCAGCATTGTTATTTGGTTTGCCAGACCCTAATAATTTTTTTTATTTATTTGTTTTATAAGACATGTTGTTAATTTTAAGTTGTATTCAACAGATTTTCTATATAATTTATAAAAAACGGGTGTATAGATGTTAGACCTCTATAATAGCTTACACGTGAATGGGGTAAAAAGGACACGATCAAAAATAGTAAACTAAAAAGTAAATTATGTTAGAAAAAGCAGTATTACAAGAAATAAATAAATAGTTATTCCAACCCTGCTGATAAATTTTTCTGACGAAACCAAATCAATGCTTCATGCAGTGTTATCTCTGTAAAAATGTACCCTTGAAATTTATATTTTGCGTTGGTCATTATAATATAAATTTTATGAGCGCATTATTACAAAGATATTTTACAACTAAGATATATTACAACTGTATATAATATTGATAGTTTTACGATTTTTCTTACATAATTTAAAATTTTAACTTACGTGATAAGATTGTTTTTACAAGAGAAAGCCATTTGCTGAGTTTGTTTTTTGTCGTTTCAGAACGTGCTAAATCGTTTGAGTAGAAAATTGGAAAAACGACGTTTTTTTGAAAACTGGTGCACTATTTTCAAAAATTTCGAAGCCCGAATTGTAACCCGTTCCACTCGTTAATTGCAGAATTAGTACAAATTTTGCCGCCGGAATGAAGAAATAATAAAAAATTTGCGAGGTTCAACTGTTTTAGTGAAAACGTGAACTTTACATATGAGTAAACTAACTATACACACTTACTTTTTTTAATATTTGTATCAAAATAACTCCTTTGGAAATTATAATATAAATAATCTTAAACAATAATTGATACTAAATGAAAAGCATTACAAATTTTCTATTAACCATATTTTATGGCGATGTGTATTATCTTGATAACTGCCTAACAGACGGTTCCGTTGCATGGCTGATGGGTGATGGCCGTATCTTAATTATACACAAAATTCGGAAATAACGCACGGCGGCCGCCTCGCGTTGCGTTGTCGTAGGTCGCGAGGACTATTGTTAAGCCGCGGAGTCGATATTCTAATTATAATTTACTGATGATTTACTACCTGTTGTGAGTGAGTGAACATTTGGATAATAATATCCGTCGTCTATATTTTGCCCGCTCGGTCTACGGCGCAGGATTCATTCAGAGACCGCTTACGACGGCTTCCCGCAACCGATAGCGCGGTCAGGGGCCGGGGGCCAGGACCCAGAAATAATATTCGTATTTTATTTTAGCCTCATGTATATTTCTGTGAGCGTCTCTTCAATTTTAGTTCCATTCAACGCGGCGGAATTAGCGCCGGAAGGCGAACCGGAAAAGAGCATTGCACAATGACGTTAATCGCGCTCACGATACGAATTTGTTTTTGTTTTTGCTGCGCTGATAAATCAAAACAATTTAATGAGTTTTATTATTTCTTGTTGTCAGTTGTTTTCTAATTTGAGTTGAAAGAACCAAGAATTATGTAGGGATATTCGAATAAGTAATATGCTAAAATTCGTTTTGTTTCTGGTTAATTGGCAAATGCCTTACTGTGCATAAAATAGTATAGACAACTTCTTAATATTTACTATGTTACGTTATTCGAATATAATGATTTCATAGAAGTTTCTTGTAAAAGATACCTTTCTCGAATATTTATTACGCTGGATTACACATATGAAAAAAAAAATGGGGCACAAAGGTCCAATTTGATTTTGAACAATTACATTGTGAAATTCGAACTATGTTCAAAAAAACTTCCAGCTAATTCATCATTGTAGAAATGTATTTTTAAAAATACCCCGTGGACGGGATAAAATCGGACGGCTAGGAAGCAAGCAGATCCATTGTTTTATTTTAATAGGGCTTTTACGAAATAATAGCTACATTATTCAACTAATGCAAATAAATAAATTTTATGGTTACGTTTTTACACTATATATAATCTTGATCTAATTTAGTTGGAATAACTAGTAAAAAACGAGTAATAAAATAAAAACCGAAAAATGTAGAAAGGAAAAAAGGTCCTGAAAAAAGTAGAAAGGAAAATTATCTCACGTTGTTACGAAATTACGTGCTTTAAGTGCAACGTAGATCTTTGGGTAAATTATGAACATTTTTCAGTTATTGTGGTTCACTTTTAATATTTTTGTTCATTTAAACATTTGAATCGTAATCATGAATAACATTTCTTAGGCCCACAGTAAATAAAACACCAAAATTAGCCCAAGTTTCCAAGATTTAAGACGTTTTTTTTGAATCATGAATTTAAATTTTTTTAAATCAGTCGATTTTAAATGCCTCCCTTTATAAAAAAAATTACTTCAGTGTAACTTTCAATTAACAGATTATAAAATGGTATAATACTTGATAATTTTTTTATTGAAAAATTTCGAGAAAAATAAAACCCGAAAATGGTCCCATAATTGCTAACGCAATCATTTTTTTTTTGTTCCGCATAAACTCTCGGAGATTCTTAATTTTATGATTTTATTTTTGGACTAAATCCTTTTTTCCTAAGTTTCCATCACGATAAAATATTTATTTAATTTTATATTTATAAATTCTTTTACGTTCCGGGGTATGGGTTGTCGAAATGTTATAGGAACTTTGAATTATTAAAACACACTATAAATCAAATTGTACATTCACTAAAAATTATAGTTGGTAATATCTCGAATTATTGATGTATGTATGTAGCTTCTCAATGTACACGCAATAGTAAACGTTAAAGTTTTATTACATAAATTCAAGATTCGTATTAATTCATATATAACGTGAGCTTTTAACTTTTGTACAATCAACAACCGTCCGTCAAAACGATATATAAAACAATGGGTACAAGTGTGCATTACTCAAAGCACTTTTGATAAAGTTGATCCTGTTAAAGTTTAAATATATTTTGACAAACGTAATTGACCGGCGCTAAATGAAATCCACACATCGGCGCGTGCGACCGACCCGCACGAATGGCGTGGGTTGCGTTGCGGTCGAAGTTAATTTTCGATTTGAAATGTCGGAAAGCGTGAATTGCACGTCATCGAGTAATTTAATTATTTCATTGCATTTTAGTGTGCCAGTTTATTATCATAGCCAGGATAGTTTTAACAAAAACATTAATAGCGAGCGCAATGTCGATTTTCATTCAAGTAATAATTGATTCAAATTATTATTTAAATGATTGGCGCAGTTCGTTAATTATTAATATACATTTATGGTAAATACTTAACTCAATGTGATTTAATATGAATTTGTATTCAAGTTTGTGTAGATTATAGTATTCAGTATATTTATATATTCAATATTTAATGCCTAATTTGGCTTTCAATAATTAATTATTAAAAAATACCACAGTTTACTTGTTTTTGAGATAGCTGTTCTCTGCTCTATACTCTATACAGAGTAGGCTGGAGCACAAATGTCCGATTTGTTCTTTCAGTAATTATACTGTCTACACTACATTGCAACACTTAACAAATAACTATCCAACTATGTTTGGTAAAATTCTCAGTTAACTCCTAAATTATAGAAATGTGTTTTTTTAGCTTTTTTCTAAAAGTTGTCATCTTTACTCTATAGGCTGCGTAAAAAGGACAGCAATCGGACAATTAGACACTATAACTTATTTTTAATTTTAAATGAATTTCAGGAAATAATTGCAAAATCATTCAACCAATGCGAAATAAATTATTTGAGAGCACTTTTTTTTCAAAGATAACGCCGTATATAACCTCGATTTGCTATTTTGTCAGAAATATTCATCAACATAGTTGGAATTACTATTTATTTAATTTATAACTTGTAAAATAGCTTTTTTAACTTATTTTACTATTTTTTATTGTTTTTACCTTTGCCAAGGTAAAGATTCAGTTGGTCATTTTTTTCCATCCGCATGTAAGCTTTTTGTAAAGCTTATATAATAAAACTGTTGAAGCTGTCTTAAAAATAACAAGGATTCTTATGAAACAATTAAACACCTAAAAATTATATTAAGGCCTCGTAAACGAAACAACAGGTCTTACAACCAAAAAAACTAACAACGAATGAAAATATATTTGTTATGGATTTTCAAAGATTGCCGTTTATCTTCTGATTAGCAGCTTCGTAAAAATCAAGATTATGGCTTGTTATACCTTTTTAGCGTTCTACTTTCTAAAAAGAGAGCTTTCTATCCATGGCACTACCTTCGAACAGGGTATTAATAATAATAAATTAGTAGTGTATGGCATCGTGCCTTAAGGAAAATTGCAAGAACTTTCCGTACCGTAATGAAATATTCGAAAAATACTGAATGTTTTCAAATATATTATAAGTGATATTTCAAGTATATAAGTGAGCTTCGGAATTTTAGCTAAAATTAAAATTAAAAGCCGAATTATTTTCGATATTCAAACAAAAACAAATTTCGAAAATTAAGAAAAAAATTTTTCCCAAAAATATCGTTTTGATGTTTGATATTGTTAAAATATATATAGCCTATATTGTTAAAAAATTCCCAACTTTACTTGTTTTTGAGATATCGGTTGTGGACTTTTTTATCCGTGGATCTTTAGGCCCTGCTCTAATCTACCTTATATGTAAAAAATCTTCACGGCAATAAAATCATTCAAGACCAAAAAGAATAAAAATCATAATAAAAATTAATTATTGAATTAATAAAATCAATAATTAATCTACTTATAATAATTTTATATTTATAATGAACTGTTAACAAATTTAATAATTAATTTACAAATTTGCATGTGTAACCGACGCAATAGCACTAATAAATGTACTAAAATTCTTATCTAGCACAACTAAATCACTTATTAAATACAGTATCAGGTAATACTATTTCACTTTGAAGGACCATATACTTGTGTCTGTTACGAATGAAATTTTGTACAATTATTATATTTTTACCAAGGATAAGATAAAATACTATGGCGAAATGTCTGTCAATAAAGATGTTCAAAATTTTTTAAGAAATATTTGATGTAACTGCTTTGAAATATTTTTACATATGACATACACATATGTAGATGCATACATTAATATACACATTGATATATTACTATCTCAGGTTCTTAAATTATATTTTACTTAAATGTAAAATACTTATGGAAAACATCCTTTGTACTAAATTCTAACAATTTTTATTTTTTTCAATTTTTCATTTTAATCTTTCTGTCCTTGTAAAATCCATCGGATAGAATTCATGTTATTTTAAAATATATTTTCATGTGTTGAATGCCTCATCAACAAACATATTTTTTTCGACAAAACGATTTATAACAACGTGAGCAATTAATATTTGAAATATAGTGTATTATTTTTAAGTGAATATTCAAAGCTCACTATGTTGAGCTTTTGATACTAAGTCTATTAGCTTTTCAATATCAATATCATTTTACATATTAATGAATCTGCAAAAAATACAAAAATAGATTGCTCGTAATCCTTTTGTATTCAACATGACTCTAGTGAAATAGACATATAGCAGTATATGTTTCCTTGAATATTTGAGGAGTTTGAAATTTACAAAAAGCTTAAAATACTTAAACGAGATTTATTGTTTTGAAAGTTTCAAATGCGAAAACATAAATTATTAGTAAATAAAATTTATATGCGAATTATATGATTATTTTATTCAAGAGTAATCTCGTAAACATTCGACATAGGGTAGAGTGAGGCATAAATGTTAGCGGGTAAAATGGTCCACCACTATTGTCAAAGTTTGTCCCAAAATCAAGTAAACAAAGTATTTTTATTTGTTAGTAGTTTTTTGCGTTTTGAGCTTTGTTATTTAGTTCATAATATCTGACTATAATTTTTAGTGGACGTTATTCAATGTTGTATAAGATGTATAAAGCGTAACAATTTTTTATTTTTTTATCAATTAAATCTCTATAAAAGCTTACATGTGTTCTGAATAATAAGGATCATTTGAATCCGGGCAAAGTTGTAGTTTCGTTTTAGAAAATTGCATTAAAAAAGTAAATTAAGTTAAAAAAAAACATTTTTACGAGATATAAATTAAGTCAACAATTATTCCAGCATTGCTGATGAATATTTCTGACCAAATACCAGATCAATGTATAAAATCTCATTGGCAGATATTAGTGTTATTTCTGTAAAAAAGTATCCATAAAATTTATATTTTGTATTGGTTATACATATAATGTAGCTATTATTTTCTTTTTTTAAATTAAAAATATGACATTGGACCTATTTCGCCCCTGGTCATCCCATATTCTTCGGCATATGGAGTAAAAGGACTAGATGACAAACAGCAAAAAAAAAAACACATGACTATAATTATGAATTAGCTGGGATTTTAACTGAATATAGTCAGATAGTTGTTTTTTGATATACATTATTTGTTGCGTTATAAATAATTTGGCTTTTACAATATAATTGCTCAATTGGACATTTGTGCTCCGCCCTACCATATTGCATTTAAACTCATTATATGTAAACTTAACATATTATGGAATTTTTATCACATTTTTCTAATCTTTTTGTTTATTATCTTTATTGCTCACAAAAGATTTCATTTTATTAATGTACATTATATATTATTTCAGTATAGCCCTAACTTGATGTACGCTTGGTGCAGTTTTTTACCCGGAATGCTTAAGATCATGTTCATCATCACGATAGTGTGCACATAAAACCCCACGTTCTGAATGATCTCGCTCTTAAATCAATGCTTTGACTTGTCGCAAAGTTTTATCTATGTCGGATCGTTAATTTGAGCGTTTCGAAAACAAATCGATTCGTGAAAACGTTACCTGTCCTGTGAGCACTACAAATCAATGATAATCGCGTTACGTCGCTCTATATCACACCGTAGCGGCGCAAAAGGGGGCAGGATACTCCGCTTTAATTATTCTAGAACACGGTATGGCACTTCCTGACCATTAGAGCAGATTTGCATTGCAACTCCGCGAACGTGTTACACAACGACGAGCCACGCGCGAAACTGACTCGCCCCCGTGTGAGTGGCTAAGGCCGTGGCCCGGACTGGTTACGAACGATTATTTGCTTACATAGATTTGATGTAATATTTATTTCGATTTTTTTTATATTGAAATTTAATTAAAACTGTAGTTCGTTTGTATTATTTATGTGTGTGTTTGTCATTGAACTTCTCTAAAACTCCTGGACCGAGTTTATGAAAATAAATTATAAGATGATATGTTGGTTCAAAAATAGCTTTAATTCACAATTTGATCAGATATAACGTTTTTATTCAAGTCCGTTTATTTAAGTTTTTAATGAGTTTTTATTTTTTTTGTAGAAATTCATTATTCATAAATTGAAAAAAAATGGCAGTATTTAAAAAAATCGTAGTAATTAAGTTGAAGTACCCGATTTTAGCCACACAGAATACAATTGTTAAAGTTTTGGCTAAATGTAATGGTTAAAGTATCGGTGTTTCATGGATAATAACGATTAAAAGTATTATAAAGTAGGATGGGGCATAAAAGTCCAATTTGACTTTAAGGAAATATACTATCTAAACCAAATGAATTACATCATAACACATTATACATATCCAACAAATAACTATTGTGTTATGTTTTTTTCTTTATTTATCTGTCACTTTTTATCCCCTAGGCGGGGTAAAATGGGACATTCAGAGGGCAAACATTTTAATTGGCTTATTTTTAATTTTGAAGGAATTTCATAAAATAATAGTAACAACTCTAAACCAATGCAAAGAATAAATTTAATAGGTACATTTTTGACAAAGACAATACTTTATATGAACTTGAGCTGGTATTTCATCAGAAATATTTATTAGCAGAGCTGTAATAGCTGATAATATAATTTATTTTTTGTAAAATTATTTTTTAAAACTGTAAATACATTTTCAATTACTATTCCTTAGTGTTTTCACCTTTGCCAGGATAAAGGTTCACTTAGTCATTTTTACCTTTACCCCACGAGGTTACATAAAAACACCTGTTGAATAGAATTTAAAATGAACAATTTATTTTGAAAAATTAATTTAATAATTATTACTGTGCTAAAAAATCACTATTAAAAAGCTTTTTCTGCAGTTTTTATTATGGTGAATAACAAACACATTGAATGAAAAATAAATATTAACATATTTAATATCAAACACATTTAATAAATTGTGTAAATATTAATTTATTTCAATAATAAAACAGGTATAAAATTCTTAAATATTGGATTTTCTTTATGAATAAAAATTAAAATCAGAAATTTATTTAACTTGATTGCGATAAATAAGACTTAAAATTTTATTTTCGTGGTTCTAAACAAACTATGCTTATGCACACTAGCTCATACACACATAAAATTTAGTTTTGATCATAAAATGGGGAATGCCTATCTTATCTACTGTAATACACATTTTCTAGTATTGTATTTTGACAGTAAAACTGTGAAAATGTTATTTAGATATATGCGAGTTATTGTTTAGTCTTTATAATTAGGTGTAAATGCACAATTAATAAATTTCTTTAAAAATATATTTTTAAAATCGTGTAAAGTCGAAAATTTGTAAAATGAGTACGTGGGTTACATTTAAGTATGATTTTTCCAAAATTATGCTTTTGAGTAATCATAGAAATTCATCTCCTGACTTGTATATTTTTAATCGAAATTCCGACAATTATGTTTACAAGAGATGAAATTCATCCCTGTATTCGAATAAGTGTATCGTTCGCTGTGTGCGATTCTCAATGGAGTAAAACAGTCAATCAACGCATTCGGATGGGCTGACTGCAAAAATAGATTAACGAACTAAATATTAATGCTCTTGTTCCGAAGCTCACCGAATTCAGTCATTATAAATTAAGCTTAATTATTATCGCTTTTCGGCTCATTATGGACGACACGTGGGCTGGATAAATATTGACAGTAAATATTTACATCGAATAGGAAAAATATTGTCTTTACGCATTATTTGGAAGTTTTATAAGCTGCAACGGAATCGAGAAGTGTAAAGAAAAATTAAAAAATGTAGTGCATAAATTCTAATTTATATTTAGGTCATTAAACTGTTTATTCAAGCTTTTAACAGTAGGTACTACTATTTATGGGTTTATATGTTTTATATTTTTGTTACTATTACTACTATTTATATGGATATATGTTTTATATTTTTGTTAATATGTCAAAATTTGTTTCAATAGATGGCTCGAGTTAATAAAAATACTGGCACACTAGCCACTTTTTAATGACAGTGGCATTTTTGTACCAAAGCAGTAATACTTTGCAATTGCTAAAATTAATAAAATTGCAATTGGTAAAATAACTATATTAAAAACTTAATATATTCTTAAAATTCGTGGGATTTATTATTTTACTGAATGTATCAGTTTAAAAGACATTTTATTTTAAGTTTGAAAGAAGTTATGCTTTTGAATCTCATTTAATTAAATTCCATGTAATTTAATTTTTTGCGTTATTTATTATAAATAATTATCTTAACATTTTGTGTACTATTACACAGTGGCGTAACTAGTAGAAAACTTCACATTGTTTTCGGTTTATTTTTAATAAACTCAAACTGCGATATTTTTCAGAGTCTTCAATTACACGTTATGTATGTCTTACTACTACCATAGATAAACCTCCTCTCTTAAATAAGAATACTTTTAAAACAAATTATCACTGTGAGTTTAATCGCGGTGAAGTAAAATATTCGATCTCGATTAAGATCAACTTCTACAGAATCTTTACTTTTTAAAAAAATGTAAAGAAATTGTAGCAAATTAAAATAAAATTAATTATTTTTAAGCAGTTCTTTGGGCTGGAGCTCTGTTAATTCGGGGGCTTGTGGCATTTTGCCACCCTGTATAGCTACACCACTACTATTACACTAAACTTTTTACATTTTGACCTATTTTAATAGCGATATTTTAGTCAAAATTTAAATTAATATAACATGTGAACTGTTACATTGTACTTGTTATGGCCTGAATAGTTTTTAATGTGAATTATGAAAAAAGTTCATCATTCAACAAGATGCTGCCAAACTCTGTTAAAATTATACACTTTTTGTGTATAATGCCAAAGGTCCAGGTGTAAGAGTTAGTGGCTATATCAGACCATTAAAAGATGATGTTTAATTTAAATTGTTGTACATTTGGATAAAATGATACGATGTTAAAGATTTCCGGATGATGTTATATGTTTGAATGTGGAGTTAACTGCACTTATTTAATAATATTAAATAAAGGGAAAATGTTTGGAATATATATGATATATACCCACACTCGAACACATTAACGATTGAATAAAGTTAATATCAAATGTATTTTATTTAACCAGCAGACTAATTATTCACATTTTATGATCAAAAAGGCTACCAATGAATAAAGTTTTGTGTATATATTATATTTACTTAAAATATATATATATATATATATATATATATATATATATGTGTGTGTGTGTGTATTTGTTTGATCATTATAAAATTAATATTGTATAATATCGTAAATCTTTCTCAAGTAAAATAGAATATTTTATAATGCGTTAGTGCTGCTAGTAGCAACAAAGAATAAACTGCTCTGTTCTTTAAAGATTTTGCCGTTCTTTTCGCATTTTCCAAGAATAAGAATTTCCTTGAAAGCCACAAAGGCAACGGATCCGTTTGCGCAGCGGCAAAAAGGATCTCGTAATATTGTAGTGGCGAATGCGTGAAGTGGGTGGAATGAATGATGCTTCCATTCCATTCATGGCACCATCAAATATTCAACATCGAACAGAGAGAGCGTGCCGGGATGTGCGGCTTGCCGCTCATTATGAATTAAATATCAATGATAATGTGACTGCAATGTCGCGCCTACTCGCACACGTCACACATTTATATATATATATATATATATATATATATATATATATATATTTCTGGGACTACTATCAAAAACAATAACACAATTGCTCCGAGTTTTTAAGAATTGGGACTTTTTGTTGAACTATAAATTAAATTTTTTTAAAATCGAACGACTTTGAGAGGCTATCTTTTAAGAAAAATGTTTTAAAGTGTGTTGACACGTTTCATCAAAAGTTGGCCATTTTAATCAGAATTGCGAAATGGTAAAATACTTGAAAATTGATTTTCACGTGATTTTGGCTAGTATTTTTTGCAATTATGTTATTGTTTTTGATTGTGGTTCTAGAAATGTTATTTACGATTATGGTTACAAAGCTTAAATGAACTAAATTAGTAATAATTAACTACAATTACCGAAAATTTTACTAAAGCTCTAGGTTGCGCTTGAAAGCTTGTAATTATCAAACAACGTGAGACTTTCTATTTTTTTTCTAGACAGTTATGGTCAATACTATCATGGGTTGACGTCAAGGTCTGAGACACCATATATATATATATATATATATATATATATATATATATATATATATATATATTAGGGTGGTCCTTAAAATGGTCATTTTTGAATTTCCTTGCTCCCAGGGGCTCAAATGGTTCCAAATAGATAAAAAACAATTCTCTGAAAATTTTAGCTCTTAATATTAACGTTTAGATAGAGCGCAATTCAATCAAAGTTTTGTATGGAAATAGCATAAAATTTTTTTCAAAAATTTTAAAAGTGTTTTTTAAATGTAATTTAGCAAACAAATGAATGAATAAAACTCATTCATTTATCGCTAAGTTATACTTAAAACATTTTTTTTTAATTTTCAAAAATTTTTCCATGCTCTTTCCATACAAACTTTGATTGAATTGCGCTCTATCTAAACGTTAATATTAAGAGCTAAAACTTTCAGAGAATTGTTTTTTATCAATTTGGAACCATTTGAGCCCCTGGGAGCAAGGAAATTCGAAAATGACTATTTTAAGGACCACCCTAATATATATATATATATATATATATTAGGGTGGTCCTTAAAATGGTCATTTTCGAATTTCCTTGCTCCCAGGGGCTCAAATGGTTCCAAATTGATAAAAAACAATTCTCTGAAAGTTTTAGCTCTTAATATTAACGTTTAGATAGAGCGCAATTCAATCAAAGTTTTGTATGGAAATAGCATGAAAAATTTTTCAAAAATTGTAAAAATGTTTTTTAGATGTAATTTAGAGAACTAATGAATGAATAAAACTCATTCAGTTGTCGCTAAGTTATACCTAACACATTTTTTTTAAATTTTCAAAATTTTTTCCATGCTCTTTCCATACAAACTTTGATTGAATTGCGCTCTATCTAAACGTTAATATTAAAAGCTAAAACTTTCAGAGAATTGTTTTTTATCAATTTGAAACCATTTGAGCCCCTGGGAGCAAGGAAAATCGACAATGACCATTTTAAGGACCACCCTAATATATATATATATATATATATATATATATATATATATATATATTTACTTATTTTGTCTACCTTGTTTAAAGCTCGCTTTCTTCATTTTACTTTTCAGACTTTTACTACCATGCTTTCGGACTTAAAGTATCTATTACAATTTGATAGTGTTACTAAAACCTAGAAACTGCACATATATATTTATTATCTGATCACTTTTTCGAAGTTACATTTCTTTATCTGCTACGATTTATTTTATTAATGAAAATAATATTTAAAACTTCTATTTTTGTTTCAGGTTGACGTCGCACACCGATCCGATGTTATTAGCATATTAAAAGGTAAGTCTTTTTTATGTTCAAGTACCTCACTGTTAATGATTAACATAAACGGTAAATTTGAAAAATGTTGAATTTATCACAAATATAACTTTCGAGCCCAATTCATGCTTCAAATATTAAAAATAAAATATAAATTTTTTAAAAAGAAACCGTTTTGGTTTATCCGTTTATCGTTTTTGCCCTTGTGCTGTCAGCCGTCTCGTGCGGTATCGCCTCGTAACATGTCTTCATCATAATAACATCGTATCATCATTTGTATTTTTCCATGTGCAACGAGTTTTAATTTATCCTTGTATTCGGTCTGTACGAGACATTATTGTTCAATATCATTCATTGTCGCGCAAGACGCTTTCAATACGAGTTTGATTGTTTTGTTATTATTATTTCGTACATGGTAATAAGCCTGGGACTTGCGCAGGTGGAGAACTTTTTTATTTTTAAATTCCGTAGATTTTACCTGTATTGTCAGTCCGTAAATAATCGGTTAAATGATTTGAATATTTGTACTCTAGGACTCCCTCGTATATTAGTGGTTAGAAATAAGTGCTTCTAATCAGAAATTTAAGATTCGATAACCGCTTCGGACAACCTGATGTAAAGTAGCATAGTAGACATGAGTTTTTACTTGGAAATACAAATAGCATTATGTTTCCAAGGAAAAATTCATCTTACTGGCATTTGTGCAACTAACTGATTTTTTATGTAGAAATATGTGGTATGTAAGTGAAGTAAGAGGGTAGCTAACACAAATTATATCGATGGTTTAGCCACTGTAAAGCATGCCACATATAATTGTTTCTGGGACATATTGATAGTGCCAGCCTAATTTCAAACCGGTTTCATTTAAATTGAATTGTCGCATTTGGAAGTTCAAGGTTTAGATATTAATATAGGATTTCGTGGTAGGTGGGTGAAAATTTAGAGTTGTAATTAATATGAATAGTCGGTCGATTTCAATCATATTGAATCACAAATTTTCTTAGAAATGCGTCAAGACGTTCGGGGGAGTATCGCGATGAACATCATGACACGAGAATTTTACATTAAATACATACATATATAGATTAGACATGTTGTCAACACTTTACTTTAGCCTTTATGTTATTGTAAAAACTATGTTTATCGATACTGCTCATTTTCGATTTTGCATTTTAAGTTACATTTTGAAAATCTGCGACTGTCATAGATGTCAAGTATTTGATTTGATTTTGCTATGGAATGTTAATAATACGTTAAGGTTACACGAAATTATAGATTGATAAAAAATTATATTTTTCTCGTTGTCAGTTCAAAGATTTCGCTCAAGTTAAATCAACTTCATGAGATTAAACTTTATAAAATTCTAATATAAATGTATTTAAAGGGGTTTTTTGAGATTTGCTGTCTCTGGCATATCGAGTATTTAGTATATAGGG
>NW_020538040.1:99127711-99174155 GCF_003426905.1 Ctenocephalides felis
AAAAACTATACGAATAGAGTATTCAGTTTGGTATTAAAACCAAACTGATAGTTTTGTTGATTTAGCTTTTAGTTTATTTTTAAAATTGCTTATAGTGAGTAGCTTTTAATACATAGTTAAATGTTTACATAATTTGTATGAGTAAATGCTCTCGCAAAAGCTAAGACCAAAGGACCAGCCTCGATATAAAATGGGTCGTGGTAATAAATCACATAGATGAAGATCGTAAGATCGACAAATAGGATCGGATGCGCGATAAGTATAGATCGACCTCTTGCTAACCAACAATTCTATATTTATGTGCTTTGAGATATAAATCTGTTGTTTACATGTGCATTTAACGACATCACATCGAAATCGAGGAAACATCTATTCGAATGAAAATTGTGAGATATTATTGCTCGATTGTAACCACTAAATATATCCACATGTGAATCGATTAACTTTGAGCAGTCATTTTATCTTTTATTAACTTTTCATGAGGTTTACACCGAATATTCGGCCGAATACTGAATATTAATATAAAAGGAACTGCCGCCGCTCAGCGAAAGCATTGTTTGTGTTTATGCGTTTTTTAAAAACTAATCATTTTTTACGCCGTCATCACAAGCAATATGTTTTCTCAATAACTGCTATTTCTGCACTTTTTGCTCGATATCTTCGAAACGGCTGAAATCTCTCCGTCAATACAAACCGAATAATTTTTAATCATTTTAATCGGATTAACCGTTCACAAAAACTCCCTGTCAAAAACTAGTCAACACCTCTCCGTATCAATAGGAATTAAATCCTTTTTGAATCATTGTACATTACATGAGAAAATGTATCCTTATATACATATACACGCACATCCATTTTTCTAAGGTATGCCAAAATGTTCAGAAACGCTGCTGAAACCTGAAGATATGCAAACATTTTCATTTTTGGTTTTTGAACGATTGCAAATAAATATATAAACATCATAATATAATATAATATAGATATAATTTTACGTAAAATATTATAATTAGGTGGTTAAATGCTCTAGCATTCGATCCTAAGGCCTTCGACCCTCACGTATGGTTATATATTCAATATAAATAAATATCGATATGGCAGAATATTCTATGACAGAATCGGCAATTCTTATCCACATTGTCGATATCCGGCTCTCCGGAATCCCGGATTAAAGTGGACTCCGACGACATCGCGATAGTCGTTTTCCGACTCCCGTAAATTTGCATGATTGCACCGCAGACACGTCTCGGCGTAGATATTGTGAAGCAATCGGGAGCGCTTATTTATCATTATATATTTTTTTACTTTTTTAGGAAGAGAACGTGATATGTTATCAAATTGACCTTCTATAGCTGTCTCGCATTTCATTCACATTTAAAGATGATTTTTGCGACATATAAGTTAACTTTTATACGACTTTATTGATTCAGTTGAATATAGATGCGCAATGGCGTAGACGGCCTGCCCTAGGGCAATACAACTCATTATATAGGTATTATACGAAATTTCCAAAGACTGATAGATTGAATTTGAGATTTATTGCTTCTATCTCATCGATGAAGGTAATATAAAAAGAATTAAAAAATGACTAAATAATAGCTTCAATATTCAACCAATGCAAAATATAAATTTGGGGCACATTTTTCATAGAGATAACACTGTATATAACCTTGATCTGGTATTTCGACAAAAATATATTCAGCAATTTAACTTATTTTATGTGAAATTGCTTTTTATAACTAAATTAACATTTTTATTTACTATTTTTTCATTGCGTGTATATTATATTTTGACTGAACCTGAATCAGGGGTTCCGGGTTCGATCCCGCTTCGAAAAACTTGATGTCAGGTAGTAGTGACAATGGTTATCACTTGGAAATCTAGATAGTGATATGTTTCAAAATAAAAATAGCCCTGATACGGTACTGCTGCACCAGAAAAGATCAATAATTGTAAGAACAAAATTCATCACAAAGGGATGGGGTAACTGTTAGGGCCCTTACGTTCTGATCACTGTTCAAATATGTATGAAAACAAAACTGTTGTATACTTCTTCAGTTAAATAGAGGACATTTGACGTATGGCCAAAATATTTCTGATTTAATATGATTATTAACCATGTTTATTAACACATATTTAAACTAACTCAAAGATGACAACAATTTACCATGGCTTCAGAGTCCAACAATGACAGTACGCAAAGTTGGTAGTATCCAATCAAAAACAAGAAGTAACATTTTGTTCCGGCATAGTCCAGAAATTGCATTACAAAGTAAATTCACTGTAGCTCGCAACTCCACATACTATTTCAATCCAAACTTCTATCTCAATTAAACTAGAATCCTGCCGTACCCACGAGAGTGACTTCATCCAGTCACAAATAAATAAATATCATGAAATATTGCTTTATTTCATATTTATATTGATAAACTTAAATATAATATTAAAAAATGCTTCGAAAATGCATGTATATACTATTGGATTTGGCCTTACATAGTTAATACAAAAAGTTGCAGTACGAATTCACTCAAACGGAAATAAACTGATTTATATGCAATGGCTTATAGAAAATTACAGAAATTCTTTGTATACTTGTTAAATGCACACACCAATAAAGTAAATGAAAACAAAAATTATATATGGCATAACATATCAAAAACAACAACAAAATATAATTAAAATTATACTGAAAATTGCAATTACTATACGTATGTAAGATTCGTCAACTAATAACTAATAGTTGTTACTTATCAGTTTCCAACATACTGATTTTCGTATTGCACTTGTCAGTACGTAAATCTTACGAATTTATCGGAAGATATACTATTATATGTTTACTGATTATATATTTCAGAAGCAATGCTCATTGTCAGAAATCCGTCGGTTCATTAAATTATATAGCACTTAATATTATTTTAAACGCCTGCAGCAGACATAAACGAGAACAGCATTTTAATATCGCCGTGAATTGTATTGACAAATAATAACAATCCAGCGTAGCTTATTGTCATCGAAATTCTATGTAAGTGACATAGACAGCTGAATGAATATAATTGATATTTCAAACTTTATGGCTAATAGCTTTAATGCTTTTTATTTAAATGTATGATGTTACATAGTAATTATTATTGTTATAATAATATACTGGCGTGCTGTGTCCTGAGACAGGCCTGAGTTAAAATTGAGCTCGATGCAGAAACATTTAGTACGAGCGATTTTAAGTAATACACAAATATGTCATTCTCACCTAAAAGCTTATTTTATTCTATATTTTCAAGTCAAAATTGATATCAGAATGTCCAGAGGGTGAAATCAAATAAATCGCTCAACAGTTAAAAAACAAAAACTTACGTTTTTTTTTCAAAAATGCAATTTGTTTAAAAACGAAAAATAAATTATAGCAAATTATTGCATCTGAGAACAGTACTCAAAATATTTCATTGTTCAAAGGTTTTTAAATATAATATTTTCATGTAAAAAGTTTAAAAAATATAATCTTGAGAAAAACGCAGAAATTCACAGAAGAAAATGGAAAAACCATTGGCCTGAAACAACGAAACTTCACAAACAAAATAACAGATTTCTGACTTCTTAGGTTGACCAAGAAACGGACTTGCAGGTAGAACAACGCAAAAGTTTAAAATTCTTACCGAAAGCTTCAAGAATAAAATACAAAGTCCATGTTGAAAATCCGAAAGCAAAGAATATATAATAATGAGCAAATTTGCTACATATTTATAATAGTATTTTTTATGAATTTTAGGAAATATCAACGGTAATGACGCGTTAGTAGATACTAAAAATGATTGCATTGGACTCTAAAAATATATAAAGCCCATTAAGATTCGCAATAAATATAATATAATCAAACGAGTTGAATTCATTTTGACTTAGGTCTTTAATAATAATATAAACATGATTGTTAATAAAATAATATATATATATATATATATATATATGTGTGTGTGTGTGTGTGCATAATAACAAAAATATCAAAAAGCGAACAATTAGCTCCCAGAAGTATGACTTAGGAAGTCAAGGTGCTCAATGTTAAATTACAATACGCTTTTCTAACAAATACCCGCGAGATCAACATAAAATGTTCAGAAAAAAGGAAATGAATTATTATAAATAGTGAACTGTAGAATGCATACAGCATCATCATGCATAAATGGTAGTGAATGCAGTTTTATATTTCCAGAGTGTTCAATTGCAAAGCTCAATTGCATTGCGTACATATTTGATTATGCATTCGGTAATCAAATAATGCGCAATGTAATATAATACTATTAACTCTTTCAAAATTCATGCCTCAGTCTCCCTATTAAGATAAAAATAATGCATAGGATATTAATACCAATAGAATGACAAATTATTATCGGACTCACAAGCACAAAGGAACCACTCATGCAAAAGTTATTTTCATTGAACAGAATTCGATAACATCACTACTGGGCTGAATGGGGCGTTATCACTACTCGATATCATGCAGACCAAGATGAGTACCGAACCCGGGACCAGTGATTACTAGATCATAATCTAACCACGTAACCATGGTCAGCTCAAATAAATATAGTTTTTACTTAATTTACACGCAAGTAAATACTTAATTACGGTTTCACTCGACTAAAAACGCCTCATGCTATATTAACAATTAAAAAAAAACAGAACTTCTGGTCAATAATCGTTCAGAAAATCAATTATTGTTACATTCTTGTTTGAAATAATTACGTTATAATTGATTCTTTATAAGTATCATTCCAGCATTTTATAAACACACACTATGATGACATAGAAAACCTCAATAAAAATGCGATAAAATCAATTCTAAGCAACATAACTTGAGTAGTGACTGTGCACTACGTGAAAAAAAAATTCAAAATGTAACTACTAATTTCATAATAATGTATTAATTTGTTATATCCTGCAGCCAATGGTAAGATTATATTTTCTCTATTATTTCTGCGACTGTAATAAAACAAGTTATTCAATACCCTTATGGGTTTCATAAAAATATCATGCTAATAAAAATGTTATGAATTTCTGAATTAAATGTATACATGAAAAAGAACACTAAAAGTTTAGATGAGTTTTATTGACATGATCTCCAACGTCTCAATTTAATACATATTGGTAATAAATAAAATATGAAATAAAAAAATACGAGTAAATATTGGCACAGAAAAATCTTAAAAGTTTTGATTATTATAATTATTATCTACCGAATTAAGGCTAGAATATTATCCAAAACGTTTTGAAATCTATATAATATTTAATATCAAATTCTACTAGTGGTGGTGCTTGGTGCATGGCCGTAATGAAATATTCGAGGAATATTAAATGTTTTCAATTAGATTAATATAAATATTGTAACTTACGTTATTCGTATTTTATAGACAAATTTAAGAGCTTTAAGATTAGACGATGGCGTTTATGAAATTAAAAAGAATCGTTTCTTCATTTTTGATATATTTTTTTTGCATTCCCCAAAAACTAACTGTTTCTTCATACTTTCAACACAAGCAAAATGCTTTTTGAATAATTCAAATCGGATGCTTTGGTCTCTCAAAAACTACCGTTTTCTGCACATTTAGCTACGAATTAATGAAACGATAGGATCTGTCTTTGCCAAAAACTCGATTCGAATATTTTTTTAGGTATACAAATTGATTGATCTGTGCGCCCGAAATCGTGGACGAAAATTCGTATCCATACATGCACACACACATCAATTTTTCTAAGGTAGGCCAAAATGTTCAGAAACTTTCGAATCGCGAAAATTATATATGTATATACCCAATAGAACCTCATTTTTTCAGACCTCAGTTATACGGATTCGTATTTATCCGGACTATCAACCGCGAAAAAATATATGTATGTACATACCTACAATTTTTGCATGATTAATGGTGCAGATTAGTATTTGTATGTAATGTAATTTAAGAAACTTTGTATATATATATACATAAGAAAGTGTTAATTTTTAATAAACATTGATTTTCGTTGATGTCTGCGTATGTATTTGTTCTTTTTGATAAATACACAATATTATTTTTCATACATTTGATTATCCAGGATTTCAATTATCCGAATGATCATCGACAACAATTAGTCCGGTTAATCGAGTTTGTACTGTATATATATATATATATATATATATATATATATATATATATATATGTATTAGAGATGCGCTTAACAACTCCACGACTCCGACAATTTTGAAACCGAAATACTCGAAACAAATGTGTTCTATAGTGCGCTGTTTATGTATCTAAGGATTTGTCAAATCCCATTAATTATTTAAAATAAAAATTTATGAATAAAAATTATGAATATCAATAAAATAATTTTTCTAAAAAATTCACGAATAAATGACAGATTGTAAAATTTTTCGGTCGACCAGATGATCGACTCAGTGACTCGTAATTTTAGCAGTGTTGACCAAAGTAAAAACGCAAAACTTGAGAATCAAATTCAATTTGATTATTTCCTTTTGATAAGGATAAATAATTCATTTTTTGGATTAATTTTATTGAATTTGAGAATTAATATTATATTGCGTAGTTCGATTAGCATATTATTACTTTTACACAATTATATAATTGTGTAAAAGTAATAATAGAATACTGAATATTTTTGCTGCTTAAATACTAATGATATTACTGATAAATTTTGTACTCTAAAGTGTTGTTATTTCAGGCTATGGAAAAACCAGATTAAATAAATGTATTTCGTTTCGTATATTTTTCGGTATGTATATTCCTGATCGTCGTCAATCACGGCCAAAGATTGTCGTAGTTAAAATTATGACCCCTTACCATTCAATAAATTATATATTTGAGCTATTCGCACTTGAACACAATTTCATTGTTCTGTATCTTTGAAGTAATATTTTTGTATTTTTTGCAAAATACACAATGGGGTATTATTTTGAGTTTCATACCTAAAAGGTCATAAAACTGCCTGTGAGACGAGAAATTGACTGCTTTCTTCCCAAAGCAAAAACGACAAAAACAATGTCTGCACGAGTTAACAGATTTAATACCAGTTTAGAGAAGTCGGATATGACAAATCCTGTGAAACAACTCCACTCGGATTCACTCCGAGGGAGGAGCTGTATCAGAGTGATAACTCCGGAGTGAGTTACCATCTCTAATATATATATATATATATATATATATATATATATATATATATATATATATATATATAGAGATGGGTAACTCACTCCGGAGTTATCACTCTGATACATGTATATATATATACTCGTATATATATATATATATATATATATATATATATATATATAAGACGTGTATGTGTTTATGATGTATGATCTTGATTAATCATACCAACGTAGCTATACCTAAACGGCTCAAAAAACACAACGTATTACTCACAATATATCCCAAAACATATCTTTTACATTACCATTAGCAGCATTTACACATATCTCAAGTTACACAAAACAAAACATCGCCTTTTATCAAACATGTTCCTCCATCCGTCTGATATGATTAATAATTGATCAAGATAAACGCAATAATTGGATATACGTCGAGTCATTAATAGGTTGCACCTAACACTGGCTCGAGCTCGGGCGAGGGCAACGAACACATGGCATCGGGGATTAGATGGCGTGAAAAGCGCGGAAGATCACATGACCGTGCGCACCGTACGCTCAAAGAAAACTGTCGGAAGAGGGTTGCTTGCTGAATACACGGAGAACATCGCCGAAGGTGGATCCTCACGGATATTGAGAAACTAAGGACAAAGGCACCGGTAGAACAGCAGCAAATGAAGGAATCATACATGGATTGCATGCATGCATACATTCATTAATTTTCTTGGTTGTTGTTGAAACGTATTCTTGAAATATTTATTTGCAGCCAAATAGACAAAATAACTAATGGTGTCTTAAGGGGGTATTCTACTGTAGAAGCATGAATTTTGCCCGGTTTTTGAAGCGCTGTATAAAGGAAACAAATAATATTTTTACTATTGATTTTTTTATCATTTGTTTATTGATATTTTATTATTACATAAAAAAATTATTAAAGAAAAAAAATTAGAATTCACAAAGTTATGAGCAGTCGAAGTGGGAGCTCAAAAAAAAGAGGGTGTCCTGGCGTGCATGATTCCAACCCTCCTGGTGATCCGAAACATAAAAAATAGATGGATTCTTAATTATTATAGATGTCGCTATCGTATGAACCTTGGATAAGCCAAAAAAAATTTTTTTGTTTGAATGGCGGCAGTTTGAAATAAAAAAAATTTTTTTCATGTTTTTTTTAACAATTCCGAATTTTTTAAAAATACTAAATGAAAAGTTATAGTTTTGGTAGAGGTCCTTGCGATAAAGCAATGTATAGAGAAGATACTCTCCAAATTTGAAGTAAATCGGTTCATTAGAACTCGAGATATCCTTACCGCCAGGTCGAAAAAAGTAGTTCCGAAAAAAACGCGTTCAAAGTTTTGAGACTCGGTCGGACCCGAACCGAGACCACGTCACTAAAGCGGCTATAACTCAGGAAATAATAGTAATTTTGAAAAATCCTTTTAATGACATATTTTTGAATAACTAAACTTTGAAAATATAAAAAAAAAAATTTCGATTTTTTCAAAATTCTACAGTAGAATACCCCCTTAAGACAAATAGCTGAAACTTCCAGTACAGAAAATTAAAACTTTTAAAGAAGATGCAAAATTTTTTGAAAACTGAATAATTAGATTTTTGTGAATTTTAAAATTTTTGAAAAAAATGGACTTTGATAAACTTTTATTTTTTTATTTTGATTTTTTTTGGAAATTTTGAACATTTTATCAAAACAATCGCACTGCGTAGCTATTTTAGAGACAAAATATCGATACGGAACCTACAGAAATATGAATAAAATTTGAACTTATTATTAAAATCTCCATAAAATATCTGATAATTTAATGTGCATATGTCTAATGATCGTTTTTGACCGCCAAATGGCATTTTTGTTGCTTTTTTCACTGAATCTTCAAAATTTAACTAGTACTTCGTTTTGTTAATACAAATAGAACGTTTTCTAAATTATTGATTACCCACGCTCAGTTCTCACAAAAACTGAATTTACTACTATTTCTGGTACTTTTTGCCTCGTATCTTTGAATCGCCTGGACCTGCCTCTACCAAAAACCAATCAGCACGTCTCACTATTATTGGGAATCGAATGTTTTCTTAATTATTCAAATCGGTTGATCAGTGTTCTCGAAATAGTCTACGAAAAATTGTATTCGCACATATATACACACCAACACATACATTCATTCTTACTAATGTATACCAAAATTTTCAGAAGGTTTTGAAACGTAAAGATATATTAAAAATTTCATTTTCGATTTCTTTGCGACTTACCCTACGGAAAGTTAAAAATAAAAAATTACAACACGTTTAAAACATTTTCAATGCGTTTTCAGTATTTAGAGTTTCGTTAATTGCTTTAACTTCAATTTTTTTAGGTTTATTTTCATAGATTATTTTTATTTTTTATATATTTTTTGTTTTTATTTCATTTATTTTATAATACTTTGCTTTTTTAATATATTTTTAATATATCGTTTGCCTTTTGTATATCCTTGTTTCACCTTTCTTATTTATCATTACCTAATTTAATTCCTAAAATCGAACTTGCATCGATCAGCCGAAAACTATACCTATCAGTGTTCAATCTATAATATAAAAATGTCCTGGACCAATTTGGCCAATTCTATTTTTTAAATATTCGTTGAAGTCCAAGGATAGTTCTTACGGCGAGAAAAAATCGAATAATTTCCGGGAAAACCCTAAAAACAGCCCTTTTCTTTTTCACATGCAAACGTTTTCTAACTAAAACGTAGAAAAAATTTGAGCTTTAATTTTTTTATAATGCGTAAATAATTTAGGTGAATTAGATACTTTATAAAGGTAAACTGGTGGACAGGTATATTGGTCCAGAACTTGTAGATAGACAAATATGTAGACAAATAAACAGGTTGTCATGTTAATCGGTAGACATGTAGAACAGGTAATTTGTAGGCATGTGAAACTAAATGCAACAAATACAGATCTTTGTTCAAATTTTAAATTTAAAGTAAATCGCGGAAAAGCATGAATGGGTACAGCTAGTATTATATTAAAATGGCTAAGTTTACTGTCATTTTACAAATTTAGATTACTTTTCAATCATTCCAAAGTGTTATCACTTTGAAATAAATTATTGAGAATTCTTATTTGTTAAAATAAGAGAGGTATATTTTTATTTATCGTTATTGAAGAATATTAAAATTGTTATGTAACAAAAAACTTCGCTAGCTGGCTCATAAATATAGAATTATAAATTAATGTGAGTGTGTATAAGCTCTTATTACGCATTCACAGAATATTAGCAATTATTTTATGATAAAAGAGTGGAAGAATCATCAACAAGAAAATCCCAGCTAATAATTTTCAATCACGTGTCAGTCGATAGCAACAAAATGGGGTAAAAATCAAGTCTAATTTATCTTATTAAACGTTTGTACAACACGTCAATTAAAAAATTCAAAAGATTAATAATTTTACTCTGAAAGTAAAAAAAATAAAGAAAATGTCATGAAAGAATCTGATCATCCAATATGAACAAACCAATAGTTATTATTATTAAAGTAAATGTATTGACTTGTATGTATTGTTAAAATAAACGTATTTAGAAATTTTCTCGTTGCACATACATTGATTAATAAAATATCTTTTATATTTCGTGTTAAACTAATAACTTAAAAATAACCAAATCGTAGGTTATACATTCTCTTCTCTTCAAACTCACGTATTGTACAGCAAAGATCTGAATCATTATTGCTTTGATTGTGTCGTCATCAAATTCAACTGATTGATCAGAGCGTTTTTACCACTTGAGTGAAAAATCACCAGAACGACATTTGGCAAATCAATTTTGACACGGCTTCTTAGTTTTGATTTTCCATCTGTCAACGAACGCTAAAAAAAAAACTACACAACCGACCAATAATTTATTTTACTAATTGGCAGCTGAATGAAATACTATCCAATGACATAATGTATTCTACATTTGGACTACAATATCAAACCTAATAATGGAATTCAAAAGTTAAATTTTTTTAAATAATTACAAAAAATATCTACAAAGATTTTGAAATACTTGATGATGATGAAATATATATTAACAAACCTATTACGAAATGTGAAATTATTTGGCAATTAATTGTATGAAATAAATATGCTTTGAATCTGATATACTGCTCCTTCAAATATATCATTATTGACATATGATTCTTAGTTTTTCGCCGAAAACATTTGAACCAAATCCACACATCTAGTATGCACGTAAACTTTACAAAAAAAGAAAATCGCGCGTGTGTTTTTATAATTTGATATATTTTGAAATAAATTTTTTGTGTAATTTTTATTAGATAATGGGGGTTTTAATTTTAGATTTTTTGAAACGATTGTGGGGCGTAATAAGTTTCAAGGAAGATGACGAAAGAGTTATGATAGATGCAGAATTTTGGTTTTATTATGCTTTGATTATTTCGATCGTTCTCTCATTCGCCGGGGTTGTCATATGCATTGTATTATTTTGGGTGGGTGCGCCAAAGCCTGTCAAACGAATGTGCGAGATTTTAACCTTTGGGAGGCTTCAAGCGGCAGAGCCAAGGCGCAGAGAACGCAGTGAAGATTTATTAGGTAAATGTTAAATTACTATTTAAAAAAAACGTTAAAATTAAATACAATACTGCAGTTTTGATATTTTTAAATGTAATAAACGTTTTTTATTTTTTTATACCAGTCTGAATTTTGTAACAATAAAAAACGTGAGAATAACTTCAACCCAATTAAAGTTACATTATATATATATATATATATATATATATATATATATATATATATATATATGTATATGTATGTATATGCGTGTGTGTGTTGTGTGAAAGAGAGTGTAAAAAAATAATAAATAAATAAATGAAACAATTATCGCACTTATATTAGTAAGTATTACGAAATCGCAACAATTTTATGGCCGTGGTGATTAAAATAATTTAAGATCAATTCTCTACGAACCTTACTACTTTTCATTAATATACATGTAGATAACGAGATCAGGAATGCAATAATCGCCTACGAAAGAGCCACAAGTAGAAGAACGACACGAAATCGACGGGCGTTGAATGAGGAAAATGAGAACAGTGACGATAGTGACGTGGCGTTCAGGCGTTCACGACGGTATAGAATAGTCAGCCCTAACACTCCAACCAAAAACACTGTGGACGTAGCCTCTAGCGCAATATCGCTACACACTATTCTAGGAAACAAGAGGGCCAAAAGATTACAAGCGACACCAAACGGAGTTCAAACTTCCATCGATACCGTACTGTCAAGGGAAGAAATGAGAATTCAAGATATTCAACCCATTGATTTTATAGACCTAGATTCTGACTCAGAAATTGAAGATACAGAGGCTGAGACTACAAAAACTGAAGCTACCCCCATCCACATAGAATAATTTCGGCTTTTTTTCCAAATTTACAGTTCTGTTTCTTCTTTGTACTTCTTTTTAAATTTCGCGTCAAGTGAAATACCTTTCAAACGTCGACGAGTAGTATGGTTATTATCATCGATAGGAAATAGTGCATATGCCACTGTGAATGTTTGTGTTGTATTAATAACGTTTCGGTTTTAGGTTTATTAACGATTTTCTCTTTCAGTAAAATCTTGTTATGTCAAACAAGACACGTGTTTGAGGTAAGCGTCGGGTGTACTGTTTTAAGATCGTGTGTCGATTTTGAATAGTGGGTATAACTTTGATCGTGGGAGGCGATTGTGTTTGTGAACATTTTGTAGTCTGTTGTGTTTCAGATTCCGTTAGTAAAATGGAGAGAAAGACAGACGCGTTCTAAATATTCCAGAGCGTAAACGCCGTGGGTACGAGTACCAGCCGAACACGCAAGGATTTGATGTTTGAGATGATGACGTTGTTTCATCAACTGAAAAACCAACGGTTATTTACCACGCGGAGTCACACTTCACGAAGAGCATAGGCTATTTTAATGGTGGAAAAGGTGGTGTATGCGCAGAGGAATGTATAGAAAAAATAGAGAGCATCAAGATTATCCGAAACTGGCCTGATAACATTATGCTAGAAAATGCGCAGAACCTGTTGATCAATGGTGGCCGTGATTGGTGAAACTTAGAGCAGCGGAACCTGAAATCTTGGAATGATTTCACACTTCAAGAAAGCTTTCAACTTAAGTGGAGAGAACTTAGCAACCAAATGAGAGACGATGAGAAAGCGGAAGCAACTGAAGTCAGAGGATGCTAATGGGTATTATCATACCAAAAGAAAGTTGTACCAGGCGTTAAACATGAGTTTCAAAGAAACAAAACAACAAGTACTTGAAGGACTGCTGCTAGACAAGCAGCTATTTGTGGTTTTAACTGCAGAAAAGTACGCCGACTATACCGAACTATATGCATGCATCTTAAAACATGGCAGTGTTTTTTTTTTTTTTTTTTTTTTTTTAATTGGCCTCGACTCAGTAAGTCACTTCCATATTACTGCTAATGCATTTATAAGTAATGTCACATTTCGCTGCCTTGTGATATATTGTGTCCAGTAAGGTACTCCACGAACAGAACGGGTCTTGTTTGATCCCAATCCTAAAAAGGTGAACATTGTTCTTCGTGTATAAAAGTGCTTTACATGAAATAAAGTTCGAGACCGGTTAGTGCGATCAGACACGTAATGCATCCACCACGAAAGTAAAAAGTGAAGTTAAAAAAGATATTAAAGGTTAAAAAAGAGGAAACTGTTGTCCAGAATGGAGTAAAGAAAAGACTGAAACCGACACTAAAAATTCTAGTGGTGAAGTAAAATGCATTGCGGATCAGAAGGATCAGACAGAAAGCAAATACATTAAATGTGTCACCATGGAAGACAAATTTCTGGCTATGGTGGACGCATGCCGTTCGGTATGTACAATCAAGGCTTCATTGGTAAACGAAGAAGAGTACCGGATGGTACATAAACCAATGATGATGAAGAGCTGGCGACCAGAAAACTTCAAATTGTAGTCACCAGCAGCAATAATAGTTACAAGAGAGGTGGATGGGGTCATGGCGAAGGATGTTCCTGTCAGAATAGTGCCAGACGATGCACAGGCAGTGAACGTAATCATTGGGCGTTCGTTTAGAGTTATAGCACACGTTTATTATACTACGGAAAATGGAAAACTAACATTCATGTATAATTAGGATTACCCATTAACAAACATGGATGATCATTTAGCCTGGCAAATAGTAATATGTTTAAAGATAAAGTTTTAGATTTGGCCCATGAGTACTTCCAGTTTCCATTAACAAAGAAAGCGATGGATAAAACAGAATTAATCACACCAGATAAAACTGGACAGTTCACCAGGATGGTGTTTGAATTAATAAATGCACATTTTTATTTTTCCAAACTGATGACCAAAACCTTGGGCCCGTTGAGGAATAAGATAGTAATGTATTATTTAGATGATATTCTTATTCCAGGTAGAAACTGGAATGACCTGAAAGACAGACTTGTGGCAGTATTAACGGCACTAAAAAAGCAGGACTCACAATAAAACTATATAAATGCAAGTTCTTGAACGAAGAAGTGAGTTATCTAGGAATGGAGACGTCTGGCGACGGTATAGAACTGAGGTCGCGGAAGGTAAAAGATATTTCTTGCACCTAGAAATGTGCATGATGTAAGGAAATTCATAGGGTTAGCGGCTTTCTCCGTCGATTTGTACCACGCTTTGCAGAGAGAAGTAGGTTGTTGACGGCCCTGATTAAAATCGATGTTAAGTTTGAGTGTACCAAAAAGCACCAGGAAGTATTTAATGACATAAAACATGTAGTAACAATCAGGCTACTGCTCCAGATTTTTGATCCTAGCATGTATACAGAGTTACATACTTTTTTTGTTATAATTTATTTTTGTTAATCAAGACTAGAGTTACATACTGATGCAAGTTCTTTAGGATTAGCAGCCATGCTTTTACAAAGAAGAGATGACCAGTTGATGCATCCAGTTTATGCTATAAGCGGGCGAACAAGCGAACCGGAGAGAAATTATTATTCTAACAAATTAGAATTATTGGCCATAATATGGGAAGTGACCAGATTACGAAGTATATTAATAAATTAGCATTTTGTTATAGTTACTGATTGCCAGGCGCTGGTATTCTTCAAGCGCAAACAAGCAATCCGCAGATTGTGAGATGATATACCATAGTATCAGAATTAAGCTTTGACATCAAGCAGACCAGGCAAAAATATAGAGCACGTGGATGCGTTAAGTAGAGCACTAACGGAAAAAGCATCTACGATGGAACACCTGGAGTATGTGGCAGCATTACAACTGAAGAAGATGAGGTGTTATTATATACCATACCAACAAATAGAAACATTATCCAAATCAGTTGGTGAGAAGAGTCGTCATGAGATGTTGGTACCATACCGAGATACATCTGCACGAACCACAACCAGGAAGGACTTTGTGTTGGCCTATGGAGCCCCATTGATGCTAATAACAGACCAAGAAACCTGCTTCACAGCCAAGAAGTTGATGAGTTCTGCACAAAACATGGAATTCGACATACTCTGAACTCTCCACGCCATACATAGACCAACGAACAAGTTGAGAGTCAAACATACACTACTACCCGTGATACAGACAACCTTAGAGGACCAGACCGGCAAGGATTGGGACAAGAAACTGAAGACGGTAGCATGGAATTTAAATTCATCATCTTGCAGTATGGGACGGAGCCCATTTGAACTATTGTATGGGTATACACCGAGACGGAATGATGGACTACTACGTGAACTAGAAGAGCGATTCACGAGGTCGACCACACTACAAGAGGATGCTCATGATAAAATCAATACGACACAAATAAAAGTCAAGGAGAAATATGACTCTATAAGATAGTCGACATTGTTCATGTCAAAACTGCACTAGTTGTAACAGGAGGTATTTAGTAAACTTACAAAGAAAATAACGTGAATCAATGGCGGTCTAGAGGATACTACCAGGAGACACATATGGTATCGTGGATATGCAGGATGATGCCACGGAGAAACGATACCGCAGCACGGCTCATGTGTCACAATTAAAACTTTGGACACCTGCCATGAACGACGAAAAACAGGACGCTGGACCAAGGAAAGAAGATACAGGACCGGGAGAAGAGGACACTGGACATGGGTGAAGAAGAGTCACATTCATAAGTCAGTCTGACTGAACGATTATTTACTCGGGAACGAGTAAGGATAGTATGACTAGGTGTTAGCTATTGTGAATAGTCCCGCCAGAGTAGATCTCACCAGTGGTTTTATTTGCAACTTGCTTTATGTGGTCGCCATGTTTGTTTTTAATTGTTATATAAAGTAAATAAAAAAAAAGCTCGTTCTTTCTTATCTGGAACTGGAAATAAAGAGATCCTGGCGTAAAACGAATAGTTGTTGTTGTTATTATATGGGTATTATATTAATGTGTAATTTTATTTCAGTTAGCCGAAGTTAAAGTATTAATCTATGTGATAATACAGTGTGAATGATAAAGTAAAGCATCTAACAGAGCTCTCTGGGAACATTTTTGTTCATATTCGCATATCTCGTAATATTCGTAATAGATTTACAACGCATTCACAGATTAATGAATTATAAAATTGAGTTAATTTTCTAAATCAATATTTTGTTAAACGGCAACAAGTTTAATAAAAATGGTAAGATTCTATGAGGATTTCGCTTGTTTTAATTACAATTTCAATACATCATCATCATATTTTTAGTTTGTTAAATAAATCCATAAAACAATTTATTTTGGCAAAGATTAATGAGAATAATAGAGTTCACATACAAAATGTGTCAATATTTATTCAGTTAATTAACAATATATTCAATAATAATGAATTAAATATTAACACACGAGATATTTTTTTAAATTATCTATTTAAAACAGAAGCGCAGAACACGCGAATTAATTCTGGGAACAAATTCTCTCCAGCATTGCACATGCGTCCCCCGGCACTCATATCGAATTAAAACGCAATCAATGGCTCATCGTGTATGCAAAAACATACTGATAACCACGTGTCTCTTGCTAAAACTAAACTGGTTAATTGATTGGAAACACATTAGCAAAATTAAATTCGCATTTTCGAATTCAAAGCCAACATATTAAATACAACATTGATAGTTTTATATGCCAAAATGTGCATAACGATTCTGTTACACTAGAAGTAATGTGTAATACAAATTGTGCTAAACTTTAAAAACCTCAAAAGATGTAGGGGATACTGAGAAGGATCGTGACATGTTGCGGTAGTGACAATTGTCATAACAGCTAAAATACACTGGTTTTTGGGATAGGGTCCAAGGGGGAAAGATAAAGTACGATTGTTCAAGCAAGTTCTCATCATTGCTTTCGGTCAGTGCATTACATTAGCTTAATCTGTAGACCGCATTCCTTTTAAGGTGTCAAAAATAAGTTTTTTTGTGTTCGAATTCATTTAATCATAACTCTTAATTTTATACAAATAGATCACTTGAAACGTTATTTTGCAGTAAGTTGAACATTAGTAGTTATTTACCAGCAATTAGTTTTTGCTTAGATAATTTCGCTGATGATTTGATTTTAAATAATGCGGGTTGGGTATGGTTGTAACAAATTTTGTGGGCACGTTTGTTATGTGTATTTCTTGTCATTTTCGAGTGAAGATTAAGCCTTTGGGAACGGGACCGTTCTAAGAAAACCGTATCTGCCAAGCATCTGCCGCGATAGTCAAATAATGTTGCCAGTGCATGTTTCTGGCATTATAACTCAAATTCTGTACATATATATATTATATTTTTACATGCATAATTAATGCATGTTAATTGTTCGGTGTGGTTCATTAACATGGAGTTTCTCAGCTATCGACGGTGGGTCGCATATATGAGTACTTCAGCCAATTTGATGATATGTGTAAAACGCACAAACGTAATGTGTTAAACAGATAAAAAACTAGTGGTTCATGGCATCGTATTGATTAATTAAAAATTAACCAAAATTTAATTTAATAAAATAGTTTTAAAATCTTCGAATACTTTGAAAAAAGAATATTTTTGAAATTTTTGAAGAAAATTGAGTATTTTAACTGTTGGAGGACGAGCGCCGCATATATGCGTTTTACGCAAATCGTCAAACTGGCCGAAGAACTCTATATGCGTTTGACGCATATAAAGACAGTTGTTAGAGCCCAGAAACGCATATATGCGTTGCACCTAAATACGTGTCGATAGCCGAGGAGTTCCATGATAATAATCCAAACTGAATAGTCAATAAACAAATGAACATTTTATTTAACCTAGATAAATCCTAAAGTACTAGAATTTGAGTTAGAGTGCCAAAAATATGCGTTGGTAATTTTGAATGACTATTGTAGCAGTAGCTCGGCATCACCGTACGGTTCACTTCAAACCGTCTCGTCCCCAAAGAGTTAAAATTTGATATTTTTATATTTTGATTTTTTTAAATTTGAACTTTTTTCAAAACAATCGCGCTGCGTAGCTGATTTAGAAACGACGCTATTTAGCCGTAAAATATGATCATTAGATATATGAACATCAAATTATCGGATATTTTATAGAGATTTTATTAATAAGTATAAATTATGTTTACATTTCTTACATTTATGGGTTCCTCTTTTTCAAAAAATTGAAATTCTCATAAATCTTATTTCAACGTTTTCAAAAAATATTTAAGCCTTCTTTAAAATTTTCATTTTTGGTACGGGAAGACCAGCAATTTGGCACGATGCCGTGTACCACTAGTTAATAGATTTTTCCTGATATTTTAATTGGTGCCTGTTCTCCCGAAAAATTAAAGCTTTTATATCACCTCACATCCATTCTAATTTATTGTAAATTCAGGGCAGAACCGACAGCCGACCTTTACAAGCGACCTGATGTTTTCGCTCCTCGATCCTACCCATCTTTCTAGCTGTCGGACGCCCGCTAGCCGCGTCTCAAGTTTCTCCATTCATAGTGAGAAACTTTAATTAATTATTATGGAAATACTGCAGACACTTTACTACCAGTCCGAGCCGTTCGAGAGTGAACTGAAAAAAGGCGAGCACGACCATGTGCACTAACACACTGAAGCGGACAAATATGTTTACCACCATACACACAATAGGAATGGAATCAGAAAAGGGGCTGAACATTGCGATGATTTTTTTCGGGTAGTTCTAGTAACTAAGGGGCCAATTCGCATAAAACTAGTGGAGCATGGCATCGTGCCTCAAGGCAAACTGCTGGAACTTTCCGTACCGTAATTTAAAATTTTTAAAAGCTTTAAAATGTTTTGAAAATTAGAGACGAAATATCAAAGCACGTAATCCTGCGTCGCAGTCTAACGATTAAACATTACAAATCTTGGACGGAACCCATAGAAATGTGAACAAAATTTGTACTTATTAAAATTTCTACAAAATATCTGATATTTTGATGCGCATATGTCTAATGACCGTTTTTAATCGCCAAATAATGTTTTTTTAATATTTTTTATTGGATCTCCAATACCGCTAGACCTGTCTTTCCACAAATTTAACGAGTTTTTCATTATACCAATAAGAGTGATGTGTTTTATGAATTATTCATAAAAGGACGTTCCGTTCTTTCAACATTACCATTCTGTTACTTTTTACAACGTATCTTCGAAACGCCATTATCAAATGATCCGTGCTCTCGAAATCGTGAAAAAATGTATCCAAACATACACACATACATATTACATACATACACGTACACACACATACATCTATTTTTTCTAAGGATGCCAAAAGTCCTGAAACGTAAAAAAAATCATTTTCGATTTTTTTGCAATTACTATAACTTATCCTGCCTAATATGTTAATGTTAATAAGTAATGTGTAAACTAATAATGAGCAACCGTGAAAAATAAAAAAAAGTCAACAAAGAATATCCTTGATTTAAAACCGTTTTTACTCGAAGAACATTTAAATTGATGATTCTCACCATCAAATATTTATTTGGACCAAAAATTGAAGTAGATACAACACATATATAAAAATATAAAAGCACTGCACAGTAAAGTTAAGGCATTCTTTTGGCTAATAGGTCGTAACTGAAAGCAACAAAATTCTCATTTACAAAGTTTACATAAAACCCATTTGAACATATGGGGTTTAGCTGTAGGGAACAAAGAAAACAATATAAAAATTAAAACTCATCGCAATTGCGCCAGGTCTAATCAAAACCTAATATGTGTCTAATCAAAACCTGCTTAATGATTCACATTGAAATAGTTCAAGAAGTAATTAGCAAAGAAGCACATGTCACTTTGCTCGGCTTTATAACCATGTGTGAACTAGTGATCCCCAATGAAAAGTCATCCAAAATGTCAATTTTTTGTACTCAAGTAATATAATACTTGAATAAAATATTAAGCCAAACAGCTATTGAACAAAAACATGTTCTGATTGCTATTCAACAATGTTTAAAAAAAATTAATGATTGTCTTATTTTTACTAAACTTAAGATCTCGACAAGCTCTTCCTCTATTCGAGTTCATATTTGTATTACAATTGCGTGTTCGTTCGCACACACCATACAAGTAGAATCCGTCCGTTTTTCATCAGTATGCGAAAATGCGCCGGCATGTAATTTTATTATTCGTTGTTCTTTTATTCTTTTTTAACTCCGCTCCAGCGTGAATATTTTTATCAAAGCAAGGCGCACCCAAACAAGTACCATACAGCAGATTCTCCAACAAGTATCTAACTACACGAACTTTACTTATTTTTTATAATTTGCTTCACAATACACATTTGACGCTTCTTTGATATAAAAAAGACGGAACTGTTATCTTTCTCGGGATTGCCGACACATATTTTGGAATGATACTAAAATATAGAATAAGTATAAAGTTAATTACAACAATTGTCCTAAATCTTGAGTAATTATATTGTGAAAACTAAGACACATATCAAACAAACAACTATCTGACTATGTACCAGTGAAACTCGAAGCTAATTTGTTATGGTATAAATATGTTTTTCAAAAATTTGTCACCTGGTTTTACCTCATAGGCGGAGTAAAATGAGACCAATGCAACCAATTCAACCAATGCAAAATATAAATTTCACGGGTGCAGTGTTTACCGAGATAACACTATATAACCTTGATCTAGTATTTCGTCAAAAATCTTTATCGGCGGAGTTGGAATAAATATTTATTTAATTAATCTCTTGTAAAATGCTCTTTTGAACTAATTTTTTGAACAACTTTATCAGGGTAAAGGTTCAGTTGGTCCCTCTTATCCCACGTTACATGTAAGTTTTTATAGAGGTTATATAAAAAGTAACTGTTGAATCTAACTTAAAAATAATAAAACTTCTCATAAAACAATTAAATAACGTATATTTGAAAATTATATTAAAACCTCGTAAACTAAACAATAGTGCTCACAACCAAAAAAACTAAAAACAAAATACTTTTGTTATGCATTTTTTTAACATTGCTGTTTATTTTCTGATAGCAACGCCGTAAGAATAATCAAGGTGATAATTAGGCAAGTTATACATTTTTATCCTCTACTTTCAAATAATGTTTAAAAAATTAATTTTACTTGTTTTTGAGATATCAGTGGTGGCCCGCGGACCTTTAACCCCGCTCCACCCTATATGGCATTAATAACAAAATAAAAATTAATTTACGGTTAAAAACTTGTTATAACTTCCTTTCAGTAATCACTAATACCTCATGCTAAAGAAATTTTAGTATTTATCGAATGTAAAATTTCAAGTACATATAAAATTGACGTATTGATGCTAGTAAAATCTGGCAAAATCTTTCAACTTGATTAGACCGAAATATCGAGTAATACAATCTATTTAAGTTATAAATTATTATATTTTATACCAAAGTCACTTGACTCCACTTTTGCAAATGCTATAATTTGTGTGCTATGTTAGACAGTTTTAGTTGAAGAACATATTTTTTTGTATAATTTTGTTTTGTAAAAAAATATAGATGAATTTAACTGGTGAGTAGAAAATATAATTATTGTAAAATAAAATTTTTAAACTGCAAACCAGTGAATTTTTTCAGCCACTGATAATGTATTTTAGCCATAATTTTGTTTGCAAGATATTATAAGCCATATTATGTATGTAGAGTGTAAAAACACAAATTATCTATATTGAAATGATATAACGTGGTTGGTAGTAGGGTTTAGGTATGGGTTGGAGGTCCGATGTTGGTAGATCCACGCTCCAGATCAATAGTTATCCACTTGTAGTATTATACACTGTATTTATTTCTTTTAATTAACAGACATAATCTCCACTTAAGATATCTAAGACTACTCTTAAGACATCATCACTTGGCTAGACTCTTTCCTAAGACATCACTCGGCTAGACTCTTGCCTAAGACATCACTAGTTTATACAAATAATTTTGACTCATTATATATTGTATTGGACGTGACAACTTCCCGGAATGGCGAGCTTCCGCGTTCATGCGAAGATCTTGGACTTTAACATTGAAGAATAAATTCATATTTTTATTAAAAACACGTACGATCATGTTATTACAGAACACGCCACCCCTAAAGAATATTGTTAGTCCTCTAACAATTAAAAAAAAAGAAATAACAATTTATTTGGGGTTCCTCCCCTCTAAAACAATTTATTATATTATTTATTATATATTTTTAGTAGAACATTCAATGTAATACTTGGATTAAGCAACATTAAGTTCGGTATAGAAACAGGACTGCATATATCGATTACTTTATAATAGTGTACTATAACTGAGAACAGGCACTGATAATCAGAGTTCAATTGTACAACATATAGCAAACACAAGAAATTGTTAAATACGTTTCGCTTAGCAAACAATATTTCCTGAATTGCCAAAGTAAAATCGGAGTCGAATGACAACAGAATAGTAAATTTCTATAAAATTGAGGACAGAAATTGTCTCTTGGAAGATAAGTTTTTCGTGCTTTACGGGCACATTTCTAGAACGGACTATGCCCATCATACGAGATTTCAGTGTGCTTAATATTTTTGTTCGCAATGCACATAGGCATTCAATGAAAAGTTGCAGAATATTCTCCAGTGTGCAGCAACACACTATTCTCCAGCGTGTTATTTTGCTAAAACGCTTCACTAATAATCTAAACTCATGCAATGTATGAAATGCGGTCGTATCGGAAGACGTTTAGTCAGTCAATGTGCAAAATTGCTTGACGCGCCTTCGTAGCGCACACACATATCATTAGAATGTAATGAATAAATTATAATACATTAAGCAAAAGCCGCAGATTCGACCGCGGCGGCAAAAGCAACGGCAGCGACAGCGAAACATTTCGATGTTTCCGCTATATGCCATCCACACATTGAGAAAAGAGCTGGGGCACAATTCGATGAACCATATTTAAATTAATCATAATATCATATTCTTTGCAACAAGAACAAAATGTACAATGTTCGCAAAAAACAATTTCATAGAAACAGTCAGGAGATAAAGCATGAAGATTAAATACAAAGAATGCAGTATATATTATCATAATTATTGATATTAAAATTATACAAAGAATAAGATTTAGAATTGTTATTGGGATTGAAATTTATTATTATGGAATAACTGATGAATTTTATTGGATGCAGCAATGACAGACGGGTAAGGGCCACAAAGAAACCATATAAAGTCTATTACTACTACTTATCATCAAGATGTCCGAGACAGGTATCAAGCCTCAAACTTCTGATTGAACACACACTATTTTACGCTAAATCGCAAATTCACGAGAAAACACATTAATTTATTATATCACATTAACAGATCCAATAAAAAAAAAAAAAAAATTCGTTACTCAATAAATTAATGGTCAACTAGTGGTGTATGGCATCGTGCCCTAAGTCAAATTGCTGGAACTTCAAGTACCAAAAATTAAATTTAAAAAAAAAATTTTTTTTTTTATTTTCGAAACGATTAGTACTGGCCTTTGCCAAAAACTAATCAGCACGTCTCCTTATTAATAGAAATTTAATGTTTTTTGAATAATTAAAATCGGTAGAACCGTGTTCCAGAAATCGTCGATGAAAATTTGTATCCGTACACACACATAAATACATACATACATACACTTACACACACACATACATCATTTTTTTCTAAGGGATGCCAAAATGTTCAGAAACCTTTGAAACGTAAAGATATATAAACATTTTCATTTTAATTTTATTTGCGATTACTATAACTTACCCTACCAGAAGTTCATAAATTCCATTTTAAAATATGAATAATAAGAGATCCAAAAACCATAATAAAATAATCAATGTATTTTATTTAATGCAGTGTATTAAAAAAAATTAATTCAAAATGAATAGTGATAACGTATGTGAGTATAATGTACAAGCAAAAATCATGTCAATTTCAGGTTTTTATTTTTTATACGACAGTTTTCATAATAAAATTATCAAGTATTTCACCACTTTTCAACACTAAATGCGCTAACTGTTAATGGAACTTGCCAAAACCCTCTAGTACAGTTTTCTTACAGGAGAGACTCTCAAAGATTTGAAATAAATTAAATACAGAGTTCAACATAAAGTCTTAAAAACTTGGGGCAATTATGTTATTGTTTTAGATTATGATGCTAGAAATATTATTCACGGTTACGTTTCCAAAGTTTAAATGCATTAAATTAGTTTAAATTGACCACAATAACCGGAAATTTGTCATATTTTCACCAAAGCTCTAGGTTGCATGTAAAAATTCAATTTCCAAACAATGTGAGATAATTTTTTTTTTTTTTTTTTTTTTTTTCAGGACAGTTAATACTATCGCCTCTTCGGCTTGACATATTACTCCAATTATGAAAAAAGATTTAGACCAATGTGCAGAAATGATGCCGATCTTATTAAAAAAACATATAGTTTTAATGTTTAGCAAGCTTGATCATTCAACACCACTGATATGATATGATGCGTTAGTTTATATGAATATTAACTTTCTTAACTCTCAAAATAGTGATGTGTAAGTTTTACATGTAAAGTTGTAAAAACTGTAAGTTTTACATGTTTAATTTGCTGGCTGACAGCTCGCCGACTATTTTATGTATAAAATAGGTGGATGACGAGCGGCAAAATGTCTGAACACTGTCTGCGGGAATGACACGCTGCATGCGGAAATGTGCGCTAAAACACGTCCGCGGCAAAAAAGAAATATCGGCGGTGGAAAATCACTACATTGACGATGGCGACGAGCGAAAGGCGAAGCGGAAATATGGACGATTATATGTTTTGTAACTGCGATTAGATAAGTATACTACTCAAATTTGTATGAATATTTGGATTGTTAGGCCATTGACCCTCACGACAAATTTTTCATCATTGGATCTTATTTCTACTCGCTTACGACTTCGTACGTATCAATATCATGTAGTCAGTGTCCATAAATGAATTAATTTTGAAAATTGTGATATGAACATAACCGTTAATATTAACTTTGACAAAAAATGTTCAAATTTTGTTAATTTTATATTTTCTCGACGGTTCAAGTCATTCTGAATCGACATCAAAATTGGCTAAACTTTGAAGCTTCGTCGATGTTTTCTAAAACAATCCTGCATCGCATTCAAAATTTTAAAGATCATTCGATAAAACTGAATAATAACTCATATTAATTAATATGAAAAGTTGCTTAATATAACACTTTGAACTTTTTTGCAATATATAATAATTTTAGCGAATAAGGTGATTATTTACACAATTGGGAAAGATTATTGAATTGCAATCTCTTTGAGCAACCTAGTTAACTTCCCGTAGGGTAGTTATAGTAATGGACTGAAAATCGAAGAGGAAAATATTTGCATATCTTCAGGTTTTGAAGGTTTCTAAACATTTTCGTATACCTCAGTATAAATGGATGTGTGTGTGTGTGTGTTTTGTATGTCCACATATTTTCGTCTACGTTTTCGGGTGCACGGATCAACCGATTTGAATGGTTCAAAAAACATTCGATTCCTATTGATAGAGAGATGTGCTGATTAATTTTTGGCAAAGGCAGGTCCAGCCGTTAAGGAGATATGGAGCAAAGAGTACAGAAAATAGAAATCGAGTTTTTGAGAAAACGGAGTATTCGATTTGAATGATCTAAAAAACATTCAATTTGTAATGATTCGGAGAAGGTGATTAGTTTTTGGCAAAAGCAGGTCCAGCCATTTCGAAGATACAGAGCTAAATGTGCAAAAAATAGCAGTTTTTGAAAGAACTAAGCGTCCGATTTAAATGATTCAAAGAACTTTCTGCTTGTTTTGACAAAATAATTGCTTTTGGGAAAAAAATTGTTTCAATTTTTTTTTCAAAAAAATTTTTTTTGTACATTGAAAATAATTCAGATTTTAATTCTGACTAAAGTTATAATATACATTAAACAAATAATTACAACTTTGCAATATATAAAATTGCAATATTGTAATATTTATAATAATCTATTTGAAAACATTTAATAATACTCATTTCGTTACGGTACGGGAAGTTTCACCAATTTGCCTTAAAGCACGATGCCATACACCACTAGTTTTACTTTCAATTTATTGCAAGTTCTGTACACAAACGAAAAAAAATGTCCTTTTAATTCGTAAACTAAGCTAATTGATAAAAGTATATAACAGAAAAACATTTATATATTAATGACTATTATGACATAATAATTGGATGAACAGCATAGTTAAAGTTAATCATAAACATTATTATATAAAATTTTAAAATTTCAGTTTTAGCAAAGAAATAAATTTTAATTTAAATAAGTAGCTAATTTATGCTTTATTGAATAAATTTAATTATTATTAATTAAAATATATTAGACAATATTTTGAACCACTGTTTTTTCAATTATTTCAAAACTAACAAACATTATATTCTATGCCACTCAGCCATACTTAATAAGCTCGTAGCTATATCAACTCTTTTATTATTCAATAATTCAAAGCAATCGGAGTCATGTTTCCCGAACTTTGAGATATGAAAAGTATCGAAAGTAAGTGGAATATAAAATGTACCACACAACCAATAATGTGTAACATTATATCTAATGTAATAATTGTACAACAGGTGTACTTTTCCACAAATGTTGCCATTATTTATATGTATATATTTTGCTGCGCACCAAAATATTTTCCATTATAAAAAGTAACGATTACTTTGATAAGCATACGCGGGGAAAGTGTAGGCTAAAAATAAGTATATATATATATATATATATATATATATATATATTATTTTTAATTTTAAACGGTAGGTTTAGTAAAAGTTTTATAGACATTACAACCATCAGTACAATTGATCGCCTGAAAGCTTCCAAAATGTACATTTTTATTACGACCTCAACATGAAAATGGCTACGACAATGAATTAGCATCATCATACTATTTGTTCATCTAGAAAAATTATTTAGTACACACCCTTATAAAACGTAACTATATAAAAGTAGTAATTACTATATTACGAACATTGCCAGCTGAATGTTTAATAATAAAGAAAACAATGTCATCGTACCAATAATTGTATAGACCAAGAACTTATCAACTTAAGCAATATTTTTGTCTTTAGTAAACCCCTCTAATTCATGAAAAAAAGGTTTTTTCATTATTTTGGCCTAATAATAATATGTAACAGTAGAGCAAATAGCATTTCCATGTATATACAAAATAATTGAATTTTAAAAATTAGTACAGATCGGCTTAAAAAGATATTTTAAAATTGGTAAATACAAAAATAAAAAACATACTGCAAAATACTCCTATATCTGTATTTGAATAATTTATCGCTGGCGGATATAACTATCTAACAACAATATATAAAACATGTACCGATAGCAGTTTTATATAATATCCTAGGCAAATGAATAAATGATAAATAAGTGTTAATCTCAAACTCGAATCGGGGAATTATACAATAAAAATTGTCAGAGATTATGCCCAGTTATGTGACACAGCAGTGGTAAAGAGCGAATTTCGATGGAAAATATTTTCAAGTGAAACTGGATTTAAATATTTCACAATAAAAGTTTGACTGGAACGCGGTATCGAACAAAATTCTAAAGTGTATATATACAGGGTGTTCCAGACCTTTACGTCAAGCCGAAACATGGTGATAGTATCGACCGTAACTGACCTGAAAAACTAAATTAGAAATTTTGGAAATTATGAGCTTTGATCATTTAACCTTTGAAACCGTAACCGTGAAATAATACTTCTAGAACCACAATCAAAAACATTAACACAATTGTCCCACGTTTTCAAGAAATAAGACTTCTTGTTGAATTATTTATTTATTTATTTATTTATTTATTTATTTATTTATTTATTTATTTATTTATTTATTTATTTATTTATACGCCAATCGGCTTTATACAGTTTTATAATATAGTTTAAAATTATAAATTTAAAATGTTTGAAATCGGTCGACTTTGAGAGGCTCTCTTTGAAAAAAGAATGTTTTGAAGTATGTTGGCACATTTCATCAAAAGTATTTAATCAAGACTGTGGAATACTTTTATTATTGAATAATTTCTAGTAAAAAAATAAAAAGCTAACTAGTGGTATATGGCATCGTGCCTTAATCCACTTTGCTGAAACTTCCCGTACCGTAACGAAATGCTCGAGAAATATTAAATGTTTTCAAATAGATTATTATAAATAAATACTGTAACATTGTAATATTTATAAGAATTATATAAACAGAATAGCAAAGTTAATATTATTTATTTAAAGTATATAAGTGAGCTTTAGAACTTTAGCAAAAATCAAGATTAAAATCTTGAATTATTTTCGATATACATTTTTTTTAAGGGGGTTGTTCGTTTTTTTGTTACAAAAAATGCAAGGTATTTGTTTCTGTTTTTCTCGAAATGTATTTACCATAGAGACATGCGGTTTTTTTTAAACAAAAATTACAAAATCATAGAATATTAAGAAATTTTTTATTATTTTTTTTTCGCCGTCATTTTTTAACAAGAGGGCGCCAAATTGGGCATTGCAAAATCGATCTCTTTTGCGGTGCCACAGATAAATCCGTTGCGCATCGCCTGAAACAAAGAAAAAGAAACTACGTTGAAGAAGAAGTGTGAATCCAGTCCCCCTACCAAAATGAAAGCAAAAAAAGCAAGAAGGAAAAAAATGGCAGCTATTTTTAAAAAAGGGTTAAAAGGGGCCTTTTTTGGGACGAGAAGCTTTGCAAAATTGTTTGCGTAATGTTATGAAGTTGTTTGAGGTAGGGGGACTAGGTATTGCACTGGTGAACAAATTAAAAAAAATGCAAGTCCATCCGACTTGTAGTTTTTTTTAAATTTGTGGCACCGCATTGAAAAAAGTCATTTTGAGAAAAACGTATTTGAAGTTTTTAATATAATGTACTAAACACACCATTTAATTTAATGTACTAAATACACTATGGTGTTCAAAGATGCTGACACATTAAAAAGGTCATGTGCATGAGGTATTATAATAAAAAAGAGAGCAGCTGGCATTCAATAGCTCGTGAAGCGACAGAAAAACGGTTTCAGAGGATCATACATGTAGAGATATATATGTCTACAACTTCGTCAAAAAATAGATATTGAGATGATTTTTTTTTAAATAATTCTAAGGTTTTTAGCTTTCATAATATCAAAATATCTCAAAATCGAAAAAAAAAATAAAAACCGAACAACCCCCTTAATGAAAATATTTTTTTTCCAAAAGCAATTATTTCGTCAACACGAGCAGAAAGTTTTTTGAATCATTGAAATCGGATCAATCGGAAATCGGTCCTTGGGTCCGAAAACGTAAACGAAAAAATGCAAACACACAAAATACACACACATCCATTTTTTCTGAGGTATGCCAGAATGTCCAGAAACCTTCAAAACGTGAACATATGCAAAAATTTTCATTTTCGATTTTCCCATTACTATAACTACCCTACGGAAATTTAAAAAAGGCATTATTTTGGCCAGTACATTTTATTCCCAATTAGTTCAAGCGTTTAGCGTCCGCTAGTGCAAACAGGAAATGTTTGAACACATTTTAGAACATTGTTTTGTACAAGAGAACTTCTCAAACTCGACAGATTTTGAAAATTTTAAATTCATAGTTCAACAAAAATTATTGAGAACTTGGAGCAATTAATTGTGTTATTGTTTTTGATTGTGGTCCTATATTCTATTTTTTCAGACAGTGCGGACACTCTTAAAGGTAATATAAAGAGCTAAAACTTTCAGAATTCTTTTTTGTAAAAAAATATTCATGTTAAGGACAACCCTAATTATATATATATATATATATATATATATATATATATATATATATTGATATATATTATTCAGAACCCTTAGGAAGCAATATTTGTTCATAGTTGTGGAAAATCCAAAACATAGAATTGGCGCAGTGCAGGTTCGTTAGCTGAGAGATGTGTTTCGGCTTAGGTTGCGTGTAAATCACAATCGCTGCGGGAACAATCGGATTCACGCAGGCAGGTGACACCTGATACGTCATCGCAGACACATGGACAAGACTGAATGGAGTGAGTTGGAACCGCTTTTGCGGTTTCGATTTTGGGCTTTGCGATTCAACGTGATTGATGTCGCCCGACGCTGCGGAGATTTGTCAGTGGCCAGTGATCCATTCGACTGATTACCTCCGTCTGTTCCGACTGCACTATATAATATGGCAATTATTACCTACGCGTTATGGGTATTTACGATGCATATGACAGTACAGTAATCGGAGCGCCGATTGACAATTTGCAAATAATACAAGGATCTATCTCACATTTTGAAATTCAGCGTGATTCACCTCAAATACGAAAACTCGATCTTGATGCCACTTGTTCACTTAACCGCATAATCACGATTACGATATAAAGAAGCCTATCCAATTCTATAAACGTAATAGATATTTTTTTTAAACAATAACAAAACTATTTCCTGTGACTATAGCATAAGTACAAACCAGCATGTTTGTTTAGTACTTCGCATACTTAATGTTATACAGACAGGGAAATTAGAAAGTAGTTCTTTGAATAGAATTATGAAACGAAGTAGCAACTGTACTGGATTCGTAGTTTAATAAAAGTTGCTGCATACTAATATAGATAAAGTAAAAGATATAAAGAAATAATTTAAAATAGAGTAGACCAGCTGAAGCTGGAACATAACTATATATAAAGAAAAAATAATAATGATAAGTTATACACATATTAGGAAAATTTGAATCACATTCCACAAACGTGTAGTCAATAAGTAATATCATTGTCATTATTATTAACTTTAAGTTATAGTAATCGCAAAAAAATCAAAAATGAATTTTTTTTTATATCTTTACGTTTCTTCGATTTCTGAATATTTTGGCATACCTTAGAAAAAATTGATGTATGTATGTGTGTGTGTGTGTGCGGATAAAAATTTTTGTCGGCGATTTCGGGAACACAGATCAACCGATTTGAATAATTCAAAAAACATTCGATTCGTATTGATAATGAAATGTGCTGATTAGTTTTTGGCGAAGGCAGGTCTAGCCGTTCCAAAGATATGGGGCAACAAGTGCCAAAAACGGTAACTCAGTTTTTAAGAGAACGGAGTGTCCGATTTTAATAATTCGAAAAACATTTTACTTATATTGACAAGAGGAAGATCTGATTAAATTTTAGGAAGGCAGGTCCAGCTGTTATAGACTCCCAATAAAAATAAGTTTAAAAAATGTCATTTGGCGGTCAAAAATGTTTATTGGATAGATGTACATCAAATTATCAGAGATTTTATAAAGATTTTAATAAAGTGTACACATTTTGTATATTTTTTTGGGTTCCGTAATAAGATTTTTAATTACGGTACGGGAGGTTCCAGCAATTTTCCTTAAGGCACGATACCATGCACCCCACTAGTTACTACTATTATCCCCAATTCGTCGACCAGGCTTCGGTCTACTTGGCCAAGATCAATGTTCGCAAACCGGTGGAGCGAGCAGGTGTGTTTGCCATTGCTCACATGTAGGAGAGATCACATAATGAAAGTTTAAATACAATCTCTTACTGTTGTTGTGTCACCGACATGCCTCAGGCGTTTTGCAACTAATTTTGAATTATCAATGAAGCGTTTTGTTCGGTATAATGTTTTGTATGGAATGTGCTCAAAGAAAAGATATATATGTGCTTAAAGAAAGCAACATTAAAATATTATATAATAATTAAACAGAATCTACTCGATATTTTAGAAACATATTGGTTATTCGTGCTGAATATATGCCGAAATATATTTGTATTACAATGCGATGTTGAAGTGTAATGCTAAGTTCTTATTCTATGGATTATAAGCATTACTTTATAAGTTATTACTTCATATATATATATATATATATATATATATATATATTTTGTATGATTCTGAATTTGATGTTGACATATGTATTAACAAAGTCTAATAATCGGGCATAACATCAATAAAAAACATGAATTTTTTCAAAAATTTATTTTAAATCCATACGTTTCGGCTATAATCCTAGCCTTCATTCAGTGGAAACTAAAAATAAAATTAAAAACTAAAACAATTGAATTGGAGTGAAAAGAATGTGTTTATAATACATAGTGTAGTGCATTACCATATCCTAATACCATGGATTAATAAAATTTTCCAATTTAACAATAAGATCAACTAATTGTAAGTACTAATTACTATTTTATTTTTTTCTTTTCACTCCAATTCAATTGTTTTAGTTTTTAATTTTATTTTTAGTTTCCACTGAATGAAGGCTAGGATTATAGCCGAAACGTATGGATTTAAAATAAATTTTTGAAAAAATTCATGTTTTTTATTGATGTTATGCCCGATTATTAGACTTTGTTAATATATATATATATATATATATATATATATATATATATATATATTGTTGAAACCAACGATGACACCAAAATACGATGCTATAAAATATGTTGGGTATATATACATATATATATATATATATATATATATATATATATATACATATATTGTTGAAACCAACGATGACACCAAAATACGATGCTATAAAATATGTTGGGTCCTATCCGCTATCATCAAATATATATGAAAGCAAATATCAGTATAGACAAAGTTATTTGGTATAATTATTTATTTCATTATTACTTTCAACTGACTTAAAACGGAACTAACTGAAGCAATTACATGATTGAACTACCTTACTACCTTACTACTACTGAACTCACTTTTCGCTATTGCAAGCCTTTTTATACTGGTCAAGTAGAATGACTCGATCATTTTAAGATAACATAACATAACTTTGTTTATGTTATTTGAGTGCATATACATTTTCTATAACGGAAGAACAGTAGATGACTTAACAGAATAGATTGAATTCTTAGTTTGTGGTTAAAGTTGATAAAAAAGCTATCGTTGTACACGATTCATTGTATGACCAAGGATATACTACAATGTACAATATTGGTGGTAATTGTATGAAAGAATAATCAAATATATTACATAGTTTATATATTAACCATAATAATTAATGAAAATAACAATAAATACAAATGATGTTTAACTTACGTATGTATATATATATATATATATATATATATATATATATATATATATATATATATATATAAGTTCAAATTAAACACAATATTCTCCATGTAAACATTTATTTTTTCGCACTTTTATAACTCTGAGATGTTATGTTTACGAAATTTACACAACTGTCCACTTAAAGTTACATTTCGGCTTTATATAACATTTTATTTAGATAAAGGGACTTTCTTTGATTTTCAATATGTTCAATAGAATTTCTTTATATGCGCGAGTGCACGTCAACTTCTTACCCGTTCGGATTTCATGAGAATTACTGCGATGTGTGCAATTCATCGATAAAAGAATATTACAATGTTGACTATTCTTATGTCGAATGCAATACAATTGAGTATATGATTCATTACGTAGTGTGCTCCGAATGTATTAGTTATTAATATTAACTAATTAAGCGTTGGGTTACAACAATATATATAAAAAATTATAATTATCATTATTATGAACAAATAATTTAACTTAATTTACAGTAATCAAATACAGTAGAACCTCGATTATCCGGACCTCGGTTATACGGATTCGCGATTATCCGGACATAATCGCGTCGGAACTTGCATATTCCGCCCGCGCCGTTGTTTCGCTGCCCCAAGCGGCATTATTGCTTTATGTAGTTTTTTTGCAATTTCATTAGTGTTTTCTGACGTATACATACATTTTTAAAGGGTGGTGTTATCCCTTAAAGATAAAATAAATATTATAGAATCATTAAAAAGGCGAAACCGGCCGTAAATTAGGTGATAGGTATGGTGTAGGTACATCCACTATAAGCGATATCAAAAAGAATGCTGATTCAATTTTGTCTTTTCGTATACTTGCAAGTTAGATAGTGAAGAGGGGAGTGAAAATCGGAAAATGATGAAGAGACCGAAAAATTAACTCTTCGAAGAAGCTCTATATTGTTGGTTTTTACAAAAACGATCAACAAATTATTCGTAAGCAACTTTTCTTCTTCATTGATACTTTACGTACCACCTGAATATTTTACCTCATGATTAATATAATATGTGCAATGTAATGAAATTGTAAAAAATATGTAAGTGTTAATTTTCTAATAAACATCGATTTTTGTTGATATCTGTTATTTGTTGATGTATTTGTTATTTTTGATAAACAAAACATTATTCTTCATAATTTGGTTTATCCGGATTTTCGATTATCCGGATGCCCATCGACAACCATTAGTCCGGATAATCGAGGTTCTACTGTAAATGTAACGAACAAAATGAAATCGGTCATTAAATTGAATAAAACTTTTAGTTACAATAAGAAAAATATATAATTAAGCCTTGTTTACAATTACATCTAAATTTAGCACAATTTCTTCGATTCAAATGAAGTAATAAATTTTTATTTTGATTATACTAAACGCATTGAAAGTTGAAGAAATAGCATGAAATAAAACAGAGTGTTGAAAATTAAACTAAATTTAAGGTGTTTGTAAGGTATAGGAGCAGATTCGAGATATAACATGTGTCCAAAAATAGCAAAATATGCAACTGTTTATATATGTAATATTACAGAAAATCTAATTGACCACTTTATGATTTGGACTATGTAAGCTTGTACTCTATTTTAAGTGTATCATATAATTTCACATCTAATCAAATACAGCATTAAATTGATAAATAAAACCCAATGGTATAATATAAGAGAGCCATATAACTCAGTTTTCCGTTTAATTATCAGTCTAGATATGAGGACATAACTAGCTGGTGTTTCGATATGAACATGCGCCACTCGGCAACGGCAACAAACAAGGGCGCACATTTGGTATAAACAACGAATAAAACGAACAGCGAGGTTAAACGACCCAGAGCGCAGTTTATCGAATTAATTTGGCCTCGTTCCCACTCTCTGACGCCAATCACGATACCCTGGATTGTTATATATTATATTCTACACAGATACATAAACAAATACAAATTCATATGTATACAGGGTGTCCCAGACCGTGACGTCAAGCCGAAACAGGGTGATAGTATTGACCTTAACTGTGGTGAAAAAAAATTAGAAAATAAATTATCTCACGTTGTTTGGTAATTTTGAGCTTTTAAGTGCAACCTAAGGCTTTGGTGAAGTTATGACCATCTTTCGGTTATTGTGGTTAACATTTATTAATTTTATTCATTTAAACCTCTAAAACATAATTGTAAATAACATTTCTAAAATCACAGTAAAAAATATCATAATTTCTCCAAGTTTTCAAAAATTAAAACTTTTTGTTGAACTATGAATAATTTTTTCTTAAATTCGGTCGACTTTAAGGGGCCCTCTTTTAAAGAAACAGAACTACAGTGTACTGGCAAGTTTCATCAAAAGTTGGCGCTTTTAATCATGATTGTAAAATTGTAAAATACTTAATAATTTTATTATTAAACAATTTCGAGTAAAAGAATGGAAACCTAAAAATGGTTATAGTATTGTTAATACATTTTACTTCCTTCAGTTCGCTCGCTGCATTCAGAACTAGTGGTGTATGGCATCGTGCCTTAAGGCAAATTGCTGGAACTTCCCGTACCGTAACGAAATGTTCGAGGAATATTAAATGTTTTCAAATAGATATTATAAATATTATAACATTGTCTAATATTTATAAGAATTATATAAACTTAATTGCAAAGTTGAAATTATTTGTTTGAAGTATATTAGAACTTCAGTCAGAAATAAAATTAAAATCGGACGCTTAGTTCTCTCAAAAACTATCATTTTTTGCACATTTAGCTCTGTATCTTTGAAATGGCTGGACCTGCCTTTGCCAAAAACTAATCACCTCTTCTCCCAATCATTACTAATTGTTTGTTTTTTAGATCATTCAAAGCGGATACTCCGTTCTCTCAAAAATTCGATTTGTATTTTCTGCAGTCATTGCTCCGTATTTCCGTAACGGCTGGATCTGCCTTTGCCAAAAATTAATCAGCACATCTCCCTATCAATAGAAATCGAATGCTTTTTAAACCATTCAAATCGGTTGATCTGTGCGCCCGAAAACGTGACGAAAAAATGCGGACATACAAAACACACACACACACATCATTTTTTCTGAAGTATGTCAAAATGTTCAGAAACCTTCAAAACGTTGAGAAATGCAAAAAAAAAATATTTTCGATTTTTGGCCCATTACTATAACTACCCTACGGGAAGTTAATTATTATTATAATTGAGAAAATTTCATGAGACATTAAATCTTGTAGAGTAAATATTTCCTATGGTTGATATACTTCTAAACAAATTCTGTGTTAATATAATTTATGGAAACATTCAATGTAAATAATTTTTATGTGTCGCAAATTGCAAATAATCTGCTTCTAAATGAAATATATATAGGAAAAATAGTTATAAATGCGTTGAAACTTTTACTAATAGTTATAAATACTATTTAACTGGTTTTTTAAGACAGAATACAAAAAAATATATAGTTTTCCAATAATTTATAAGGGCAAAATATAGTGTAAGTCAGTACATAAAATATGTACGGGTATCACTGAACTGATTATCTTTGCAACTCCATAAGCATATGCATTTTTACTCCCTTCACTATCAAAGCAATATTAATTAAGACGGTACCCTTTGAAATCAAAATATTAATGAATATTATTAATGAATATATAGAAATTATTATTATATCTTATAAAAAATGATTTAAACCCATTTATTAGAACTTTACATTTTTATTTTTATTGCCACAAATGTCGTATCTATTTTATATTATATTTTATTAATCTGAGCCCATTTCACCTCTGGCAAAAATAGAAATGAAAAGAAAAGACTCGAGTATTTCAGGCCTGATGCTGCAGAATTTAAGGAGCTGAGTCGCATTATGGCGAAACCTTTGCTGTGAACTGCCTACCCGCTAATACTATTGAGAGGTATGCAAATATGTTTTCAACTGTTTACCCCCAAGATCACTTGCTCTCTCTTTCTCTCTGTCTAAGGGCGGTTCTATATATGTTGGGAAAATCTTTTGATCTTGTATTTATTTGCAAAGAAAATATGCCTTGCCGCAGACAAACTTCAAATTGCAACACTTTATAAGCGAACTTTTAATAAAGAGACGAACGTAAGGATGAAAGTAATAAAATAGACAGAAATTGATGCTCTTTTAACAATGAGGCGTAGTTATATTCATTGCTGGAATTATAAATACTTAATAAATTGTTGAGTAAAACAAACAATGATAAAGCATGAAAAATATTGAAATTTGATTGAATTTGTATTTTCTTCTAGATCAGATCATTAATACTTTTTCCACAATTTTGATATGATGCTGAGTATAGAGATACATATGATATTATGTACTATTATAGTAGAATTATTATATTCTATAGGGAGAAGTCCCGTAACGCCGGACATCACCTAAAGCTGGACACTCTATATAACACGTATTATTTAAGCGAGTATAAATCCTTTCATTTCAAAATACAAGTGAAAGGGGCACTGCGGGCACACAGGTACAGGATCACGCGCCAAGCCTCGCCTGTGACGCACACGGCCACGGCGGGAGCAACTCTTTGCTGTTTTAAGCGCAAAAACATGGCGTCACCTAAATATCAATGGAAGTAATTCTAGTGTATTTATGCATTTCTATTTTAGTTTCAAATTAGCATTCAAAAATACAAGTAGTACTTGATTGCTATCCGTAAAATGGTAGAATATTATTAGATATTTTAAACAATTGTAGTAGGTACCACCAAATGAACAAAATTATCTATCCCTTAGCACAGGACACTAAGTCGTCCCTTAGCGCCGGAAGTAAACATATTGATATTTTCTTGTGAGAATTGACGTTATTTATTCTAATTATTTAATTTTGTTCTGTATGAGTGCTAACGGTCACTACATACCCCCATTTTTCGTATTCTTTAGTCAAAGAATGAAAATCTTATGACGAATGCTCCAGCTGAGAGCATCGATGTGGCTCAGCCAAAAGGGTAGATAACTAGTGATTGTTTTGCTAGATCTAAGAATATTCGTCAAACACAAATGTGCAGACATTCCAGAGTGTGGAGGTGGCTACGTGTGTTCAATGCTGATTATTTTGAAATTACGTGCCACTTTGTAAAATCATTTTTTTGTTACCAAAGTTTGATTGATAGTATTAATTATTGTTTAGAAAAGATTGCGTTTTTGTTAATTTAGTTTGATTTCTAACTTTGTTATCTAACATAGGTCATGATTTAATAAACATTTCGTAAAATATTTTTTTTATTTATTTATAAAAAACCTTAGGTGTCCGGCACTCGGGGACTTCCCCCTACATATTTTCTATTCTATATAATACTAATATTAATTAAATAGTATCCACTAACAATAAGTAACGGAACAAAATTGTACAACAGATATTTTAAAAATATTGTAATCTTAAAACATTTTCGTATGAACTCTCATTAAGCTTGTATTATAAATTAAAAGCAACAAAATAAAAGCACGCATAAAAATTATGTATAACTAGTAAACAGAAACTTTTCCATGATATAATATTTAGAGAGAGCTCAAACGGAAATACGCTATGAAATATAATATCTAGCAATGTCATTCAATCCTTGAAATAAATTAGAATCACGATCATCTACTGGCACTATACTCGTATATAGTTTGTTCGCGTGGCGAAACAAGACAAATATTCGATTATTATTTGCTCTCGCGTATAAGTCATCACAAAATCTATACCCTCGGGCACAATATCGTACGCCGACCTGCCTGTGTGCTCTGGGGGTGGAAAACCCGGAGAAAAAACGAAGCAAATAAATTCATTTTCCGATTCAATTTTTGCTTTCCATTATTTTTAAAGATGAGAATGATAAAATCGAAAACACCGATAACGCCGATATAAATCTATAACAATTTCGGTTTAACAAAATCCGATATTCAGTTTTGAATTGTATAAGAATGTGACAGTAAAATGGAAGACGCTGGAAAGTATTGAAAATTTATACACGCACATATATATATATATATATATATATATATATATCAGTCATTACCAAATGCAAAATTTATAATCATTTACACTCACATATGACGATAATACTGTACCGAAGATTTCAGTATTATTTATATATGGCTAAGCGATTTTCACATATATGAATTTGGTATCAAGAAATATCTGAGGCATGACAGTTACAACTGCAACACAATGTGACAAATGTTCAACTATATGAATTTCATAAACAATTTATAAAAAATATTAATTTGAGATCCGGCAACATAATGCGAAAATAGGTATATTAAAAAATACTTACTTCATGAAGATTTCATAATATATATTTGCTTTGAATTGAACATCTTATCTACATAAGACATTTAAATAAACAAATCAAAACACTACAATTTTACTAATAAAGTGGACTTTTTTTTACTCAAAATTTACTTATCTATCTAAATTTATTTATCTGCGAAAAATTTCATTAAAGGTTTTTGGAATTCTCTTATTAATGGTAATTATTAATTTGTCTTGTTATTGTAAAGATCAAGCCTGTTTCACTTCTGACTATTCCTGATCACCTCAGTTCTGAAGCATTAACTAATTTATAAATTTATTCTTACCTAAAGTTTATTGGGTAATGATAACAATATATTAGAATTTATCATTACATTCAAATACAAATTAAGTAAAAGAATGCATATTATTTATACTATCCAAAGGTATTTTATCTAGCAAAAAATATTTATGAGCAATTCAATTCGATCTTTCCATGATAGGTGCGTAAATACAAACATTATTAGGAACTTAATCAGATAATCGTTGGAACATGAAACTTTCGGAAAAACACAATTTTTATTATATAATTTTATTACTTAACAACTAAAAATTTCATTATATTTATCAAGTATAAGTTAGTAGTGTAGAAGAATTCGAGATTTGATTATATTAAACCAATGTCTATTTGCATAAGCATGTCCTAAAATGATTATTTTGCTTCGAGCTTTTACTATATCAAAACAAATTTACATTGCGGACATGAAAAGTTTATCCGAACATAATATTCCTCCCATGATTGCAATAGTGGGAGACAAACACAAATATATGTACTAAATAGAACCTCGATTCGAAATTCTGGAAAATATAGCAAACATCACAAAGTTCATTTGAGTGGCTTGGCATCGCGGCCTATGCAAAGCGCCATTTGAACTCCGTTCAACGGAGTAATATATAACATCTCACTCAACCGCTTCAAAAAGCGACACGTCAAACTATGCGAAATCAGTGCTTGTATTACGATTCCGACTGGAAGCAGCAAACATTGCAGTGCCAAAAATAACTTCGGCAATTATAATGCTAGTGGCAGTAACATGTTCCCGAACAAGTTAGAGATTTCGAACACGAATGATGCAACGGTAGCACTGAATGTTTCATATAATGACAGATGCTTTGTGTTACGGTGGAGACGCCTTGCCGAAAACTTACTTAACAACTGTCAACTTCTCGGCGAAAGGCCGAGGGGTTCAAGTGGAACCGATAAGAGGAATCGTTTATTAACTTCCAGAAGGAAAAGTTTATGTTTTTATAAAAAAATCCGATTCGCTAATTTTATATTTTCTCGGCGTTTCAAGCCATTCTGAATTGAATGACACCAAATTTGGAAAAAGTATGTGTGTGTGTATGTGAACAGATTTTTTGCCGTAAATCGACATTTTCTCAAAAACGGCTGGAGCGATTTCAAAAATTTTAAAGCCATTCGATGTATCTCTATGAGGACTAGCTGTTATCAATTGCGCGACGATCAGCCAAGCCGTTTCTTTGTAAATAGCAGAAAAGTGAAAAAAAATTCGTGCACATTTTAGCCCGCAATTCTGAATCGATTTTAAAAAATCAAAAACTGTTCGGAAGATATTAGGTGGGAATGATAGTGAGTAGTTTTAGGTGAAAATCTACCGAGCCCGTTTTCTTATAATTAACTGTTAAAAAAAAATTTATGTCGATTTTATGAAACTTTTTTTGGCGATATATATCATGGTCTTATAGAATTTACTAAAATATTACGGCCTTACGATAAGTAGTTTATTTTAAAAATTCATAAAAGTTTGAGAAAATGAATAGTTTTTTTGACGTTTGTTAAACTTAAAATAAGACGATTTGGTACTACCATAGAATACGTAGTTTTAATGAACATACTAAACCATTAGAGTCCTACGGAAACTGGTTCCATTATGAAAATCATTGATTTTTGAAAATTTGCTTCTAGAAAATTACCCGAGTTAACGTGTTCATTCGTTTTGAATTATGTGTAATAGATCCACTCGGAATACTTCAATCACTCATAAATTAATTATTTTTTATAGACTAAGTCGATTATTTACACATATCGGAAAGTTCGTGTTACATGCATCAAGGCAAAATACCAATTAGTTTATTAGAATACCAACCAACTAGTTTATTAGCATTTTTATCGAAACTAAACCAGTTATAGAAGTAGTTTTTAAACTTTTAAAATACAATATGATCAACATGATTTTTTACGATTGATAATGCACATAACGGAAAAATGTAACACTATAATTAGCAATGCTCTGACCGTTGGATAAAATAAATGTGTTTAAACGTCCAAAAATTAAACTAAATTAGTGAGTATAATATGTTATCATTACTAAAACCATTTTCACACAACTATGATTTTTAATATTTCAATAAGTTCATCTGACTTGTACCAAATATCAAAGTTATGTTACTACGTTTTCATAAACTCACCCGTTTAACCAGAGTCAATCGAAACTCCGTGATTTCTTTTGAATGGTTTATTAATAATACAATTTATTAGTATTGTAAATATGAATTAATTTTAATACACAAATTCTTATTTTCTGTGTATATAATACGCTGAGCTAAGCTCATGATAAGCACAGGATTAATTTATTTAATCATTTTTATGCAACGGCTTCGTATTTCGTATTATACAATGCATGTCAGTATTATTGGAGTGAAAACGTTCATAAATAATAAATTTTCATCAAATACGTTTTAAACATAAATTTAAAAAGAAACCGATACAATATTTGTTTTCCGGCAAAGACTATTCACACTCGTTCCATTTATCCAAACATGCAATTGATTTTGATGTTTCAATTAGAATTAATAGAATGGCGCAGGGTAAATTCAAACATAACGATGTGCTGTAAAAACATTACATTGAAATAAAAGGGTAATATTCGCAAAACATCCCTGCTATTCCGACGGTTTCAAAGCGTTGCATCAACAAAGAAATTAATTATTTAAACCCGCTACAGGGAAATGTTAGGTTTTTCCGGTTTAGAAATTTGTTTTAAATAGGAGCGCCAACCAACACATTTGTTACCGACTTGCAATTCGAGAAAAACGATAAAATATAATTTATTAAAATTTAATATATAATATAGTACTGACGATATAAATTTAGATGATATGACAATCATTATATCACCTCCAATTTTTTGTGAAATATATGATAAATTTGCATAATTTGTTTTCAATATAATTCTTAGATATTTTTGTCATAACTTGTTTTCTCCAAAACGGTTGAGAACCTCATTTTGCAAAAATACTATATATGAAAAATGAAAACCAAATAGATTGATAAGATCATTTAACAATAAACGAGTGATTAAAGCTTAAAAATGAAAATAACTAGTGGTGCATGGCATAAATGCGTTATTTATAATATGTACATTAATTTGTGATTTTTTTTTAAATTCTGCTGCGCTCCATATATTGAAATTATTTATTAATTTATAATTATTTAACTACATTAATAATCCATTATTGTTAACATAAGGATACTTTCATATTGAATGAACTTTCATTAACTTGTCTTCCATACTTAACAGGCTTCGAAATACGATTTAAATTCATATATTGTAGACAAATACAAAAATAAATTTTTATTAGATCAGGATAAGCAAAATAAAAATTGTGAACAAAATTGATCACAATGGAGTCTATGTAAAACCTTCATTACAAACCCCATTTGATACAAAAAATCAGTTTACAAAGGATATAACAATGTGTAAAACGGTTACCCGCTTTCGGTCTATAAAACGAGTGATTCGGAGGAGATTACATCGAGAAAATGAAAAGGTAAAGAAAATGTGTCATCTTTTCTGTCGATGCGATAAAAGCACCAATTGCAAAGGTCCGACCCGACCGGGGAAAAAATAAAAAAAATAAAAATATCAGCACGATACGTAAGTGAATTGTTGTGATAGCAGAAATCCTACCCTACTTTGGTACCTTACTTTACCGGTTGGAAAGGACAACAAACAAAATGACCTTTAATGTCGCCCTTTTAATGGGTTCCATTGTTTGCGGGATGTCTCGAACAAAATGTATAATTATTTGTGTTCGAAAGGAAATTGCGATGTGTTATCTTGAAATTGGAGTCGTATTCTTTTTGTTGTCGAAGAATCAAAACATTTCAAACTTTGCTCTGTTTATACACCTTTGCGAGCAAATTCTTTTGATTAATTAAGAAATTCATTGTCTGCAGTAGCATACAGGAAAATTAATTAAAATCATTTCTGCGAGGAGCTTCAGGTTCTTTAGTGCAACTGCGTAGTGTAGCTTTGTGCCTTTCAGCAAACATAACACGAAAATTATCAAAATGTCTTCAAACGTAACGATATGAAAACCATCACATATAAGATTTCTCATACGAGATGTTAAACAATCATAATATAATAATGAATTAAATTCATTTGATTATATTTTATACAATAAACAAAATTATACACTAAATATTCAGAAATATAACAGTGTTCTTTGTCACCTAACAAATCGGCATAATTATTCTAATCATATACTTTTAATATAATTATTATTATTTCGTAGACAATAAAATACAAGTCACTACTTTAATATCAAGCAGATAAATTCGAATTCTATAAATGTAAAACCCATCACAATTTTCCTGTTTGAATAATATTTGATTAGAATAATAATTTGTGGTTTTACATACCTAGATCTGCATCAATGTTTTGACCCATATATGTCAAAAAAGATATATTTAGGATCAAGGTGCCTACTTAAAACGGAATACAATTTCTCGAGTAAATTAATAATTCTGCAACATATCAAAGATTAATTCGACAAGATATTTCAGTTTGTTAAGAGTTCCAGAATTCTGTAAAACCTATTTATGATATTGCATGGAAATCCTGTTCACAATATTATCACGACCTGGTTATACGAAATCTAGCACAATTGATTCATAAAAAATCGAGTAAAATTTTTGTGAATTACGGTTTCACATGATCTCTGCAATTTTGGTCAAACAGTTCGACGGACTGTAAATTGATTTTAAATTAAATGCGATATATTTCGAACGACAAAATTCGAAGAGATGAAAGAAATTGTAAACGTAAATTAAATACAGAAAATCAATCGTGATGTATTGACCTTTATTACGATTGTATCTTCCCATATTTTAGTTCGATTTTATTAAAAATGATTTAAGTATATTAATTTCTTCAAAAGAAAAAAACACTGATAAGGTGTACCTAATTTTTTTTACCAAATTGCATTTAACAAATGAATCATAATTCAATATTAAACACACCAGTATTGGATTGTACTTTAGAGCAAACTCAAACTTTTCAGTAAAAATATGCTATGGTAAAATTAAGTATTAATTTACGAAATTCGAGCATTGTAATATGGTATGAGAACATGTACATATAAAAATTATATATATCCATCCTGGATTCTATAAATTCGAATTAAATATTTTCAAATCTAGTAAAGTACTGTGAAGTACTACGAGATGCAGTATTTAAACAGAAACTGCTCAAAGAAGCCAAGTCATCACAAAGTACATGTAAATAAAATTGTTTGGTTTGTTTATTCCCTGAAAGCTGCGCTGGGACAAAACGTATCGCGTTTACGACATTGGAGGTAGTTGCATTTCAGATAAAAACTGAACTAAAACATTAGAGAATTCTATTTCTACAACTAGATATTGAATTAATATGACTAAATTATTCAGAAATTATAATCGAAACTGTGAAACATTACATTTGAAATAAATATGAACTTCTATAGTAATGTTTCCGTTTGCTGTTCAGCACGACACACGAGAATTTTTGTGATGTAGCAGGCTTAGGTATTTTTTAAGCTTTAGATGAGTTCTTCCATATATATCCGAAAAAAATTTCAATATACGCTACGGTTATATATATATATATATATATATATATATATTTGAATAGTCTTGAATTTGATGTTGATATATAGTTTAGTTGAGTTAAAAGTCGGGCGTTACTAATGTATGTTGAGAGTTATTTATTATAAAATCCATACGAACCTATCTTATCCTACAACATAATTAACTCAGTCATATTTATTATTTATTAAAAAATATATATTTTTCGTGGAAAAAACTGTTTCAACAATGTGGCATTTTGTTTGGTATGTAATTGCGATACCACCCTTAGTTCAATTTTTACAAAAATTAAATCTAAGTTTAATTCTGACCGCCTCAGGAACTTGGTATATCAAACTAATGGTCTAATTGAGAACTTTTTTATATCGGAGAAACTAGCCAAAACCTGAGTAAACGCCTTCATCAACATAAAAATAAATCAAAAATCCTAAACAATATAAGACGATATTAACTAATCATATTAAATTAAACCATAATATAGATTTTTCAACTCTAAAATTTTACATTTGGGAGAACGTAATTAAAGAAGATTCGCTAAGTGGTGTTTTTACAATCACATAACGACAAAGTCAAAAACAAACGTTTTGACAATACGGCCCTGAACGAGACTAACACATGGTTC
>NW_020538040.1:99175155-99206781 GCF_003426905.1 Ctenocephalides felis
CGATGTTGAAGTGTAATGCTAAGTTCTTATTCTATGGATTATAAGCATTACTTTAATAAATTATTACTTCATATATATAATATATATATATATATATATATATATTTGTATGATTCTGAATTTGATGTTGACATATGTATTAACAAAGTCTAATAATCGGGCATAACATCAATAAAAAACATGAATTTTTTCAAAAATTTATTTTAAATCCATACGTTTCGGCTATAATCCTAGCCTTCATTCAGTGGAAACTAAAAATAAAATTAAAAACTAAACAATTGAATTGGAGTGAAAAGAATGTGTTTATAATACATAGTGTAGTGCATTACCATATCCTAATACCATGGATTAATAAAATTTTCCAATTTAACAATAAGATCAACTAATTGTAAGTACTAATTACTATTTTATTTTTTTCTTTTCACTCCAATTCAATTGTTTTAGTTTTTAATTTTATTTTTAGTTTCCACTGAATGAAGGCTAGGATTATAGCCGAAACGTATGGATTTAAAATAAATTTTTGAAAAAATTCATTTTTTTATTGATGTTATGCCCGATTATTAGACTTTGTTAATATATATATATATATATATATATATATATATATATATTGTTGAAACCAACGATGACACCAAAATACGATGCTATAAAATATGTTGGGTAATATACATATATATATTATATATATATATATATATATATATATATACATATATTGTTGAAACCAACGATGACACCAAAATACGATGCTATAAAATATGTTGGGTCCTATCCGCTATCATCAAATATATATGAAAGCAAATATCAGTATAGACAAAGTTATTTGGTATAATTATTTATTTCATTATTACTTTCAACTGACTTAAAACGGAACTAACTGAAGCAATTACATGATTGAACTACCTTACTACCTTACTACTACTGAACTCACTTTTCGCTATTGCAAGCCTTTTTATACTGGTCAAGTAGAATGACTCGATCATTTTAAGATAACATAACATAACTTTGTTTATGTTATTTGAGTGCATATACATTTTCTATAACGGAAGAACAGTAGATGACTTAACAGAATAGATTGAATTCTTAGTTTGTGGTTAAAGTTGATAAAAAAGCTATCGTTGTACACGATTCATTGTATGACCAAGGATATACTACAATGTACAATATTGGTGGTAATTGTATGAAAGAATAATCAAATATATTACATAGTTTATATATTAACCATAATAATTAATGAAAATAACAATAAATACAAATGATGTTTAACTTACGTATGTATATATATATATATATATATAAGTTCAAATTAAACACAATATTCTCCATGTAAACATTTATTTTTTCGCACTTTTATAACTCTGAGATGTTATGTTTACGAAATTTACACAACTGTCCACTTAAAGTTACATTTCGGCTTTATATAACATTTTATTTAGATAAAGGGACTTTCCTTGATTTTCAATATGTTCAATAGAATTTCTTTATATGCGCGAGTGCACGTCAACTTCTTACCCGTTCGGATTTCATGAGAATTACTGCGATGTGTGCAATTCATCGATAAAAGAATATTACAATGTTGACTATTCTTATGTCGAATGCAATACAATTGAGTATATGATTCATTACGTAGTGTGCTCCGAATGTATTAGTTATTAATATTAACTAATTAAGCGTTGGGTTACAACAATATATATAAAAAATTATAATTATCATTATTATGAACAAATAATTTAACTTAATTTACAGTAATCAAATACAGTAGAACCTCGATTATCCGGACCTCGGTTATACGGATTCGCGATTATCCGGACATAATCGCGTCGGAACTTGCATATTCCGCCCGCGCCGTTGTTTCGCTGCCCAAGCGGCATTATTGCTTTATGTAGTTTTTTTGCAATTTCATTAGTGTTTTCTGACGTATACATACATTTTTAAAGGGTGGTGTTATCCCTTAAAGATAAAATAAATATTATAGAATCATTAAAAAGGCGAAACCGGCCGTAAATTAGGTGATAGGTATGGTGTAGGTACATCCACTATAAGCGATATCAAAAAGAATGCTGATTCAATTTTGTCTTTTCGTATACTTGCAAGTTAGATAGTGAAGAGGGGAGTGAAAATCGGAAAATGATGAAGAGACCGAAAAATTAACTCTTCGAAGAAGCTCTATATTGTTGGTTTTTACAAAAACGATCAACAAATTATTCGTAAGCAACTTTTCTTCTTCATTGATACTTTACGTACCACCTGAATATTTTACCTCATGATTAATATAATATGTGCAATGTAATGAAATTGTAAAAAATATGTAAGTGTTAATTTTCTAATAAACATCGATTTTTGTTGATATCTGTTATTTGTTGATGTATTTGTTATTTTTGATAAACAAAACATTATTCTTCATAATTTGGTTTATCCGGATTTTCGATTATCCGGATGCCCATCGACAACCATTAGTCCGGATAATCGAGGTTCTACTGTAAATGTAACGAACAAAATGAAATCGGTCATTAAATTGAATAAAACTTTTAGTTACAATAAGAAAAATATATAATTAAGCCTTGTTTACAATTACATCTAAATTTAGCACAATTTCTTCGATTCAAATGAAGTAATAAATTTTTATTTTGATTATACTAAACGCATTGAAAGTTGAAGAAATAGCATGAAATAAAACAGAGTGTTGAAAATTAAACTAAATTTAAGGTGTTTGTAAGGTATAGGAGCAGATTCGAGATATAACATGTGTCCAAAAATAGCAAAATATGCAACTGTTTATATATGTAATATTACAGAAAATCTAATTGACCACTTTATGATTTGGACTATGTAAGCTTGTACTCTATTTTAAGTGTATCATATAATTTCACATCTAATCAAATACAGCATTAAATTGATAAATAAAACCCAATGGTATAATATAAGAGAGCCATATAACTCAGTTTTCCGTTTAATTATCAGTCTAGATATGAGGACATAACTAGCTGGTGTTTCGATATGAACATGCGCCACTCGGCAACGGCAACAAACAAGGGCGCACATTTGGTATAAACAACGAATAAAACGAACAGCGAGGTTAAACGACCCAGAGCGCAGTTTATCGAATTAATTTGGCCTCGTTCCCACTCTCTGACGCCAATCACGATACCCTGGATTGTTATATATTATATTCTACACAGATACATAAACAAATACAAATTCATATGTATACAGGGTGTCCCAGACCGTGACGTCAAGCCGAAACAGGGTGATAGTATTGACCTTAACTGTGGTGAAAAAAAATTAGAAAATAAATTATCTCACGTTGTTTGGTAATTTTGAGCTTTTAAGTGCAACCTAAGGCTTTGGTGAAGTTATGACCATCTTTCGGTTATTGTGGTTAACATTTATTAATTTTATTCATTTAAACCTCTAAAACATAATTGTAAATAACATTTCTAAAATCACAGTAAAAAATATCATAATTTCTCCAAGTTTTCAAAAATTAAAACTTTTTGTTGAACTATGAATAATTTTTTCTTAAATTCGGTCGACTTTAAGGGGCCCTCTTTTAAAGAAACAGAACTACAGTGTACTGGCAAGTTTCATCAAAAGTTGGCGCTTTTAATCATGATTGTAAAATTGTAAAATACTTAATAATTTTATTATTAAACAATTTCGAGTAAAAGAATGGAAACCTAAAAATGGTTATAGTATTGTTAATACATTTTACTTCCTTCAGTTCGCTCGCTGCATTCAGAACTAGTGGTGTATGGCATCGTGCCTTAAGGCAAATTGCTGGAACTTCCCGTACCGTAACGAAATGTTCGAGGAATATTAAATGTTTTCAAATAGATATTATAAATATTATAACATTGTCTAATATTTATAAGAATTATATAAACTTAATTGCAAAGTTGAAATTATTTGTTTGAAGTATATTAGAACTTCAGTCAGAAATAAAATTAAAATCGGACGCTTAGTTCTCTCAAAAACTATCATTTTTTGCACATTTAGCTCTGTATCTTTGAAATGGCTGGACCTGCCTTTGCCAAAAACTAATCACCTCTTCTCCCAATCATTACTAATTGTTTGTTTTTTAGATCATTCAAAGCGGATACTCCGTTCTCTCAAAAATTCGATTTGTATTTTCTGCAGTCATTGCTCCGTATTTCCGTAACGGCTGGATCTGCCTTTGCCAAAAATTAATCAGCACATCTCCCTATCAATAGAAATCGAATGCTTTTTAAACCATTCAAATCGGTTGATCTGTGCGCCCGAAAACGTGACGAAAAAATGCGGACATACAAAACACACACACACACATCATTTTTTCTGAAGTATGTCAAAATGTTCAGAAACCTTCAAAACGTTGAGAAATGCAAAAAAAAAATATTTTCGATTTTTGGCCCATTACTATAACTACCCTACGGGAAGTTAATTATTATTATAATTGAGAAAATTTCATGAGACATTAAATCTTGTAGAGTAAATATTTCCTATGGTTGATATACTTCTAAACAAATTCTGTGTTAATATAATTTATGGAAACATTCAATGTAAATAATTTTTATGTGTCGCAAATTGCAAATAATCTGCTTCTAAATGAAATATATATAGGAAAAATAGTTATAAATGCGTTGAAACTTTTACTAATAGTTATAAATACTATTTAACTGGTTTTTTAAGACAGAATACAAAAAAATATATAGTTTTCCAATAATTTATAAGGGCAAAATATAGTGTAAGTCAGTACATAAAATATGTACGGGTATCACTGAACTGATTATCTTTGCAACTCCATAAGCATATGCATTTTTACTCCCTTCACTATCAAAGCAATATTAATTAAGACGGTACCCTTTGAAATCAAAATATTAATGAATATTATTAATGAATATATAGAAATTATTATTATATCTTATAAAAAATGATTTAAACCCATTTATTAGAACTTTACATTTTTATTTTTATTGCCACAAATGTCGTATCTATTTTATATTATATTTTATTAATCTGAGCCCATTTCACCTCTGGCAAAAATAGAAATGAAAAGAAAAGACTCGAGTATTTCAGGCCTGATGCTGCAGAATTTAAGGAGCTGAGTCGCATTATGGCGAAACCTTTGCTGTGAACTGCCTACCCGCTAATACTATTGAGAGGTATGCAAATATGTTTTCAACTGTTTACCCCCAAGATCACTTGCTCTCTCTTTCTCTCTGTCTAAGGGCGGTTCTATATATGTTGGGAAAATCTTTTGATCTTGTATTTATTTGCAAAGAAAATATGCCTTGCCGCAGACAAACTTCAAATTGCAACACTTTATAAGCGAACTTTTAATAAAGAGACGAACGTAAGGATGAAAGTAATAAAATAGACAGAAATTGATGCTCTTTTAACAATGAGGCGTAGTTATATTCATTGCTGGAATTATAAATACTTAATAAATTGTTGAGTAAAACAAACAATGATAAAGCATGAAAAATATTGAAATTTGATTGAATTTGTATTTTCTTCTAGATCAGATCATTAATACTTTTTCCACAATTTTGATATGATGCTGAGTATAGAGATACATATGATATTATGTACTATTATAGTAGAATTATTATATTCTATAGGGAGAAGTCCCGTAACGCCGGACATCACCTAAAGCTGGACACTCTATATAACACGTATTATTTAAGCGAGTATAAATCCTTTCATTTCAAAATACAAGTGAAAGGGGCACTGCGGGCACACAGGTACAGGATCACGCGCCAAGCCTCGCCTGTGACGCACACGGCCACGGCGGGAGCAACTCTTTGCTGTTTTAAGCGCAAAAACATGGCGTCACCTAAATATCAATGGAAGTAATTCTAGTGTATTTATGCATTTCTATTTTAGTTTCAAATTAGCATTCAAAAATACAAGTAGTACTTGATTGCTATCCGTAAAATGGTAGAATATTATTAGATATTTTAAACAATTGTAGTAGGTACCACCAAATGAACAAAATTATCTATCCCTTAGCACAGGACACTAAGTCGTCCCTTAGCGCCGGAAGTAAACATATTGATATTTTCTTGTGAGAATTGACGTTATTTATTCTAATTATTTAATTTTGTTCTGTATGAGTGCTAACGGTCACTACATACCCCCATTTTTCGTATTCTTTAGTCAAAGAATGAAAATCTTATGACGAATGCTCCAGCTGAGAGCATCGATGTGGCTCAGCCAAAAGGGTAGATAACTAGTGATTGTTTTGCTAGATCTAAGAATATTCGTCAAACACAAATGTGCAGACATTCCAGAGTGTGGAGGTGGCTACGTGTGTTCAATGCTGATTATTTTGAAATTACGTGCCACTTTGTAAAATCATTTTTTTGTTACCAAAGTTTGATTGATAGTATTAATTATTGTTTAGAAAAGATTGCGTTTTTGTTAATTTAGTTTGATTTCTAACTTTGTTATCTAACATAGGTCATGATTTAATAAACATTTCGTAAAATATTTTTTTTATTTATTTATAAAAAACCTTAGGTGTCCGGCACTCGGGGACTTCCCCCTACATATTTTCTATTCTATATAATACTAATATTAATTAAATAGTATCCACTAACAATAAGTAACGGAACAAAATTGTACAACAGATATTTTAAAAATATTGTAATCTTAAAACATTTTCGTATGAACTCTCATTAAGCTTGTATTATAAATTAAAAGCAACAAAATAAAAGCACGCATAAAAATTATGTATAACTAGTAAACAGAAACTTTTCCATGATATAATATTTAGAGAGAGCTCAAACGGAAATACGCTATGAAATATAATATCTAGCAATGTCATTCAATCCTTGAAATAAATTAGAATCACGATCATCTACTGGCACTATACTCGTATATAGTTTGTTCGCGTGGCGAAACAAGACAAATATTCGATTATTATTTGCTCTCGCGTATAAGTCATCACAAAATCTATACCCTCGGGCACAATATCGTACGCCGACCTGCCTGTGTGCTCTGGGGGTGGAAAACCCGGAGAAAAAACGAAGCAAATAAATTCATTTTCCGATTCAATTTTTGCTTTCCATTATTTTTAAAGATGAGAATGATAAAATCGAAAACACCGATAACGCCGATATAAATCTATAACAATTTCGGTTTAACAAAATCCGATATTCAGTTTTGAATTGTATAAGAATGTGACAGTAAAATGGAAGACGCTGGAAAGTATTGAAAATTTATACACGCACATATATATATATATATATATATATATATATCAGTCATTACCAAATGCAAAATTTATAATCATTTACACTCACATATGACGATAATACTGTACCGAAGATTTCAGTATTATTTATATATGGCTAAGCGATTTTCACATATATGAATTTGGTATCAAGAAATATCTGAGGCATGACAGTTACAACTGCAACACAATGTGACAAATGTTCAACTATATGAATTTCATAAACAATTTATAAAAAATATTAATTTGAGATCCGGCAACATAATGCGAAAATAGGTATATTAAAAAATACTTACTTCATGAAGATTTCATAATATATATTTGCTTTGAATTGAACATCTTATCTACATAAGACATTTAAATAAACAAATCAAAACACTACAATTTTACTAATAAAGTGGACTTTTTTTTACTCAAAATTTACTTATCTATCTAAATTTATTTATCTGCGAAAAATTTCATTAAAGGTTTTTGGAATTCTCTTATTAATGGTAATTATTAATTTGTCTTGTTATTGTAAAGATCAAGCCTGTTTCACTTCTGACTATTCCTGATCACCTCAGTTCTGAAGCATTAACTAATTTATAAATTTATTCTTACCTAAAGTTTATTGGGTAATGATAACAATATATTAGAATTTATCATTACATTCAAATACAAATTAAGTAAAAGAATGCATATTATTTATACTATCCAAAGGTATTTTATCTAGCAAAAAATATTTATGAGCAATTCAATTCGATCTTTCCATGATAGGTGCGTAAATACAAACATTATTAGGAACTTAATCAGATAATCGTTGGAACATGAAACTTTCGGAAAAACACAATTTTTATTATATAATTTTATTACTTAACAACTAAAAATTTCATTATATTTATCAAGTATAAGTTAGTAGTGTAGAAGAATTCGAGATTTGATTATATTAAACCAATGTCTATTTGCATAAGCATGTCCTAAAATGATTATTTTGCTTCGAGCTTTTACTATATCAAAACAAATTTACATTGCGGACATGAAAAGTTTATCCGAACATAATATTCCTCCCATGATTGCAATAGTGGGAGACAAACACAAATATATGTACTAAATAGAACCTCGATTCGAAATTCTGGAAAATATAGCAAACATCACAAAGTTCATTTGAGTGGCTTGGCATCGCGGCCTATGCAAAGCGCCATTTGAACTCCGTTCAACGGAGTAATATATAACATCTCACTCAACCGCTTCAAAAAGCGACACGTCAAACTATGCGAAATCAGTGCTTGTATTACGATTCCGACTGGAAGCAGCAAACATTGCAGTGCCAAAAATAACTTCGGCAATTATAATGCTAGTGGCAGTAACATGTTCCCGAACAAGTTAGAGATTTCGAACACGAATGATGCAACGGTAGCACTGAATGTTTCATATAATGACAGATGCTTTGTGTTACGGTGGAGACGCCTTGCCGAAAACTTACTTAACAACTGTCAACTTCTCGGCGAAAGGCCGAGGGGTTCAAGTGGAACCGATAAGAGGAATCGTTTATTAACTTCCAGAAGGAAAAGTTTATGTTTTTATAAAAAAATCCGATTCGCTAATTTTATATTTTCTCGGCGTTTCAAGCCATTCTGAATTGAATGACACCAAATTTGGAAAAAGTATGTGTGTGTGTATGTGAACAGATTTTTTGCCGTAAATCGACATTTTCTCAAAAACGGCTGGAGCGATTTCAAAAATTTTAAAGCCATTCGATGTATCTCTATGAGGACTAGCTGTTATCAATTGCGCGACGATCAGCCAAGCCGTTTCTTTGTAAATAGCAGAAAAGTGAAAAAAAATTCGTGCACATTTTAGCCCGCAATTCTGAATCGATTTTAAAAAATCAAAAACTGTTCGGAAGATATTAGGTGGGAATGATAGTGAGTAGTTTTAGGTGAAAATCTACCGAGCCCGTTTTCTTATAATTAACTGTTAAAAAAAATTTATGTCGATTTTATGAAACTTTTTTTGGCGATATATATCATGGTCTTATAGAATTTACTAAAATATTACGGCCTTACGATAAGTAGTTTATTTTAAAAATTCATAAAAGTTTGAGAAAATGAATAGTTTTTTTTGACGTTTGTTAAACTTAAAATAAGACGATTTGGTACTACCATAGAATACGTAGTTTTAATGAACATACTAAACCATTAGAGTCCTACGGAAACTGGTTCCATTATGAAAATCATTGATTTTTGAAAATTTGCTTCTAGAAAATTACCCGAGTTAACGTGTTCATTCGTTTTGAATTATGTGTAATAGATCCACTCGGAATACTTCAATCACTCATAAATTAATTATTTTTTTATAGACTAAGTCGATTATTTACACATATCGGAAAGTTCGTGTTACATGCATCAAGGCAAAATACCAATTAGTTTATTAGAATACCAACCAACTAGTTTATTAGCATTTTTATCGAAACTAAACCAGTTATAGAAGTAGTTTTTAAACTTTTAAAATACAATATGATCAACATGATTTTTTACGATTGATAATGCACATAACGGAAAAATGTAACACTATAATTAGCAATGCTCTGACCGTTGGATAAAATAAATGTGTTTAAACGTCCAAAAATTAAACTAAATTAGTGAGTATAATATGTTATCATTACTAAAACCATTTTCACACAACTATGATTTTTAATATTTCAATAAGTTCATCTGACTTGTACCAAATATCAAAGTTATGTTACTACGTTTTCATAAACTCACCCGTTTAACCAGAGTCAATCGAAACTCCGTGATTTCTTTTGAATGGTTTATTAATAATACAATTTATTAGTATTGTAAATATGAATTAATTTTAATACACAAATTCTTATTTTCTGTGTATATAATACGCTGAGCTAAGCTCATGATAAGCACAGGATTAATTTATTTAATCATTTTTATGCAACGGCTTCGTATTTCGTATTATACAATGCATGTCAGTATTATTGGAGTGAAAACGTTCATAAATAATAAATTTTCATCAAATACGTTTTAAACATAAATTTAAAAAGAAACCGATACAATATTTGTTTTCCGGCAAAGACTATTCACACTCGTTCCATTTATCCAAACATGCAATTGATTTTGATGTTTCAATTAGAATTAATAGAATGGCGCAGGGTAAATTCAAACATAACGATGTGCTGTAAAAACATTACATTGAAATAAAAGGGTAATATTCGCAAAACATCCCTGCTATTCCGACGGTTTCAAAGCGTTGCATCAACAAAGAAATTAATTATTTAAACCCGCTACAGGGAAATGTTAGGTTTTTCCGGTTTAGAAATTTGTTTTAAATAGGAGCGCCAACCAACACATTTGTTACCGACTTGCAATTCGAGAAAAACGATAAAATATAATTTATTAAAATTTAATATATAATATAGTACTGACGATATAAATTTAGATGATATGACAATCATTATATCACCTCCAATTTTTTGTGAAATATATGATAAATTTGCATAATTTGTTTTCAATATAATTCTTAGATATTTTTGTCATAACTTGTTTTCTCCAAAACGGTTGAGAACCTCATTTTGCAAAAATACTATATATGAAAAATGAAAACCAAATAGATTGATAAGATCATTTAACAATAAACGAGTGATTAAAGCTTAAAAATGAAAATAACTAGTGGTGCATGGCATAAATGCGTTATTTATAATATGTACATTAATTTGTGATTTTTTTTTAAATTCTGCTGCGCTCCATATATTGAAATTATTTATTAATTTATAATTATTTAACTACATTAATAATCCATTATTGTTAACATAAGGATACTTTCATATTGAATGAACTTTCATTAACTTGTCTTCCATACTTAACAGGCTTCGAAATACGATTTAAATTCATATATTGTAGACAAATACAAAAATAAATTTTTATTAGATCAGGATAAGCAAAATAAAAATTGTGAACAAAATTGATCACAATGGAGTCTATGTAAAACCTTCATTACAAACCCCATTTGATACAAAAAATCAGTTTACAAAGGATATAACAATGTGTAAAACGGTTACCCGCTTTCGGTCTATAAAACGAGTGATTCGGAGGAGATTACATCGAGAAAATGAAAAGGTAAAGAAAATGTGTCATCTTTTCTGTCGATGCGATAAAAGCACCAATTGCAAAGGTCCGACCCGACCGGGGAAAAAATAAAAAAAATAAAAAATATCAGCACGATACGTAAGTGAATTGTTGTGATAGCAGAAATCCTACCCTACTTTGGTACCTTTACTTTACCGGTTGGAAAGGACAACAAACAAAATGACCTTTAATGTCGCCCTTTTAATGGGTTCCATTGTTTGCGGGATGTCTCGAACAAAATGTATAATTATTTGTGTTCGAAAGGAAATTGCGATGTGTTATCTTGAAATTGGAGTCGTATTCTTTTTGTTGTCGAAGAATCAAAACATTTCAAACTTTGCTCTGTTTATACACCTTTGCGAGCAAATTCTTTTGATTAATTAAGAAATTCATTGTCTGCAGTAGCATACAGGAAAATTAATTAAAATCATTTCTGCGAGGAGCTTCAGGTTCTTTAGTGCAACTGCGTAGTGTAGCTTTGTGCCTTTCAGCAAACATAACACGAAAATTATCAAAATGTCTTCAAACGTAACGATATGAAAACCATCACATATAAGATTTCTCATACGAGATGTTAAACAATCATAATATAATAATGAATTAAATTCATTTGATTATATTTTATACAATAAACAAAATTATACACTAAATGTTCAGAAATATAACAGTGTTCTTTGTCACCTAACAAATCGGCATAATTATTCTAATCATATACTTTTAATATAATTATTATTATTTCGTAGGCAATAAAATACAAGTCACTACTTTAATATCAAGCAGATAAATTCGAATTCTATAAATGTAAAACTCATCACAATTTTCCTGTTTGAATAATATTTGATTAGAATAATAATTTGTGGTTTTACATACCTAGATCTGCATCAATGTTTTGACCCATATATGTCAAAAGAAGATATATTTAGGATCAAGGTGCCTACTTAAAACGGAATACAATTTATCGAGTAAATTAATAATTCTGCAACATATCAAAGATCAATTCGACAAGATATTTCAGTTTGTTAAGAGTTCCAGAATTCTGTAAAACCTATTTATGATATTGCATGGAAATCCTGTTCACAATATTATCACGACCTGGTTATACGAAATCTAGCACAATTGATTCATAAAAAATCGAGTAAAATTTTTGTGAATTACGGTTTCACATGATCTCTGCAATTTTGGTCAAACAGTTCGACGGACTGTAAATTGATTTTAAATTAAATGCGATATATTTCGAACGACAAAAATTCGAAGAGATGAAAGAAATTGTAAACGTAAATTAAATACAGAAAATCAATCGTGATGTATTGGCCTTTATTACGATTGTATCTTCCCATATTTTAGTTCGATTTTATTAAAAATGAATTAAGTATATTAATTTCTTCAAAAGAAAAAAACACTGATAAGGTGTACATAATTTTTTTTACCAAATTGCATTTAACAAATGAATCATAATCCAATATTAAACACACCAGTATTGAATTGTACTTTAGAGCAAACTCAAACTTTTCGGTAAAAATATGCTATGGTAAAATTAAGTATTAATTTATGAAATTCGAGCATTATAATATGGTATGAGAACATGTACATATAAAAATTATATATATCCTGGATTCTATAAATTCGAATTAAATATTTTCAAATCTAGTAAAGTACTGTGAAGTACTACGAGATGCAGTATTTAAACAGATACTGCTCAAAGAAGCCAAGTCATCACAAAGTACATGTAAATAAAATTGTTTGGTTTGTTTATTCCCTGAAAGCTGCGCTGGGACAAAACGTATCGCGTTTACGACATTGGAGGTAGTTGCATTTCTGATAAAAACTGAACTAAAACATTAGAGAATTCTATTTCTACAACTAGATATTGAATTAATATGACTACTTATATTATTCAGAAATTATAATCGAAACTGTTAAACATTACATTTGAAATAAATATGAACTTCTATAGTAATGTTTCCGTTTGCTGTTCAGCACGACACACGAGAATTTTTGTGATGTAGCAGCTTAGGTATTTTTTAAGCTTTAGATGAGTTCTTCTATATATATCCGAAAAAAATTTCAATATACGCTACGGTTATATAAATATATATATATATATATATATATATATATATATATATATATATATTTGAATAGTCTTGAATTTGATGTTGATATATATATATAGGATAAGGTTGCACAGCCCTGGCGCACTACGTCAGGTTGCGCGTCCCTGCCATGCACCGTTATCCTCTATGGTATAAAACCACAGCGCAGCAATACTCGGCCCTTCACTTGCCTGCCTGAACTCACAGTGGATTCAAGGAGTAGAAGAAAGTACCTGCTACATTGGTGACCCCTGACGTGAGAATAGTCGAGCATGTCAAAACCGGAGAAGCCAGAGCAAATATCTTTCCCGCCATCTCAGGTGGAAAGAGTCGGTGTCAAAGTTCCGCCGTTTTGGCCTGAAAAGGCTCAGCTATGGTTTGCGCAACTTGAGGGACAATTTGCGCTTTCGAATATATCAGCTGACACTACAAAGTTTTACGTAGCAATCGCATACTTAGAGACACAATATGCAGCCGAGGTTGAAGACATTATTCTGAAACCACCAACAGAGAATAAGTATGAAACACTGAAATGTACCCTCATCAAGAGAGTATCGATGTCAGAAGATCGCAAGTTAGAACAGTTACTGGACAGAGAAGAAATCGGCGACAGACGACCATCGCAGTTTTTGCGTCATTTGCGCGCACTAGGCGGGGCAAAAGTCGACGATAGTATTCTCAAGATATTGTGGATCAGGCGGCTTCCAGAAAATATTCAAGCCATCATATCAGCACACGACAATCTCGAGTTGGATAAAATAGCAGACATGGCAGATAAAATCGCCGATATATCGTTGCAGCATCAAATCCAAGCAGTTAGTAAACAAGTTCCATCCACGTCTAAAGAAATAAATCATACCATTTTAGAACAAATTTTGGAGCTTCAAAACCAGAACGCTACATTAAATTCGAAGATTGACTTGTTAGCTAAGCAAGTTGAAGCCCTCATCCAAGCCAGGTACCGAACCTTACCATCAAGGTCGAAAGTCGTGCCTCCATCTCCACGCGGCTATTGCCAGTACCACTCAAGATTTGGAGCTAAAGCACGGAAGTGTAATAATCCTTGTTCATTTAAATCTTTAAACTTAAACGACAGTCAATGAATGCGGCGCATGACTGTCAATTAATTAGCTCAACAAGCCGCCTATTAGTTGTTGATAAAGCATCCAAACAAGAATTTTTAGTCGACACGGGCGCGGATCTTTGTGTATACCCTCGCAGAAAACTGAAAGGGCAGCATCCGCGTACCGAATATACGTTATATACGGCAAATGGTGCGAAAATGGCGACCTATGGGACAGTGCAATTAATTTTGAACTTCGGCCTTAAACGGAATTTTTCTTGGAAGTTTGTGATAGCCGACGTCGAAAAACCCATTATTGGAGCAGATTTCTTATCGTTTTATAACCTATTGGTAGATCTGCGCAACAGACGGCTACTAGAGGGAGATACAAAAACACAAATGACGGGAAAAATAACAGATGCAGTCGTCCCAACAGTTAAAACCTTGCGAAAGGAGCACCACAGCCTATTCCAAGAATTTCCGGATGTTACCAGACCTCAAGGAGCACCTCACAAAGTGAAGCATTCAACAACACACCATATCAATACAACACCAGGGCCTCCGATTTATTTTAAACCAAGACGGCTCAACGCGGAACGCCTTCAAATAGCTAAAACTGAATTTGAAGAAATGGTGAAGCTCGGAATCGCTCGACGATCAAACAGCCCCTGGGCCGCGCCGCTTCACATGGTACCTAAACGAAACCTCGGATGGCGCCTGTGCGGAGATTACAGGGCACTGAACGCTCGTACTATTCCAGATAGATACCCGGTAAAGCACATTTACGATTTTACGCAGCATCTTCAAGGAATGAAAGTTTTTTCCAAAATCGACTTGGTGAAGGCTTACAACCAAATTCCGGTCAACGAGGAGGATATACCAAAAACAGCAATTACAACTCCTTTCGGACTCTTCGAATTTCCTTATATGACCTTCGGACTTCGTAATGCAGGCCAAACCTTTCAAAGGTTTATCGACGAAGTCACACAAGGTATGGATTTTTGCTATGCTTATATCGACGATTTGCTAATTGCATCAAGAAACCCGGAAGAGCATACAAGACATCTACGAAGCATTTTCGAAAGACTTCAGCAGTATGGTATCATAATCAACTGTGACAAATGCATATTTAGTGTCCCGGAAATTGATTTTTTGGGATACACAGTCTCTAAAGATGGTATACGCCCAATTAAGGAACGAGTGGAAGCTCTTGTAAGAATCAAACCTCCTACTAACATACAAGAATTGCGCAGATTTCTAGGAATGATTAATTATTTTCGCCGATGCATTCCCCGTGCGGCTGAATTGCAAGCCCCATTTCAAAAACTGCTAGAAGGACCAAACGTTAAAAATAACACTATCATAGAATGGAACGAGCAACTACAGCAGGCTTTTATTAATTGCAAAGAAAGCCTATCAAATGCTACTCTTTTACATCACCCAGTGGTCAACGGCAAGTTAGCTTTGTTTACAGACGCTAGTACAATTTCAATAGGAGCATCGCTGCAACAACAAATAGGGAAAACATGGCAACCACTAGCTTTCTTCTCGAAGAAAATTTCTAAACGCCAATGCGAATGGCCAACATACTACCGAGAACTTCTAGCAATCTTTGAAGCTATCCGACATTTTAGGCACTTTCTTGATGGACAACATTTCGTAGTATACACAGACCATAAACCGCTAACATTTGTCTTCCAACAGAAACAGGACAAATTGCCGCCAGTTCAACTGAATCAAGTAACTTTTATAGCACAATTTACAACGGAAATAAAGCACATTGAAGGAAAAGAAAACGTCGTAGCTGATGCTTTATCCCGGATCGAAGAATTACATGTATCGTCGAATGCAGATTATAACATAATCGCAAAGGAACAACAAGATGACGCGGAACTGCAAAGCTGCCTAAAGAACAGTTCTTCATTGGTCCTGAAGTCAGTACGTCTTCCGGGTACTACCATTAACGTATATTGCGATGTATCCACTAATATTCCAAGACCTTTCGTTCCGAAGACGTTAAGAAAACAAGTTTTTAACGCACTTCACAACCTAAGCCATCCTGGAAGAAATGCCACAGTGAAAATGGTATCCCAACGATTTGTTTGGCCGTCAGTGAACAAGGACTGTCGAGCCTGGACGAGGGAGTGCATTCCTTGTCAACGCAGCAAAATTCATCGCCACACGCGAGCACCGCTTGGTAAATTTTTGCTTCCTACCCGACGATTTTCTCACATACATTTAGATCTGATCGGACCCTTTCCAAGCGCACGAGGATTCAAGTATTGCCTATCAGTAATATGTAGATTCACAAGGTGGCCAGAAGTCATCCCACTTCGAGATATAACAGCCGAGTCAGTAGCGCAAGCATTTATAGAGGGATGGATATCTCGTTTTGGCTGCCCCACAGAAGTAACGTGCGATCGCGGAGTCCAATTTAAATCCCGCCTATTTGACGCCATTGGTAAATTTACAGGGTCGAAAATAACTTACACCACAGCTTATCACCCCAGTGCAAACGGCATGGTCGAGCGTTTTCACAGATCCTTTAAATCAGCTATTATGTGCCACAACAATAAGAGCTGGCTGGATGCGTTGCCGCTAGTACTACTCGGATTGCGGTCTGTATGGAAGCAAGACTTGCAAGCTTCTCCAGCTGAAATGGTGTATGGCGAACCTCTTCGGCTTCCAGGAGAATTTTTCGAAGACCATCAGAACACACAAGACACACACCAGGTTCTCCAAAAACTTCGACAAACGGTCAAAACGCTTAAGGCAACGCCCGCTTCGAATCACGGAAATAATTACAGCTTTGTCCACCCGGATTTATCAACGGCTCGGCAAATTTTTATCCGGGAAGACACCATAAGGACAGGATTACAACCGCCGTACACAGGACCATACGAAGTAGTAGGCCGTTCGGATAAAACTATGACAGTGATTAGAAACGGCAAGGAAACTAAGATATCGATCGATAGAGCAAAACCAGCCTATATATTCGAGCCAAACACACTCAGCGGGGGGGTGATATAGGATAAGGTTGCACAGCCCTGGCGCACTACGTCAGGTTGCGCGTCCCTGCCATGCACCGTTATCCTCTATGGTATAAAACCACAGCGCAGCAATACTCGGCCCTTCACTTGCCTGCCTGAACTCACAGTGGATTCAAGGAGTAGAAGAAAGTACCTGCTACATATATGTTTAGTTTGAGTTAAAAAGTCGGGCGTTACAGCAATAGAAATAGTATGAGAGTTTTTTAAAAATTTATTTATTTAAAATCCATACGAACCTATCCTTATCCTACAAACATAATTAACTCAGTCATAAATACTGGTGTCATTTGCCGTACGTAAAAGATATATATTTTTCGTGGAAAAAACTGTTTCAACAATGCGGCATTTTGTTGGTATGTAATTGCGATACCACCCTTAGTTCAATTTTTACAAAAATTAAATCTAAGTTTTATTCTGACCGCCTCAGGAACTTGGTATATCAAACTAATTGCTCTAATTGAGAACTTTTTTATATCGGAGAAACTAGCCAAAACCTGAGTAAACGCCTTCATCAACATAAAAATAAATCAAAAAATCCTAAACAATATAAGACGATGTTAACTGATCATATTAAATTAAACCATAATATTGATTTTTTCAACTCTAAAATTTTACATTTTGGAGAGAACGTAATTAAAAGAAGATTCGCTAAGTGGTTGTTTTTACAATCACATAACGACAAAGTCAAAAACAAACGTTTTGACAATACGGCCCTGAACGAGACTAACACATGGTTCCTTAATAGCGTGTCAAAATTTCTTAAAAAATGACAAGATCCCATCGCTTTTTAAATTTTCCGTAAAATTTAAATACACGCTAAAAACTTCTTTAAGAAAAAAATGTGGCATTTCTATCTTAAACTTCGAACAGTCAATACATTATTTTGACAACTTGTTAAGTTATCATGGTTATTAGTGTGTTATACCATTTGTGATGTTAAAAATATATATTTTATCAATGTGCACATACTCATACCATGGATTATTAATGTTTTCATATGTTATATTAGGATACAAAATTGTAAGTGTTTTATTGTTATTATTATTATTATTGTTTTTTCATGAAATTTCTTACATATTATTTATTTAGTTTTAATTTTTATAGTCAAATTGATTACCACTGAATGAAAGCTAAGATGCTAGCCGAAACGTATGGATTTTAAATAAATAATTTTTTAAAAAACTCTCATACTATTTTTATAGATGTAACGCCCGACTTTTTAACTCAAACTAAACATATATATACATATATATATTATAATATTGTATGTCTGTCATTTGAATATAACGGCCAAGCGTGTCTATCCTGACGTGTATGTGCTCTATGGTGTGTCATATGTAGAGTGTCTGATCCCATACGGAACAGATGTATGTATCTGTGTGCGAGTCGGTGTCTGGCGGTAACTTGGGTGTTGAACAGTTCGGCGTTGTGTTATTTTTGGTGGATTATTAAATGTATTGTATGAAGTAAAAGGTGTTTTATTAATTAATTAATGCTAGAATAAAGCTAGCTTAAAATATATATATATATATATATATATATATATATATATTAGGGTGGTCCTTAAAATGGTCATTTTCGAATTTTCTTGCTCCCAGGGGCTCAAATGGTTCCAAATTGATAAAAAACAATTCTCTGAAAGTTTTAACTCTTAATATTAACGTTTAGATAGAGCGCAATTCAATCAAAGTTTGTATGGAAAGAGCATGGAAAAATTTTTGAAAATTAAAAAAAAATGTTTTAGGTATAACTTAGCGACAAATGAATGAGTTTTATTCATTCATTTGTTCGCTAAATTACATTTAAAACATTTTTTAAATTTTTGAAAATTTTTCCATGCTATTTCCATGCAAAACTTTGATTGAATTGCGCTCTATCTAAACGTTAATATTAAGAGCTCAAATTTTCAGAGAATTGTTTTTTATCTATTTGGAACCATTTGAGCCCCTGGGAGCAAGGAAATTCGAAAATGACCATTTTAAGGACCACCCTAATATATATATAGTTTGTGTTATGTATTGCATATTTAAACTTTTTAAACACAATTATTGTATCACTATTAGGTGGGCTACATCTAAACTAAATACATCTAAATTTATAGATATATACGAATTTGGCTCGTAATATCGTAAATCGAACCGTAATCATTTTCAGGCACAGACCTTAATAAGGTCTCCTTATAATACATAAGATCTATGGTTTTAAGTTTTTAACGAGAATTTTGGAGTAGCTCGAAATGGATGGCATTGCGTGCGTTAAAACTCTGTGCAAAAACAAGTGCAAACTTTACTAGAAGACAATGTTTACATATCAACGACAATAATAAATTCGAAAGCACCAATCATTTAATTCCATAAATGTTTCTGTTTCCAAATTCGTTCCGAATTGATTTTGCTCAAACCAGATAAATAAATCAAATAATAAAAGTACAACTTCAAAATCAAAATTAAAACGCCGAAAGCTTTACAATTGGCTTAGACATCCTCGTTTCGAGAGCAGATAAACAAACAGAAAAAGCCTACAACTTCGTACGCCACCCTTGATAATATCGTCGTCTTCGGCCCACCAACGCCCCTATGTCGCTTTCTATCAGAAACCGAAATAGATTTATTCGATTCGCTGACAAATATTTGAGGGATGATTTTTCTTATACGGTGCAGTAGTTCCTGTCTCTATCGATGGGATCATAACAGATGATCCGGCGTAGATCTGAGCTATGTTGTTCTAGTGAAATAAAAAAAGAGAAAAAAAATACGAAGGAATAAAAAAAATGGGGATGAACACTGATGTCGAAGTATTTGTCCTGCGCGCGCCTACAATAATCGCATCACAGAAAAAACCCTAGCCGACTATTTGTTATTCACATGAATGGAAATCACATCTCTTTGGTCGCGGTCTCTCTGAGTCAATAATAATAATATTGTGCTTGCTTGCTTGTACAGCAACGGATCTTAGATTTCGATAATAATAAAACAGTAGCATAATTATAGCAATAAGAAACAAAAAATTGTTTCTATCATTGGATCGCAGATTGTGTCGGTCGACATTTGTCTGAAATACTTCACTGTTAAAAATCCGACAGTTAACTATATTCGTTTTTTTAACATCTCATAGAACTTTATTTTTGCAAGAAAATCCGACTTGTTTCAAGTCATTCTGAGTTGAAAATAAGTTTTAACATGAAATAATAAGTTAATTTCTTATTAATTTAGTCGATTTGTCGGAATGTCAAAAAATTTACGCGAGTTTTCATAAGGCTAAATGCCATCTGCATAATGTCACAATAAGCAACCAAATATATTAAGTTTAGAATATATGTCTGAAATACAGCGCATGGTTTTAAAGCTCTAAAAATAATTTATTAAACAGCGGTGATTAATGTTATATATATATATATATATATATATATATATATATATATATATATATATATATATATGGTTATGTGTAGTTATAAAGAGTATTCACAATATCAGTTTCTCTTGACATGCGATTGCTCTAGGTATTAAACTTTTGAAAGTAACTCGAAAAGCGTGAAGTATATATATCAATCAATAACCCAACGCCAGTCTCTTAATATATTAAATATACTATCGCATTTTGTTACCTGTTTACCTGTAAACCAGTATACCTGCCTACCTGTTTACCTCTCTAACTGTCTATCCATTTACCAAATAGTTATATTTGTTTATAAATCAACAACAATTATTTAAAAAGATCATATTTGACGAATATGTTTATATTCGACCTGCCTTCGAAAAAATATAACCAATTCTTCATTTCGTCACAACAAATGAAATATTTTTTGAATCGTTCAAATCGGATGTTTCGTTTTCTGAAACATCGTCTTCTTAGCACTATTTTCTTTGTATTTCCCAAACGGATGGACCTGTTTTTGCCAAACTCTAATCAGCACGTCAACATGAATAGGACGTGTTTTGAAATAATCTAATCATCAGATGCTTCGTTCTCGCAAAAACTGAATTCTGATTTTCTCCACATTTTGCCCCGCAACTCCGAAAACTGACTTGACCGGTGGACCTGCCTTTTCCAAAAAGTGATCCTATCCATAACCATTGAATGATTCAAATATGTTGTCCCAAAAACGTCGACGAAAAATTGTATCCATAAATATATACATTCTACATACACACATATACATATTTTTCTTTTTAAGATAAGTCAAAATGTTCAGATAAACTTGAAACCTGAAGACATGCAAAAAATTTCATTGTCGATTTTTTGGAAAGTTAAAAATTGAATTTAAATTTTGGATGTTAAAAATAGAAATAATATAGAATTGTAACATAAAAAACTGTTATTGCATGGGTCAGTGAAGACACAGTTGAAATAATTAGATTTACTTATAGGCTAAAAGTATCACAAACTGTGTTGTCTAAAATTAAATAGTATGTTTAATACTTTCATATGAAAAATGTTTAATACATCCATCATTAAAAATTATGAAATGTATATTCTTAGACTATATTTTAATTACGTACACATAAAAATACCGAAATAGCACAAAAATTCAAATTTGAATTACCTCGAAAATAAATCTAGCTTGAAATACAATATTATTATTTTGAGATCAAAATTAAAATTAAACAGAAATGATCATCAGCGGACTGTATCATTTGCAAATGTTTTAGTATTAAATATTTTGTATGAAATAATTAACCGAATCATTTCATAAAGCTGCACAAGTAAAAATTTTAGTGAAGCACATCAATAATTTAAATATCTATGTCAATCAACTAAATAACAATGATATTTGTTGGAAAATGAATTCATAAATAACTCAACAGCTACAATATAATAAACAATCACAATATTCCATCATGATTCCATCGTGATTTGTAGATTTACGTGTTTGGAATCTTGCCTTGAACTGTTACTATTTTTAAAAGTATACCTAAAATAATGTTGACCATGGAAAAACTTGGTCTTCATTAGGTTTTGAATTTATATAAAGAGAAGAAACTTTGATGTGAATATTTAAGAGTTATAACGTAATTCAAATTTTGTTGATCAGCTATAATTATGTTAATTTACCAGTTATTTGGGAGAAAAGTAAATTAAATGGTAATTTAAACATTTTTCTACATGGAAATACTCCTTAAATCCATCGTCCTTAAATACGATGAATTAGTTATAAAATTAAATCATACAAGAAAAGGGCGAGTGTCACAACCGTCACACCCACAGAACGTGTGACAGGCATAAAATAGGCTAAAAAAAGTATAAAGACCGAAATTAATAGTTTTTATTTTTAGAATCGACTTTATACGTCAGAAGTTGTACCACAACACAGCATATAATCAATTCATCATCATTTAAACAAAGCTTATAAATGTAATTCAACGAAACATATTTTTTAAACGAGTTCAGAAGAATTCTTTGTGATAACTGCTTTTTATGTATTGCATTTTTTACGTCGCTTTTCTTTGAAAAACTAATTGCTGGTAATTAACTACTAATGTTCAACTTATTGCAAAATGACAAACAAAGTAATCATACAGTTATTATCAAAAAATAATCAAACGGAAAAACTTACTTCTGACTCTAAAAGCAATGCGGTCTACAGATCATGTTAATGTAGGGCGCCGACTGAATAATGGAAACTTGTTCAAACAAACATACTGAAACTTTCTCCCTTAGGACTCTTTCTCAAAATCATTATAGTTTAGCTGTTATGACAATTGTCACTTCCGTACCCAGTCTTTCACTTCCGTACCCAGTACATTTTTCACTCTTTACTTTATTTTTTCACTTCATTCTATTCATGAAATCGTACGTTTTCATCTGAATTGTTGAAACGTTTGAGTTATAACTTGGAAAGCTATTAAATTAATTAACTCAAAACCTCAGCCTCAGGTAATAAATCTAAATATAATGCACACTAGAAAACGTAGAACGCCCGACAAGGGGTGGCAATTGCGCTTTTAATTCACGACATTTTAACTTTGGTCCGGCGACGGCGGCAGTGGCAAAGGACGATTGGGTTGTAGGAAAACTATGGCCAGACAAACGCGGCGGCGATCCAAATAAATAGTGCGGGCGAAGTCCGGTGAGCGGAAATCGAAATCGGGACGAAAACTCGATTTGCTGTTCGTCTATTACTGCTCTACAAATCAATTAATAAAAATAGCTTCAGTGAATAAAATATAAATTAATCGATTTAAATGATTTTTAGAACAATGTTAATTTATAAATTATAGCAAACTTAAGTTTATAAGTAACTTATTATAGACTAATATATAGAAACTGAAAGCATTTTCAAAAAGAAAATTTATTTATGTTTAGTGTTAAATTGAAATAATGTAGTTTAAAATGAAATATTAATCATTATGCAATATTACTATTACTATTATTGTGTTTAAATTTGTGGCGGAATGAAAATGTTCTTGACAGATGTCAGTTGATTGGCGCCAATGTGATGACTAAACTACACAGCACACTTGGAGCTACGCTGATGCGAATGTCGCATCTAGCAAGCTGTAGCTAGATTATTATTTTCACGATCGTAAAATGGTTCTCTCGGTTTTAGTCAGCGATCAATTGTCTGGATAATAAATTGATATCAAAATTTATATAATATCAGTTTCGTTGTAAATTGAGTACTCACATTATCATCGAGTCTACAACATTGATTTATGGTTTCATTTCTAAATAATAATATTTAATATAAAATGGCTCATAACGCCATAAATTAAATATTGTTGACTAGTTGTGTATGGCATCGTGCCTTGAGGCAAATTGGTGGAACTTCCCGTACCAAATTAAAATTTTGAAAATTCGAATTATTTTCGATATTCAAAAAAAATTTTTTTGGGAATTAAAGAAAAAAAAATTGCAATACAAAAAATCTTTTCTTCCGAAAAACAATGGTTTCGTCAACACAAGCAAGCAAAAATTTATCTCAAAAACTGTCATTTTTGCACATTTAGCTCCGTATCTCCGAAATAGCTGGATCTGCTTTGCCAAAAACTAATCACCACTTCTCCACATCATTACAAATTGAATGTTTTCTGAATCATTCAAATCGACCGCTCTTTTCTCTCAAAAACTTGATTTCTATTTTCTGCACTTTTTGCTCCGTAACTTCAAAATGGTTGGACCGATATTTGCCAAAAAATGATCAGCACATCTCCCTATCAATAGGAATCAAATGGTTTTTGAACAATAAAAATCGGTTGAACCTTGCACTCATAAACTTGTATCTATACATACACGCACACATTTTTTTCTAAGGTATGCCAAAATGTTTAGAAACTTTCAAAACGTGAAAATATTCAAAACTTTTCAATTTCGATTTTGGGACGATTGCAATAACTTCCCAACGGGAAATTAATAAATTAGATTCTTTTGCTTCCGGATATCAAGAAATGACCAAATTAATAAATAATATTTTAATTTTTTTTTTAATTTAAAAAACTTGTAAATGTTATTATATTTGCAAAGAAAATAGATTTGCGATGAAGACCGTGTACCAAAACTTCACAAAATTTCGAACTGATAATTTCGTAATAATCTTAATTAAAATTTATATCAGAATATGTTGAGCGGGAGGCTATTTTCTCGCGTGATTTACAGAAGAGACGGTAAATATTAAGACATTATTGGAAAGCTATGAAAGATTTATGAAATTTCTAACATACTTGTTAGAAGTTTTTAATTGAGAATTAGGTACAAACTTTTCACCTTTTTGAACTATTCACCAAAATTCTTCAAATGTTAATATATTTAAAATCAACCAAAAATTTTAAATAAGTTTTTCACCAAATTGTTAATTACTGTTAAAACAAATTCAAGCTAAAATCAAACAAAATTAATCAAACGTAAATCATTATTGACTTCATCCAATAAAATTGAATTTTAATATATATATATATATATATATATATATATATATATATATCGACATATACTTTCTCTAAATTTACTAGAAAATACACTGTTGTGCCCCAACACTTTATAAGTTAGTAACTAATATATTAATAACCATAATATACATAACGCCAAAAATCCTATTCATGTTACATTGTATTAATTCATATCGATGAACTGCATATAACGCAATAATTCCCATGAATTTCGGTCCGGGAAGAACATTATTTGCTTTCAGGCATATAAAAAAATAGCTTATATCCTAAAACGAGAGAAGTCCCTTTACTAAAAAAAAATGTAGTATAAAACCAAACTGTAACTGTAAATAGGCAGTTGTGTAACTTTCGTGTCGATGACTGCATCTCGGTATATATAAAAGTACTAAGAAATAAATGAATATATGCAAAGTCTTGTGTTTGATTTGAACTTATATATCTAACATAACATGGAACGAAATTGGGTGGTGAAATGAAACACTAATCGGCGCCCAACAATGTTACTTGAAACGTCGAGAAAAAAATAAATTATCGAATTGAATTTTTCAGCAAAAATTGTCCTTAGAAAATTAATCACACAGTTAAACAAAAACATTCAAAAATATAAAAATAATGCTAAATTTTAAATATTGTGAAGCACGCCCGCGGTCTACTCCTGCGAACCTTTGGCTCGCAGCGCACAATTACGTCGGCCACCCGGCCGTAGCAATGAATCTCGGCCGCCTTAAAGCACAAAGCTATTGACTGAACTTCTCTCTCTCTAAACTAAATGGGCCACGTCTTCCAATTAACTTTCAACGCAAAAGGAAATGTTCTGTGTTCTCGCGCCCGATTGAATTAGTCGCTGTACCTTGTTCCTATCGCCATCAAGACACCGCCGCTGCCGCTGCCGCTGCCGTTGCCGCCGCCGCTAACGGGCGTCCGCCCGCCTGCTGTCACGAGGAAAGTTGTCGCGGAAATACTCATATTTGGATAATGTACTAGTAATGAATATTTGGGAAATAAACTAGAAAGTTCACAGCAAATCTATAAGCTGAATAGTTGGACAATTTTGAATAATGGTCGAAGAAGTAACAAGTTTATACGTTTTGATAGAAATAAAAATAAACTAGTGGTGCATGGCGTCGTGCTTTGAAGCCAAATTGCTGGAACTTCCCGCACCAAAAATTATTTTTTTTAATAGCTTTAAATTTTTATGAAAACTTTGATAAAGTGAGATTTTTTAATTTTTTTCTTTAAATTCGACGTTTTTGAAAAATTTGATTTATTTTTATATTTAGTTTTTTTTTTAAAAAAAAAATTGAACTTTTTTCCGTGCTGCGTAAGTTTTTTTAGAAAAAAATATAGGAAAGCGCGATATTGATACAGAACCCATATAAATGTGAACCAAATTTATAATTATTAAAATCTCTATAAAATACCTGATAATATGACATACATGTGTCTAATGATAATTTTGACCCCAAAATGGCAATTCTTTACTTTTTTCATTCGATCTCCGAAACCCATAGAAAAGTTTACAAGTAAAATGCTTTTAGAATTAATCGAAACCGGACGCTCCGGCTCTCTAAAACTGAGTTACCCCTTTTTATAGTATTTTTTCATTTTTTCTAAGTTATCGATTTTTTTTAGAACAGTCAATTACAAAAACATGTGCCAGCGGATCTTTACCAAAAGCCCAATAACTTTCAATTAATTTTTTTAAATTAATTATAAATTAAAAACACTTAATTATTATTCAGTTATTTTGAAACACGACCACAAAATATTTAAATAATTTATTGATGCTAATATTTTCCGCGCGAAACTCATAATATTTATTTTCATGGGAATCACCGTTAATAACATATTTTTAACTTCCCGTAGGGTAAGTTATAGTAATCGCAAAAAAATCAAAAATGAAAATTTTTATATATCTTTACGTTTAAGAGGTTTCTGAATATTTTGGCATACCTTAGAAAAAATGGATGTATATGTGTGTGTGTGTGTGTGTGTGTGTGTGTATGTATGTATGTATGTATGTATGAATGTATGTATGTACGTGTGTGTATGTATGTGCGGATACAAATTTTCGTCGACGATTTCGGGAACACGGATCAACCGATTTGAATAATTCAAAAAACATTCAATTCGTATTGATAAGGAGACGTGCTGATTAGTTTTTGGCGAAGGCAGCTCTAGCCGTTTCGAAGATACGGGGCAAAAAGTGCCGAAAACAGTAACTCAGTTTTTAAGAGAACGGAGCGTTCGATTTGAATAATTCAAAAAACATTTTACTTGTATTGACAAGATGAAGAATCGATAAAATTTTCATGATGGTAGGTCTAGCGGTTTCGGAGATATGGAGGAAAAAGTAAAAAAATGAGCCATTTGGTGGTCAAAAATGATCATTAGACATATGCACATCAAATTATCAGATATTTTATAGAGATTTTAACAATCAGTATACATTTTGTTAACATTCCTATGGGTTCCGTACCAATGCTTATGCGTTAGACAGCGACGCGGCGCTTACGCGCTTTATATTTTGTCCCTATGCATTTAAAGCAGTACGATTGCTTTGAAAAAAAAAGTTCAGATCTTCCACAATATGTCAAAATAAAAAAAAAAATTTTTTTCAAAAAAAAAAATTAAAAAAAAATTTAAAAAAAAAAAAATTTTTTTTCAAAAAAAAGTAATTTTTTGTCCAATTTATAGTTTCTCAAAAATCTTATTTTTTTCAAAGTAAATTTTTTTCAAAAATGTTAATCGTTTTTAAAAAAATAATAATTTTTGGTACGGGAAGTTCCAGCAATTTGCCTTAAGGCACGATGCCTTAATTGCCTTAAGACAGAATTCCACTTACAGCTAGTTAGCACAGTTTTAATAAATATATTTCCATTTATTTAACATTTGCATTTTTCATCGGCCGTGCGTGATTACAGTTCAATCAAACCTTAAATTGAGTATTGAAATTTTCCGATCGACGGGTTGCATATTTTAAGCACTATGCTGAGCGTATATTATCGACTGTAGTTGTTGCATAGCAATGAATCTAAAAGGAGGAATTAAAATATAGTGCATTTTGTTCGAGAAAATATTTATACATCAAGGATAAAGTTACTTAATTTTTTTTATTTGTCACATAGACCCAATCGTTTAATTTAGCATATCATAAAAATCGTACTTTTAAACTATTATATAATTCATTTTGACGAAATAAATTTCTATAAATTTATAATGGCAAAAGTCTTCGCAATATTTTGGTTTTGGAAAATATAAAATGTCTTCCTTGTATAAAAAAAGAATTGTAAAATTTGACAAATAGTATTTTACTAATTTTGTTCATTTAAATTTTGGAACCGTAACCGTGAATAACATTTTCAAAATCACAGTAAAAAAACACCACAATTACCCCAAATAATATTTAATATATATATATATATATATATATATATATATATATATATGTATATATATATATACTGCTTTAACTGGAATTATCTTAAAAACTAAATAAAATTGTTAACAAAAATCCTTTCGTCGGAATATTTTTCTAGAAGAAAACTTTTAGACGTAATGCAGAAAAAGTTTTATGATACCTTGTAATGACATTTTAAAGCGCTCAAACTGCAACTTTCATATTTTTACATTGTCTTGATGCATTGCATATGGAAAACAAAATTTAAGTCTCGTTAGAAACATGAATTACATGAAATGTAAAAGATTATTATTAGGAGACATGGATTAATATGAATATCAGACTATGTACCTACATTAATAAGAACAAAATCGTACCGTTTTATGTTATGAAATTATTCATCGTTTATATCCATATTGTTTTACATTTGTCATATTTTGAGTTTAGCATATTGCACACTTTCTGATTCATCAGTTGTTAGTTGAATCCATGATTGTTTTACTGGAACATTTGTACTCATGATGTTTAACTAAATTGTAGACTGTTGGAGTTTCTAGTTCAACGGTCAATATTCCCTTATTTTAAACTCTACTATTTGAAGATTTTATCCAACAGAAATAAAGTATCTTTTTGAAAGAGCTTACGGTTTAAAGAAAACCCATTACAAATTCGTATGTAGGCATTAGATTAACTCTTATATGGTATAAAACGGTTTTCAAGTTTTGTTTTCGAAATCCTCCAAAACGCCGATCTTTTGATTCATTTAATCGCTTGAAAGTCGATCGTTTTTTTTTTGAAATTTAGTATTAAACATTATTCAACTATTTTGCTGTAGTTTTTGTATGCTTTTTGGAGTATGGTAACGTAGATACATCTTTTGCACCTTCGCTTACTTGAAATCTATGCCAAATAAATGATGATGTAGAAAGTTAAAATTTATTTGTAGGACTTTCATGAAATAATTTTGTCGAACAAATGGTATAATTGGGGCCCACAAGACGTCAGGACTAAACTCAACCGGTAAGCACATATAGGCTGAATATGCATTTAAAAAAAATCATGTTCTATTTTCTTGCAAAAACTGTGTTGAGTTTTCTTCTCCAATATCAAAAAAATAAAGGTTGAAAAACAGCAAACAAAGTTATTCACATCAACAATCACAATATATCAATAAAAACTCTGACTTTAGCAAATTATTGTCGAATGCTTTGAACTCAATTTACCTCGATGCATTTGAAACAATCACCGACGGCTTGCCAATATTCACAGCACCAGATTCCAAGGCGTCTTAGAACAGAAACAGAGTCAAATACCAAATACAATTTCATTTCATGGAATTCGCAAAATTCGGGTGGAGTTTCAGATACATTTTAATTAAACCCTTATTCATAACAGTTGCTGTTAATTGTACAACTGCCAAGCAACTATATATTATACTCGAACAGGTTTATTTCACGAGCAATGTGCTAACTGTGCGGGATGCTGAATAAATATCGATATAATTCATGAAGAAAATTACGTTAAAGATACGTTTTAGCGGATTTATCAGAAATTAAACAACGAACGGGGAAATATTTTATAGAATTACATTTGACTATTTTCCTGATTTATATATATGCAAATGTTTGGTTATTGGTATTTCCATACGAAGTTTGGTAGAATTGATCTATCTAAAAGTTAATATTAAAAGCTAAAACTTTCAGAGAATTGTTTTTTATCAATTTGGAACCATTTGAGCCCTTGGGTATTGTATTGTATGTATGTATGTATGTATATATACATATACATATATACGCTACCAAATATTAAAACTTAACAACGATAAAAAAAATATGGTATATAAATATTATATAATCACTATAGCGGAAAGACTGGGTACGGTTGTGCCACTTTTTTTCATCGTCCATAATTTTGTTAATTTACCAGTTAGCTGAAACTAAATTGAAGGAAACTTGTTCGGACAAACATACTTTATCTTCAATAGTCTAACTATTATAACGACTCTCACTACCGTACCTTGGCACAACCGTACCCAGTCTTCTCTAAAAACTTTTGCAAGCATAGAGTAAATAATTAATGGTTTATAATGGTTAAATAATATTAGTATTAAAAGATATCGTTCCGTAAAATTCGTTATTGTGTATGACGAAATAAGTAAGTATAGAAAAGAAAACAATGAGAATAGTTCTTGAACATTCACATAATTTTATTATTCAGCCTATTTATTCTAATAATATTTATCATTGTTTGATGGCATTTAATAGCCAATATCTATGATCTAAAAAAAATTAACAAACATTTTAAAAAAGTACTGTTCTGATAATTATGTAACAGGTACAATTGTTCGTTAATCAAGAATTTATTATTTTGAATTCGCAGTTAATTAAAATTTTGTAGCTGATATGATTCATGAGAAAAATGAGAGATATTTCTTAGTTGTGCATAAAAGTTGGCTAAAGTTAGGAAACCCATGTACACTCGTAATTGCGAACAGAACTGAACTTATAAACTTGAAAATTTATATATAAGCGGACTGGCGCACTAAAAGTTAAAACTATATCATTTGGAATAATATACTATTATTGGAAAATTCGAAACAAAATTTTTGTTGTTTTTTTATTTTGTTTTTGTTTTTAAGTAAGTCTAAAATCAATTTCTAAAAAACTTAGAAGTAAAATTTAAATTCAATATGACTTTGTTCTTGATGATGATATTTCTGAATTACGGTTTCTGCATTCTTTGCTCCGTGTCTCCGAAACGGCTGAACCTGCCTTTGCCAAAAAATAATCAGCACATCTCACTA